>NC_141142.1:63925811-64244221 GCF_053477565.2 Lygodium microphyllum | reverse complement strand
AGGGTAGAGGAATGCAGTGTTGGAGAGTGGTGTCCACTGGAGATGAATCCCAAGTGTTGTGACTCAGTCGGAGTTTCGGAGAGAGGAAGATTGACAAACATAGATCCCAACAGATGCTAGAGATGCGGGCAACAGTTGTGGAAGATGGTGACACCAGAAGGTTGCAAGCATAACCGAGTAGGAGACTCTTGGATGAGGAGTGTCACTAGTTGTTGTGTGGAGTGGTGGAGGCCAAATGCAAGCAACATAAGGTCATCGAAAGGTATGTGAGATCACTGTCAATTGTTGCCTAGTGGAGGAGTGCCCAAACACAAGTTGGAGAAGATAGACTGTGTGTTGGCAACGGTAGAAGAGTCCAAACGTAGCAGGGAAGAGGGTGCCAGTAGTGGGCGACAACTAGAGTCCAAACATAGCAAGAAAGAGGGTGCCAATAGTGGAAGATGGTGACACCAGAAGGTTGCAAGCGTAACCGAGTAGGAGACTCTTAGATGAGGAGTGTCACTAGTTGTTGTGTGGAGTGGTGGAGGCCAAATGCAAGCAACAGAAGGTCATCGAAAGGTATGTGAGATCACTGTCAATTATTGCCTAGTGGAGGAGTGCCCAAACACAAGTTGGAGAAGATAGACTGTGTTGGCAATGGTAGAAGAGTCCAAACGTAGTAGGGAAGAGGGTGCCAATAGTGGGCGACAACTAGGAAGGTGCTAGGCACTGCAAGGGTTGATGGAGGAGTGGCAGCAGTCATGAAGGATAGACTGCCACGTGGATGAATGGTGATGGCTGAAATCTACACTGAAAGAATGAGAAACTTGCACAAAGGGATGAGGCTAAATGGCGGGTGTTGAGAAATCACTTCTTGAGTTTGCACACTTCATTTAGCGTTTTGTACAAACAACCCCAAAAAGGGCTAGTGTCCACATTTTGGCCACTTTTCAGTGGACGCCCACAGTGGTGCGCCACCTTAGACAGCTTATGCCTATAAATAGGGAGTCACTCCATTGATTTTTCACCACTCCATCTCTCTCTTTAGTCATTTTTCACCACCTTCTTTGGTCACCACTACTTCCCTTCTCTCCCTAGCCCCTTCCAGTGCCCTCACACCCCTTCAGGAGGACATTGCGGTTCGTGGCTCATGGCTGCCTTCACCCTTCCTTTTTACTTCAGGCGCCCTGTTCTAGCATCAGGCCTTGCGTTTGGAGCATCTTCCACTTGGCGTCACCATCATCTTCTTGGCATGAGTACCCTCCTTTAAGCTCTACCTTCATGTGCGTTTTTCAGTTTGGAGGTCTTCTCCTTGCTTGACGTCATCATCTCCAACTTGATGTCAGTATCCTAGCTTTTGGCGGCAGTCTCTATCATCGAGTGTTAGCGATTTCATCACTCATCTATCATAGGAGCTGCTAGGACTTGCGTTTTTGCAGCGTGGCTTCTCCTTTATCACCTAGCATCACTCTATCACAAGGGCTGTTGGGACTTGCGTTTTTGTAGCTTAGCTTCTCCTCCATCACCTGGTGTCACTCGTCTATCACAGGGGCTATTGGGACCTGCGTTTTTGCAGCCTGGCTCCTCCATCACTTGGTGTTACTCGTCTGCCACAAGGGTTGCAAGGACTTGCGTTTTTGCAGCTTGGCTCCTCCTCCATCACTTAGTGTCACTCGTTTGTCATAGAGGCTGCTGGGACCTGCGTTTTTGCAGCCTAGTTCATCCTCCATCATTTGGTGTTATCATTATCCACTTGGTGTTAGTATTTGGGCTGCTCTCCCTGTGTTTGATAGCTTCGACACTTTGGGATTTGTGTTTTGATACCCAAGTTACTCCTCGGCATTAGACGAGTGCAGTTTGCTCCATCTACAGTTGGTGATAATCCTCCACATCTCTGACAGCATCAAAGGATCCGGTCTGCTCCCTCGACAATTATCTTTCACCTTCCAGGGATTACTTTGATAGTCCACTGCCCAGGGGATTGCGTTTCGCTCCCTTCACTATGCGGATTCCCATAGGTGTTGCTGCTTGATTTAGATAGGATAGTGCAATTATTTTTCGAGCTTTGGCTTTGCCGTATCAGCTTTTCTTCTCATACCATGATTCAATGCATCATCAGTATGTTCTTGTGTTTTTGAGTTTCTCTTCTCTCTTAGTGTTTGCTGTATACACTCTGTGTCACTCTCGGCAAACCCTACTATCTCTCTACACCGTTGCTTATTTTTGACATGGTATGAGAGCATACCTGTTATTTTTGACATGGTATCAGAGTGTAGGAGCTTAGAGAGCTAAAGACCGTGCTCATAAGAGAAGGCAAAGACAAGTTGCGGGTTCGGTATCATCTACTGATTTTCCCCTTCATTTTCCTTGCATCACTAAGAGATAGAGATACCCTTATTTTCCTCTCCCATCCACCCACCCTTTTATCGGTTGACACTCTGGTGTTATGACTTCTCCATTGGTAGATGGACAAACCATTGGGTGCTCCTCTTGTGGCATCACGAGAACCCCCATTGATGCTTGCTGACATGGACCTTTGCTCCCTACCCCATTGGAGTATATGCATCTACCCCCAGGCACTCGCTGCGCCACCTCTCCTTCTGGGCCACAGAGTTTATTGTGCACCGGCTTTCATATTTTTGTGCTCAAGGCAATAAGACGCATCGAATGCGCACTAAGCCCTTTCCAGCCATAGGAGAATCGACTGGTACCATGGCCTCCTCGTGACCGCCGCAATGCGCTACGGAGGTTGCTTCTACTTCTTCTAGGGTTTCAAGAATGCCACCTCGACAACCCATAGTTTTGCAGTCCGCTTTCTTTGATGAGAGACAGTGATTGTTGGATACTGTCCCCTCGACAGTCTGATCCTTCAAGAGATAGCGATTGTTCGATCTCTTCTATTACTTCGGCTCCATGGTACACTCCACTGAGAGAATTACTGTTGCCCACCCTTGGCGTAGCTTGCGCCTCGCCTTTCCCCACCCTTGACTACTCAGGTTCGAGAGGCCACCTCTAGGAGCTCGACACCCCTAATACCTTCTTCGGTATGTTTGGCGGCACTTTCTGTCATTAGATGATTCAGAGTCTATGATCCATGAGTTTTTAGATTCCCTCTCTCATAGAGGGGGATTGAGAGGGGGCTCTACTCTCTTTGCCCTCAGAGGGGGCTTCTACTTTTTGGCTTCAAAGGGGCCCCTGTGTCTCTACCCTCACATGTGTCACCTACTCATCATGAAGTTCGTCGCCCTCCATTTACTCTTTTGGGATGGCTGTCTTGGAGGAGTAATTTCCCCTATTGATACCCGAGATCTTCAAGTACTGCATAGAGTGGGGCCTTGGAGGTTCAACCACGACCTGGTGATGAGACCTTTGAATTTCTTCTAGCATGGAGTTACAGGGCTAGCGGCTTTTCTCTCGAGGTGGAGTTGGGTTCTACATTTTATCTCGTCTATTGTTCCTTACTTTAGGTTACTTTTGAGGTGGCAATTTTGGATCTTCAAGATTCTCTATATTTTCATGGTCTCTCTCTTCGCTCCTCTTTCTTCATTCCTTTTTGGGCTTGAGAGGGGGTGTTGAGAAACCACTTTTTGAGTTTACACACTTCATTTAGTGTTTCGCATTGATAGCCAAAAAGGGTTGGTGCTCACATTTTGGCCACATTTTCAGTGGACCCCCACACAGTGGTGTGCCAGCCTAGATAGCTTGTGCCTATAAATAGACAATCACTTCATTCATTCTTCACCACCTCCCCTCTCTCTTCAGTCATTCTTCACCACCTTCTTTGGTCATCACCCCTTCCCTTTGTTAGTAGATTAGTCAGTTCAAGGTTGAGTCTGTGCATGTGGTACAGCAGGTTGGGCGCCAGAGATATTTTTGGCATTTTATTTGCCAGCATTTATTGTGATTTGGCACCTCCACATTCATTCATCACCTGACAGTTCTTGGAGAGAGAGAGCATGTGCCAATGCTCCACAACCGGTGACTCACATAGCTTCTGTACTGTCCCATGTCTTGGTATATGGATTCCACTTTCCGAGCATACATCTGAGTTCTCATCTGTATTGTGTTTTTCCTTTTCCTTTTTCTTGTGTCTTGTGTTCAACAATTTATTTCAGCACATGTTTATGCTTCCATTGCTGCACCACTTCTGACATGGTATCAGATTTCAGGATCGGTGCTCATGTTGTGTTTTCTTGTTGATTTCAGGACTGTTTTCACCCTTGCTAATAATCAGCGACCTGTTTTATCTATGTTTTTTGCTGACATCAGCATCTGTATAGCTTGCGTGTCCGTTTCAGCTCGTGTTTTGGTGCCTTTGCATCTCCTCTTGTCTGGGAGCTTGCATTATCAGGCCGTTTTTGCTTTTTTTGTCAGTTTTTGACTTTTGCAGCAGCTTTTGTCTTATTTTGGTCAGATTTTGGGTTGTAATGTATGTGAACTCTTGCTTTTTGAAGTCTGTGCTTGTGTTTTGCTGTTTTTCCTCTTGAAATCCCTTCCTTTCTCTACTTCTCTTCTAAATCCTCTACAGATGGCTCCTCCATGCACATCCATTGATGACAAGCTCCATGGACCTGATTATCACAGGAGTGCGGTGAGGAAGGCTTGGTTCATCCAGAAGCGGTTATGGTACGTGGTTTGCGGAGCTATTGCACGTCCTTATCAGCCTTCTCCTGTTCTAGCTGATTTTGATGAAGATAACCATGAGGCAACAATGCTTACATGGGATTCGGATGATGCCGGTGCTTACGCGGCCTTACTTTGGTGTATTTACAAAGAAGTCCTACCAACGGTCACCTTTTGCAGGACAGCTTCAGACATATGGTCGAAGTTGCAGCTGATGTACGAGGCTTCTTGCACCATGAGGGCCGTTACTCTCTATGGCCAGCTCCAGCTGAAGTTTGAACCCAAAGATACGATCCAATCATTTCTACTTCGAGTTACCCAGATCTAGGACCAGCTTCGGACAATGCACTCTGCCCTATTAGAGGCACATTTTCTTGATATGATACTCTACAAGCTTTCTCAGGAGTTTGATGGAGTGGCGAATGCTTTACAGGCGCAGACATCTACGACTCCTATCAGTTTTCTTCATATGTCCTCAATGCTGCTTGAGCATGAGGCGACTTTGCGACTACAGGTCGGCTTTCTTCACATTATGGAGGTTTAGGTGAGACTCTTGCAATTTCAGAGAGGGGTTGGAAGACGAAGAAGTCGAAGGCCCAATGTTACCACTGTGGTAAGAAGGACCATTTGGGGAAGGATTGCAAAGAGTTAGCGGCTTTAAGGAAGAAAAAGGAGCAAAAGATAACACGGGATGCTGACTCCTCCAACAAGCCATTATCTGCCTCAAATTCCGACTTAGATCCTTCGGCCAAGGCGAAGTCCAAGGCATGGAAGGGATCCTCTTCTTCAGATTGTCGAAAGGGCCTGGTGGTCCCTTCCTCAGTTGCTTTCTAGTGGTGGTGATGAGGTCATCCCTCACAACTCTCCAGTGCTAGAGAGGGAGTATGAGAGGATGGTGAGATGGGCCAACCACGTCTCATCTATATTTTTATACATATGCACAGGATCCCGAGAGGGACGTCCTTGTTGCATCGACTGACGTCTGATAGGTACAAATCTTGGAGCTGGGATTGACATCCAGGTTCATGATGAGCTGTTCTTTTCTTGACAAAGAGCGGGTGGCTTTCGTGTGGAGCTCACATGAGGGGACACTTTGACGGTTTGACCAAAGGAGGGGAATTCATGGTCATTTATGCTGCGGCATTGGTGACAAGATGGTCACGTGTGCTACATCAGTCATCAGAGGCATTGTTGACGGACATGAGAGTTGCTATGATTCTTCTCTATTTTCAGGAGCTGGTACGATCAACATTGACATCAGCTTGTCTCCGAGGCACCTTGGTGGTGGCTTGTGCACCCACTACTTGGGTATCCATGGTTCTACCTTGATGGACATTGTTGTATGTACTATGATGAGACATTATCATCGTATATTGTATTGTATCCAATCACCCATGATTTGAGAGAGCGTGTTAGCAGATTAGTCGGTTCATGGTTGAGTTTGTGCATGTGGTCCAGTAGGTTGGGCACCAGAGATATTTTTGGCATTTTATTTGCCAGCGTTTATTGTGATTTGGCATTATTTGTAGCTAATCGACCAACATTTAATGCTGGCCGACCAGTCATATTTTATGGCATTTATTTTGCCTATATATTCTCAAGCTTCCTCCTCCACATTCATTCATCACCTGACAATTCTTGGAGAGAGGGAGTAGGTGCCAGTGCCCCATAGCCAGTGACTCACATAGCTTCTGTACTGTTTCATGTCTTGGTATATGGATTTCATTTCCCGAGCATACTTCTGATTTGTCATCTGTATTGTGTTCTTTCTTTCCCTTTCTCTTTTGTCTTGTATTCAGCAATATATTTCAGCACATGTTTATGCTTCCATTGTTGCACCACTTCTAATACCCTTTTCTCCCCAGCCCCTTCCATTGCCCTCACACCCCTTCAAGAGAACATTGCAGTTCGTGGCTCGTGGCTGCCTTCACCCTTTCTCTTCTGCTTCAGGTGTCCTATTTTAGCATCAGGCATTGCTTTTGGAGCATCTTTCACTTGGCTTCACCATCATTTGCTTGGCGCCAATACCCTTCTCCTTCTGGCTCCACCTTTACATGCGTTTTTCAGCTTGGAGGTCTTCTCCTTGCTTGGCGTCAGCATCCTAGCCTCTGGCTGTAGTCTCCATCATTGAGCGTCAGTGATTTCATCACTCGACTATTGTAGGGGCTGTTGGGACTTGTGTTTTTGCTTCTCCTTTGTCACTTAGTGTCACTCGTGTATCACAAGGGCTGTTGGGACGTGTGTTTTTGTAGCTTGGCTCCTCCTCTATCACGTGGTGTCACTTGTTTATCATAGGGGCTGTCGGGACCTGCATTTTTGCAGCTTGGCTCCTCCTCCATCACTTGGTGTCACAGAGGCTGTAGGGACTTGTGTTTTTGCAGCCCGACTCATCCTCCATCATTTGGCGTCATCATAATCAACCTGGCATCAGCATCTGGGCTGCTCTCCTTGCGTTTGATAGCTCTTACACTTTGGGATTTGCGTTTCGCTACCCAAGCCACTCCCCGGCATTAGAGAATTGCGGTTCGCTCCCTCAACAGTTGGTGATCATCTTCCACATCTCTGACAGTATCAAAGGACTATGGTCCATTTCTTTGACAATTGTCTTTTACCTTTTAGTGATTACTTCGATAGCCCATTGCTCGGAGGACTATATTTCTCTCCCTTCAATGTGTAGATTCCCACAAGTGCTGCCACTTGATTTAGATAGGACAATGTGATTATTTTTTGAGCTTTGGCTCTGTTGTATCAGCTTTTCTTCTCATAGCATGATTCAGTGCATCATCACCGTGTGCTTGTGTTTTTGAGTCTCTCTTCTCTCTTAGTGTTTGCCATACACACTTTGTGTCACTCCCTGCAAACCCTACTCTCTCTTTGCTATACCTATTATTTTTGACATGGTATCAAAGCATACTTGTTATTTTAGATAGTGGGCAGCTCGTCTATTTATAGATGTTGAAGGGTGCCCCAAAAATTAGGGTTTTGGGGGACCACTCAAACTCTCTCGAACCAAGAATAAAATTTGCGTTTTTAATTAGCTTTAAAGGGTATTTTAGCTCAACATCCCCTCTCAGGCCTAAAACTAATCCTAAAAGGGAAGGCATGCAATGGTTACCCCAAGGTGTCCCACCCCAAACTAGCTAGGGCATTGGACAAAGGGTGCATGTCGGCTGCTCAGTGGCCTCTCAAGACTACAGAGGCAATGGTTATCTTATCAAGGGAGTACAAGTAGTCATCCCAAAGATGATAGGAGATCAAACAAAGAGTGCTTGTCGGCTACTCAATGGCCTTCCAAGCCCTACAAAGGCGGATAGAACCACATTGAACTTTTTTTTCTTGGGTGGAAAACATAGTTGTCAGGTACGAAAGGTACGGTACGATAAAATACGGTACTAAATGGTATCTTAAGATTTTATAAGGTACGGTACGATATTAGTATGACAAAAAAATAACTTGATTATTTTGGACAAAAGATAATAGAATAGATTATTCAAGTCTAAATAGCAATGCTATTAGAGTATATAAGATGAGTACTTGAGGGTAACATGCCAAGGCCCAAAACCTAATGCCGAATGCGCAACATGCGCTACTGCTACCTACAACTTATAACTACATAGGTGGGAGTGGATACATCATACATGCATGATCATACAAGTAAGAGAAGTGTGGGCTTGAGAGAGAAGGTTGAGAGAAATTGTTTGAATCTCAAATAACCTAATCTCATGGGAGAATCATATTAATATAAGGAGTATTTAGCTCGTCCCAAAGTGCAGTTCGAATGAGAAAGATGCATCCGTTAAGTTGGTACCTTATGGTACTAATACGTAAGGTACGGTACCTAAAGTATGGTATAGTATCAAACCTTTCGTACGTGGTACTAGTGCAACTAGAGAGAGGAAGAGGCTAGAGAGAGAGAGAGAGAGAGAGAGGCTTGGGGAAGAAATAAGAAAGAAAGAAGAAAAAAAAAACAAAGGATAAAGAAAAAAAGAAAGTTGTAGACTTAAAGTAGAGTGGCCAAAAAGTGCCCATTTTTTTGTACTAAATCGTACGGATACGTACCATACTGTACTGTACGGATCAGTCCATACTACGTACGGAGACAACCTTGGTGGAAAAGTGAAGTGTACAGGTGGCAGTTGATTAAGTAATAGTGACCTAGAAGACGGGACTAAGGATGGTACACCCAACACATTACAAAATAGTACAAGCTTACTCAACCACTTGAGGAGGTCGATGACGAGGGAAAGGTGATGAAGTATCATGGGAAGAGGGATGGTGGTGTAATTCACCAATGGAAATAGCTTAGGATCTGTCCACCGGTGGGGCTCTGCACAATGGGATGCATAGAATGCTACATGCTGAAAAATGCTCATGCAGTAGGTGGCTACTTGGATAGTGTCCCTCATGGGGAAATTGTTCACTTGTCCAAGTGCCCTAGTACAAAGATGAAAAAAATCGTGTAATGCATAGGGAAGGGTACAACAGGGGGGAAAGGCTGAGGTCGAAGACAAGTGCTAAAACTTGTAGAAGGAACCCCCTCTCAACTTGGATGTCATTGTTAAAGAAGGAAGAGGAGCTTGAGGATGTCGGTCTTCGTGTGGTGCCGAGAACCATGTGGATGAAAATGAAGCATCCCAACTAGAAGAGCAAGGATAGAAGACACCATCATGATAGCATCAAGAGAGATGCTGCACGATTCGCCACGGGAGGAGAAGCCTCCATGCCGGTAGAAGAGCAAAACTCCAAGCAGATGGAACCATGAAAGGAATGGTGTGTAGCTTCTATCTCTAGCTCAGGAAGGACTAGTGCACACCTGCATGTGAGCCCTACACTGAAATACAAAAGCATGCAAAAGAGATCAAAATCTACAAGCACAAAGGTGAGTAGTGAGATGTTTCAAAAAAACAAAACTTAAAATAAAGGAAAGCATAGCTAACCAAAAGTGCAATGCAATGAGTATGTATGTATGTAGCGGAAGTCGAAAAGAGAAAGGCTAAGTGTGTGGTCACCATTGCATACGGCTAGGTGGGGAAGTGGTCCTAGAGGGTGCAATGGATACCCTAGGGGATGCATAGAGTGCAATGGGTGAGCCACTAGTAGCAGACCAATCAGCCAATCCTTCAGGAGAAGGAGATAGGTTGCTAAGATTGTCTGCGTACCGTGTATCTAGTAGCCGTTGGGGTAGATCATAGTTACATGGAATGGGGAACAGGAAACGGGAACGGGAACGGGAACGAGACCCCCTGGAACGGAGGGAACGTCCAAGGTAAGGGAACGGGAATGGGGGGAACGATACATGTCTTAAGTGCCCCAAATATGCCCTGCATGACCCAAATTGCCCCAAACAATGTCCCTCTAATTTCCCCAATACCGCTCAATGCTTGAAATTGACCCAAATGTCCCAAAATTGACTTGATTACCCCATAGCTCCAAATTGCCTTGAATTGCCCCAATTATCTCAATTTCCCTTGAAATTAGACAATATAAATGGATGAATACCTTGGAATTGAGGATAGGCTGAAATTTGATTGTGATGTGTAAAAGTTGATAATGCATCAAATTTGAACTTTGCATGGACTCCTAATTAGCTTGTGGGTTGTCTTGACACTTTGAATCTTCAACCCGAGAGAGAGAGAGAGAGAGAGAGAGAGAGAGATTAGTATATGCACATTAGGCAATGGAGATGGGTGAATATGTGGTAGAAGGAGTGTGATCCAAGCAAAAGAAAAAACAAAAAAAAACGTAGAAGGTTGAAACTCTAGGTAGTGAGATGATGTATTGGAAAAAATGAAAGTATTTGTTGGGCAACTTGTTTAAGAAGAATGTAAGTTGATTGTCGTTTGACTTCGGGGAGCCAATAGTGGCAAACTCGGCCAATAAACGTTGATCTTCGGTCAACTTGACTTCGAGATCATCCCCTTCCTTAATGGGAAATTCCTGAAGCTAAAAATCGGGATTGATATGTCGAGTGCAATCTCAAGCCGCATAGCAATCAATGATGACTTCCACACTTAGATGCAAGGGAAAAATGTTGTAATTGAGAGTGGAATTCAAGAAGTAACCCTTGCATCAACTCAATATTGGTCGTGGCATTGCGGGCTCTCCATTGACGGATGTGATGAGGGTGAATTAATTGAGAGTCCGACATAGGCTTGATATTGAGGATGA
This sequence comes from Lygodium microphyllum, assembly GCF_053477565.2. Classification (NCBI taxonomy): domain Eukaryota; kingdom Viridiplantae; phylum Streptophyta; class Polypodiopsida; order Schizaeales; family Lygodiaceae; genus Lygodium; species Lygodium microphyllum. The sequence goes on along the minus strand of NC_141142.1, from coordinate 64,233,451 downwards.
GGTCCCAAAGTCCCTGAGATTCAAGCACTTGTTGCATGAAGTTTGATCAAGTGGTAAAATTTGACCCGTTAAAACGAGTCTTATCCATGAAGGCATTTTTGGCATTGCAATAAGAGTGGTAGTGCTAAGAGATGGAGAATGTATGCAAGGGGGATAGGGTGAATAGAGGGGATAAGGTGGAGGAGTGGAGTACACTTGGGAAGGAATCTCGGAGTGCCCACCATGCAGACTAGAAGTGTGCATAGCGGATTTAAATGTGGGCAAGGGGATTAGGTATGGGCATGGTAACTACTTGTGGAGCCCAAGGTGGAGGGATAGGGACACAAGGAGCAGAGGTGGAAATTCGTGCGTAGGAGTGACCCAAGGGACATGTGATGACAATCCATAAGCAGATGATGGATATCCTTGTGTCTGAAAGATCATGTGAGGGGGTTATGAGTATCCGGGGGTAGTGAGAGGGATACCCATCAGAGCCGTCCCAGAGTGTAAGGATGTAGTAAAGTGGGGGTATAGGGAAGGTACAGTGTGAAAAGGTGGCATTTCCCCTAACTATGTACAAAGAGGTGGACTGAATGTAGGATAGGTAGATGGTGGAATGGAGAAAGAAAAAGTACTAGGATCAGAGATATTAGATTCAACCCCTAGTGTGCTTTGAGTGGAAGTGGAATGAAAACCCAAGTTTTGGAATGAAGATGTGAGCAGATCAGAATGTGGAGAAGATAGTGGTGGGATGAGAGGGAGTTGAGAACTTGCATATTTGATTAATAACTTAATTTAATGTTATTGGTATGATTAAGGCATCTCAAAATTTCACATCCTCGTGATAGATCTCCCCTTTGAAATCCTTGCAATCATCCTTGATCGAACTGCATTGTATTAAATGAAAAATATACTACATTGAAATTTAGATAAGGTATCACAGTCACACTGTCTCACGAGGACATGAAATTTTATCACTTAGCTTAGCATTTGATTAAAAGTTAATCAAATGTGCTAATGTAAGTTGCACACGTGAGGTGCAAGTCAATTATTTCACAGAGTGACCTAGGATCCCAAGATATCAGTTGGTGCCTAAGGCAAAAGTTGTAATAAGTTATACCTAACAGGTACTAGATGGTACCTGGTGTCAGATTTGGACCTAGACTAATTTATTGGCCACTAATGTTAGTGGTGATTGTACTCCTTTCATTTGCAATATAAGATAAAGAAATATCAAAAGGGGCACCAGTTTTGGGGCCAATGGGGTGTCCGATGGCCAAGATTAAAGTGGTAAAGTATGCATTTTCAGTTTACGTGAATTTTATGCTCTCTGTTATTAGTGCTTAATCAGGTTATTTACCACCTTATCTGAGGAGAAAAGCTGGTTTCATGTTTCCATCATCGGGATAGAATATATTCCTTGACTTGGTGGCCTTGAGGCACCTGATTGAAGGTCAGAAGCTTTGCTATAGTGTTGAAATTGTATTCAATTGAGCATTACAACAAGAATGTCTTTAGATAGTGAGATGGGATCAAGGAGAGGGATGATGCCTCTCGATCTGAAAATTCATAGAGTGTTGGGAAAAATGCAATGCATGAACTTGGATAAGGCACGTAGCATGGACAACAAGCTCATAATGTTGATTTAGACCAAAATGTGGATCCTTCTAGGTCTTTAGAATCTAATGATCAGCAAGAGGAAGAGGAATTTGATGACCAATTTAAAGATCAGCTGAGGACAGCAGCTGGAATGTTTATGCAATCAACAAACGATCCTCAATTCATGCACTTTTTGTACCCCTTAAAAGAGGGCAACAAAGGCAAGAAGCTGAGATCGTCTTTAAGAGCTTCGGGATAGCAAGATGTACCAAATGAAGAGCCAATACAGCAACATGATGTTCCAAATGTGGGTAGAGAGCATAAGCAAATGATGTCAATGGGCCAATTGATGCATATGCAAGGCCAACTTGGAAGTGCCAATCCAATGCTTTTTGGACAATGAGGCATGCATGCAATTATGGGGCAGTTAGGTGACTTTGATGGTGGTACTAGTTTTCATACTATGGTGGGTCAAGGACCGCATATGAGGATGTATGGCATAACTCCGTATGGTATGCAATAACAATGTGTGGTATGTAAGGCTGAATGTATTTAGGTATGATTGGTAATATGCATAACCTCATGTATAGCAATGTTGGCATGATGCTGGGGCATAAAGTGGCAAGTTTGACAATGCATATATGCAGTCCACTATGCTTGGGAGGTGGTCATGCAAATGCTTCGTATAGTATTGGTCATGAGAGAAAATACAGCTAGTAATGCTTGCACTTGGAAAAATGCAGCTAGTAATGTATGCGATGTATAGGAAAATGTATCTTGGTATGGCTGGTAGTATGCAAATTCCCATACACGGTCACATTGCAATGGTCTAAAGTATGCAAACAATAATGTTTTCTAATGCATTTGGTGCTCCTAGCATGTCAGGTATACATGAGGGGCTAGTCAGTTGGATGCAATGTTGCATATTAGTAAAGTTGGAATTGTAGTAGTGTGAAAGTATAAAGCATCGCTATGCTTGAGGGGAAGAAAGACCTACAACCTAGTAAAGGTTTCGAGGCAAGTAAAGTTAGAGGTAAAGCTTCCATATGATTTTTGGTGAAGTTTCAGAATTATTCACCATCGGATGGAAAATGGATGGAAGAGGATGACTTGGTAGACCATCCTCAGTTGTAGCTTTACTTAGATGCCTTTTAGTTAGAGTCAACTTCAGTTCGGGCTCAATCAAGTTCAGTAGAGCATGGCGAAGTATTGCCTGATGCTCAAGTGGGAGGTAGCACTTCCACTTTTCCAGCTGCTGTGGATAACTCTCGTATATCGTGGATCTTGGATGTATTCAGCATGCATCCTAGGTATTGTGCTGAAAGTATGTTTGCCATGGGGTCACTACTCAATGTACTAGTCACGGTGAGATGTATGTAGATGAGTATGGTTGTTACCAAGACTTTGAGACTATACTTTTGCATTAGTTTGGGATCAATTCATGATCAGTTGGGCATGAGCTTTTGCCTCAGTTTTGAGATCAAATTCTAATCAATTTCAGTTCAGTTTTTGATTAGTTTAAGAACCGTTTATGGTCGCTTGCACTGACTCTATAGGGTGGTTTATTTGGTGGGCTACTTCTAGGGATAAGGTCTATGCCATGATCTTTAAGCCTTTTAGGCAGTAGTTGTCCTAGAAGTGACTGAGAGAAGCAATCAACATACATTTTCAGAAATAATATACGATCAATCTCAAACTTGGACATATTCCTAACATTCTTACTATTATCTTTATCCTTAGTAAAAACCAAGTATACTGAAAGATGATTTTTCATTGCTTTAGAAATGATAGCTACTACAGATACAATAGGGACAGATTCTCAATTTAACTTTACATGAAGTGTGAGTGTCTTGCCCTTATGTTGAATAGTGATCACTTTTGCATAAGAATCAATCACTACATGCATACAATGACACCATGGTATTCCAAACAATACATCACAACCCTCAAGTGGAGCAACGAAGAACTCTTTGTTGCCCATATATCCCTGTGTATGTGACTGAAGCATTTCAACAAGTGGTGTGATAGGCTTTGCATGGCCTTTACGTGCCATTTCAACTTCCCCCGTGGGTCCCATTTTATCCTATTTGATGCCTAGATGGGCTGCGATGCCAACAGAGATGAAGTTGGCTCGTGTACAAGGTAACTGCGAAACATATCACCCTCGAAATGTTTCACCCTTGAAATGTTGTGTTTCACCCCGAAACGTTTCACCTTTGGGCAAGTCCCAAGCGAAACGCGAAGTGAAATGGTTGAATAATATATATGAGATAGTTTTCTTTATAAATAATTAGTTGCAACTTACATATTTATATGAGGCGAATACTTTCATGTCAACAAATGATGTCTATTATATATGTAGAGTGTCTAAAATCTCTCAAAAGAGCAAGAAAAAATGATTTCTTTTCCAATTTAAAAATGTGGTTTCAGTCAACCCTTTTACTCAAGGCGTTTCGCATTTCACTGAAACGTTTTAAGTATTTCAGGCGTTTCATGTTTTAGTGCGAGCGAAATGTGTTTCGTGGTTACCATGCTCGTGTACCATTATTAAAGAATATCGATGCATGCTGATTCCTAATTTTGTCCCATGTTTTGCACGACTCAGTAGCATCATTATTAGGCCAATCACTAACAACATCAGATACCAATCTTAATGATGTTTTGGGCTTCTTTCCCTTAGGATCTCCTTGATTTTCTAATTTTTCAGCTTGCTGCCTACAAGGACAGTCCCTTGCAATGTGACTGACCCTCTTATTCACATATGAAACATTTATTTCCAGCCATCAATTTCCTATATTGTGCCAATGTTTTTGAGCCCTTTCTCTACTGTTTGGGGCTCTTTTCAAGCTGACTTTTTGATCTGCTCTTTTTCCCTGCCTTAAGCAACTTTTTATTCGGCTTTTTCTTGCTCTCTAGGAAGCCTAAATCCTTTCCACACAGCAAAGCATTTGCTATAGCAGCAGTCTCTATGAGGTGAGACTATGCAAAAATCCTTGATTCCTTTAGGTCGTCCACAAACATATTTTTTCACTTGCTCATGAAGGGGTACGGGGCGATAAGAAGTGATGGGCATTAATGCATCCCAAAACTTCTTACTGTATTGCTCTAAATTCTTACATTCCTTATTCCAAGCTGTCATGATGTCCACTTCAAAGGTACTTGTCAACCAATTCGATGCAAACATTTGCTTGAATTGTACCTTGCATCAAAAGCGTGGATCACCACTGCAATGCATTTCCCTTCAAGAAAGTAGCTGCCTGTTGAATCTTCGAGGACTCGATGAAGTTTCCCCTTGTGAATAGGCTGTATCAAACTGCTGAATGAAAGTCAAAGCTTTTAGCCTATTACGTGTACCATTGAAGGACTCAAACTTCATTGCTTTTCCACGGTCATCATAGTCCTTTGTTGCCCCTTTGGGTGTGGAGTTGTCATACACTAGCTATTTCAAAAAGGGTGCATTTGCTGAAATTACATCAAAACCAATACCAAGCATAGCATTTGCACAACCAACACTCATTTCTTGAGTTCCATAGGCATTGGGGGTTGCAGATGCATTACCAAACATGCTACTTTGTGTCCTAGGTATTAAGCCAATGCTGCCATACATAGAGTTTTGTATATTTCCAACCATACTCCAATACGTTAGGCCTTACACACCATGCATTGGCTACTGCATAACATAGGGATTTATGCCATACATTCTCGTATGTAGTCCTTGTTCAACCATAGCATGAAAAATCGTGCTACCACCAAAGTATGCTAGCTGCCCCATCATACCATGCATGGGTGACTGCCCAAAATCCATTGGATTGGCACTTCCATGATGGCCTTGCATTTGCATTCCTTGCCTCGGAGGTACCAACTGTTTTGTTTCATTAGCATCTTTGGGAGCTTCAAGTGAAGGTTTTGGCATTACCTTTAGTGCACTTTGCTGTCCCAAAGTTGTAGATATCCTAGAGAGTTAGTGTGTTCCATATGCAAACCCTAATTTGGGTGTCCCAAACTATCTATAAATAGGCATGTAGACCACCACTCTCCCTTAATCTCATTTTTGTAGGTTTCAGGAGCCGTATTTGTGCTGCCTACATTGCCTTTGTGGAGGATATCGTGGTTAGAGCTTCCCCCAGCCTTCTACTACCTAGTCTTCGCCTTCACTCTACTGCTGTCTCCACCTGTCCCCCACGGTTGTCGCTTGGTATGCTGGAGCTATTGTCTGCAAAAAAATTGCCGCATTTGCTACTACTGATGTCATCATCATCTGGTGTTGTCACCGTCAGTTTGGAGTTGCCGTCCTGACATTCTCTTGTTGAGAGTCATTTCCTGGATGGCCACGTTAGCAGTGCCACGTGGTAGGTTGCCACGTGGCAGCAGTCGAACAGTCCTGACTGCAGTCGCCGACCTGATTATTTTTGGGCATTATTTTCAGCCTTTAAAAGGCTGAGTTTTCTTGACACATTGTCTTTGACAGATTCCAGCCTGCTGACTGCGGAGATTGCTCTCGAGGCTGACAAAGATCAAGATTCTGGAGATGGAGACATACGCATTTATTTTCTCTGCACGCGTGTTTAATTCTGCATCCTTATACAACATTCTTCACTTCAGATTTTCTGCGTTTCATAGTCTCTTTCTCTCTCTGTTCACTCTTTGTCACAGTCATTTGCTTCTGCATTGCTTCACTTTGACATGGTATCGGAGCATTGAAAGACTATGGATCTATTTGAAGAGGAGTTTTCAGTGCAACACAAGGCTGTGTTTTTAGTGTTCAAGTGCGAGCAGTTGGGCTATGCATCAGACAAGTCTGAGGCAAGCGTGGGTGTGCGAGAAAAGAGAAGATTTATTGAAGTTGCTGCTTTTTTTGGTGTTAGAGAAGGAAGAAGATTGCGTTTTGGCCTTCAAGTGCAGATTTTACCTTTTCATCGCCTCCGGCAGGTAAAGAAGGAACAGAACAAGTGAACCTCAACCCTAGCAGGCTGTATTTCAAAGTCAAAGGGGGTTGCTTTTTTTGTGTTTTGTGCAGGCATTATAGGAGATGTCTTTTGAGGCTGAGATTGAATTTCTGGCGATCATGGATTGGAAGGTGCCCATTCTATCTGCTCTTCCTTCAGATGTAAAGCTCGATGGTGAGAACTACACATCTGGTGGGTTATGATGCTTGCCATATTGGAGTCCTATGAAATGACGGAGCTTGTTATGGAGGCTATCAATTGTCCCTCGTGAGACGAGTCTAGACTCTTCTAGTGAGAAGGCGGAGTTGGCAAAGGCTCAGGCACATTGGGATAAACTCAATGCACTCATTCTTTTGTTTTTCTCTCTCTCATGTACTACAGTTGTTATCTCTCATCTAGAACATTTGACGGTGGCTAGGGAGATATGGTTAGAGTTGGATCAGATATATAATCGGATGACCGTCATAATGCGAGTTTCTTTGGAAGTGCAAATGAGGACTATGAGTATCAACAAGTCATCATCCATGCGGGAGCATATCAACAAGCTAAGGTAGCTTCATGTGCAAGTTCAAAATGCAGGGAAGGTGATTACTTCTGAAGACATGGCGATAAGTCTCCTTTCACAGTTTCTGCCTCGCTTCAGTGGTTTTTATTCCACCTTGATTGCTTCAGGGCGGTTTGAGACTCTTCTGTGGGAAGAGTTGGTTCTTATAGTCTTGGACTAAGAGGAGCAATTGAAAGGAACCAATGCTTCGAAATTTGAAGCATTGGTTGGTCAATCCTCTTAGAAGAAGGGGAAGGACTAAAAGAAGAAGGAAGACAAATCTAAGAAGGACAAAGACAAGGAGCCTACTTGTCACATTTGTGGCAAAATAGGTCATTGGAAGAAGGATTGCCCCGACAAGGAGAAGAAGGAGAAGGAGAAATCTTCAAAGAATTCTGGAGCGGTGGCTGCTCCCTCATCAACTGCTTTCCTCCATTTGGAGGTGGTTAAGGATTCGACCCTGCCGGCTTCGAATGCTGCATTGACCGTCCCATTTACTCGGGAGTGGATTGTTGACAGTGGTGCCTCTAGGCACATGACCCCTTCCGCAAGTATTACTCATGTGTAGCCTTCTCATGGTTAGATTCTTATTGGTAATAGTTCGTCTATTCCTATTTAGGGACGGGGCAACATGTATCTTATTCAAGATGGGCGTGGTGATGCTCATGCTTTTGAGGTACTTTATGTGCCACCTTTGGGGTATCATCTTCTCTCGGTGCAAAAGATTTGTGCCCTCGGCCTTTTGGTTGAATCTGATGTGTGGATTCTTGATTGAGAATCGAGAGTGGTTCTTTCTTTAGGTTATGAGGAGATTGGAGTCTACAAGTTGCGGTCTTCTTCTGCCTTGACTTCTCTTCTTTTTACCTCCCAAACTTAGTTCAAGCTTTGGCATGCTCGGTTTGGTCACCTCAATTATGAATACCTTCGGAAGGCGTCTAAGGACCAGTTTGTTCGAGGTTTGCCAGATATTGTGGTGAGTCAGCAGCCTTCTCTATCCTGCATCCGTGGGAAGTAGACTCGTGATGTTGTTCCTAGCAAGCCTTCAAGGTGGTCTTCAGCACCCTTGAAGCTTGTTTCCATCGATCTTTGTGGAATGATGAGGATGGAATCCCTTCGAGGGAGTTTGTATTTCATGCTCATTGTAGATGACTACAATAGGATGACATGGGCCTATTTTTTGAAGCTAAAGTCGGAGGCATTCTCCAATTTCAAGGATTGGTTTCTCTTTGAGGAGAACCGATCGGGGCGAAAGCTGAAGACCTTACGATTGGATAAGGGTGGAGAATTTGTTTCTAATGAGTTTACTCGGTTTTATGCAGATCATGGCATACACCAGGGGTTTGCCAATACAAACACCCCTCAGGAGAATGGGATTTCGGAGGGGAAGAATCGCAGTGTGATCAAGATGGCCCGTACCGTAATGGAGTATCGTTAGACACCTCAGTGTCTAGGTTGAGGCTGTGGCTACTTCAGTTCACATCCTTAATCGTTCTCCTAGACTATTATTGGTACGACACCTTTTGAGGCGTACTTTGAATCAAAGCCCGATTTTTAAAAATTATTTCAAGGTTTTTGGGTGTGATGCTTATGTTTACATCCCGAAGACACAACGCGACAAATTTGAAGCGGCTTCCAGAAGAGAGGTGTTTGTGGGCTATAGCTTGAAATCTCAAGGCTACTGATTGTATGATCCTGTTAAGCGGAATGTCTACATTAGCCATGATGTTTGGTTTGTGGAGGTTCCCATCCTAGAGGGGGGTGAGGATCACCTTGTACTTGGAGATCCTAGTGATAGCTAGGTCCCAACGACTGTTCCTCTCGAGGCCGTCTCTTGAGGACTCTTCTTCGAATGAGGAGCTACTTCCCAAGCCACTGGATTCACCGATTGGTCCTACGTTGACGGTAGACCTTCCAAAAACTTTAGCCGATGGAGAGCATCAAGGCGAGATTCGGCCTCCTCCTCATTGGGTTGGGGTGACATGCTCCGAGATTTAGGGATAGAGGGGGTCCTTGAGGAGTGGCAACCGCTGGATGTACCACGGAGGTCACGATGGCATGAGGCACATACTATGGAGCTTGTTTGCTCTAACTATTGTTTGATGTCCCGTGTTATGCAGGATAGAGAGCCTACATCAGTGAAGGAGGCTTTATAGTTTGATCATTGGCGGAAAGCGATGGAAGGCGAGTTGGAGGCTATGGAGTGGAATGGCACTTGGTTCCTTGTGCCTTGTCCCTCTCATAAGAAGGTGATTGGTATCAAATGGGTTTTCAAGACGAAGTACCATAGTGATGGATCTTTGGACAAGCACACGCCTTGCCTTGTTGCTAAAGGTTTTGCACACAGCGCCTAGGTGTTGATTTCCATGATACTTTTGCCCCTGCTACTCGCATGGAGACTATTCGAGCTGTTCTTGCCTTGGCTAGTCATAGAAGATGGCCCGTTTTTCAATTGGATGTGAAGTTGGCCTTCTTGAATGGTGATTTGAAGGAGGAGATCTATGTAGAGCAGCCTCTTGGCTTTGGTTCCTCAGATGGGAAGGTTTACAGGTTGAAGAAGGCCTTGTATGGCCTAAAGCAGGCTCCTCGTACTTGAAATGAGAAGATTGATTCGTTTCTCCAAACCAAGTTGGGATATCGGCGCTCTAGGGTCGATCCACAGCTTTATGTGCACACTTCTGAGGGTGGTTGTGTGTTGTTTGTTTTGTTTGTTTTGTTTGTTGATGACTTGATTGTTATAGGTGATCATGCCTAGAAGCTTGAAGAGACGAAGGCAGCCCTACATTAGAAGTTTGAGATGACGAATTTAGGACTTCTCTACTGTTGGAAAATGGCAGCCAGCTATGGAGAGAGAGAGGAGAGACAATGACAACAAGAGAGTGAGCTGAAGCAAAAAGAGAAGAGTGCACTTGCTAGAATGAAAGATAGAGTGAAAGTACAACTTATGTTTAGGTCAAGGGTTGACCTAACCAGCCTTCCACCAACTAACTAGAGTTAGGTTTATTTTACTCTAGAGCCTAGTGTCACTACTTTAAGTTTCTAAGACACTAGGTGTACACACCTTACATTGACACTTTAATAAGTGTCCACACCATACAAATTACATTGGGCGTTGCCCATAGAATCGGAAATTTCTAACAACCCCCTACAATGCCAATGTGATGAAGTACAAGGACGATCAATAACCAAAGGGTAACAAGTTTAAGGACTTTTGAAAAGCCTCAAACTTCTCGCGTAGTAGTGCCTTGGTGAAAATGTTTGCAACATTTTTCTGTGTGGGTACATACACCAAGCTGATGTCTCCTGCATAGCATCTCTCCCTGACATAATGGTAATGCATCTCTATGTGTTTCGTGCGAGCATGAAACACAGGATCTCGTGCTACTGCAATAGCACTTTGACTATTAGAAAGAATGGGTGTAGGACCCTTGTAGCTCCCTCACCCACGGTTTGGGCGTCGTGTTGATGCGCGTTGATAGCTCCACCCACCCTCCGTGACATGGTCCCTTGCTGAGCCCGTGCAAGCTTGTAAATGCTTTCTATCTATGAATATGACTTGAAGCCCCCAAGATGGGCCCTTTGGTAAACCTCGCGTCGTGTTCCATTCCGTGTCGCGTTCCGTGACGTGTTCCGTGACGTGTTGAGGTGCCCCGTGACGCGTTCCGGGGTCAAAATGCAAAAGTTCCAGAAAGGGTCTAGTGCCGCCCCGGGGCCTAGAAGGGGTCCCGAAAGGGTCCCGGAAGGGTCTCTGAGGGTTGGTCCATCACACCAATGGTAAATGTAGATAAGCCTACGATCTGCGCAACCATAATCATTCCATTGTTGCGGTGAAGGCTGCCCTATACTCAGCCTCACAAGACGAGGTAGCCACTGTAGGCCGTTTCTTACTTAGCCATGAAATGCATGAGCAGCCTAGAAAGAAATAGTGTCCACTAGTAGACTGCCTAGTGTCTGCATCACCAACCCAATCTGAATCACTGTAAGCCTATAAGTGCAAGTCTCCCCCCCTAGGAAATAATAATGCATGTGACTGAGTACCTTGCAAATATCTGAAGATCCGCTTAACAGCTTGCCAATGTATGGTCTGTGGGCTATGCATATACTTGCTCACCTGAGATACTGCATATACTGAATGTCAGGGTGTGTGTTGCAAAGATAAATAAGACAGCTAACAACCTAGCTGTTAATTGCAACATCAAACATCTCTTCACCATCATGCATAGACAGCTTTAAGCCTGGCTCCATAGGAGTGCACATAGGTTTGCAATCTTGCATACTAAATCTATGTAATAGCTTATCCACATATTGTGACTGTGACATGATGATATCATATTGATTTTGGGTGAATTGAATCCCCAAATAATAGTGTAGGCAGCCCATATCTGACATAGCAAATGCATGTTTTAATTCAGCCTTAAAATTTGCAATTTTTTCTTTTTTAGGTCTAGTGAGTAGCATGTCATCTACATAAAGAATGATAATCAACAAGTCCCCCCCCCCCCCCCCCCCCCCCCCCCCAAACCAAATTCTTAATGTATAGAGTGGGAGCAGTCGAACTATTTTTGAACCCTTTGCTAGTCAAATAAGCATCAATTTTGGAGTATCATGCACGAGGAGCCTGTTTGAGACCATAAAGAGCTTTATGCAGCTTGCATAGCATGTGCTCTTTTCCTTTAACCACAAACCCTGGAGGTTGTGACACATAAACATCCTCATGCAAATCCCCATTCAAGAATGCTGTCTTAATGTCCAACTGATGTACTTTCCAGCCATAGCAATCACACATCTCACCGTACTCATATGGGATGTAGGAGCAAAAGTTTCTTCATAATCTATGCCCTTCTTCTGTGCATAGCCTTTTGCTACCAATCGTGCTTTGTACCTGTCAATTGTACCATTCGCCTTGCATTTGAGTTTAAAAACCCATTTTGTGCCAATGGCCTTCTTGCTAGGTGGTAAATCCACAAGATCCCATGTAGAGTTAGTGGCAATAGAGTCTAACTCATCTTGCATGGCCTGCATCCAATGTACATCTTGTTGAGCTTCGTCCAAGGAAGTAGGCTCATCATCATCCAATAGTGAGCTCATAAACACATGCTCATCACAATCATCTACTTCCGTAAAATCAATCAAATGTGCCCCCCTTGCATCATTTGTTGCATTTCTGGCAGCCCTTCTAGTCCGTTGAGGTATAGGAGCATCCATTTTACTCTCCTAGAGAGTCTGTAACAGCCAGCTTGGGACTGTTTTGGCTGCATTTACAGCAGCCCTTTCATGTTGTACTGCTTCTTCTACTACATGTGGTAAACCATCATTGATACCCTACTGTTCGGGAGCTTATGGTGCAGCAACAGCTTGCTGTATTAAGTCTGTCCTGCTTTTTACAGCAGGCACAAACTCCAAAGTAAGTGGCAAAAGACCCTCAAAGGCATCACCAATATCATGGGTGGTTGGCATTTGAAATTGATCATGTGAAAATGCAGCATTTTCAGCAAATAGGACATCCCTACTGAGAAAGACTTTCTTCGTGCGTGGGTTATACAAGCGATAGCCCTTTGAACTGTAGCCAATAAGTATGCATTTTCTTGCTTGTCATCAAGCTTCCCACGAAGCTCTTTCGGAACATGTGCATAGGCTATGCAACCAAACACCCGAAAGTAGTCTACTTTGGGTTTCTTGCCATGCCAAGATTCGAACAGTGTGATCGTCTTCAGTGCCTTAGTGGGTGCACGATTCAACACATGATTTGCACACAAAAGGCCTTCTAGCCAGCATTTATGAGGTACCCCCTTGCTTTTTAGCATACAACGAGTCATCTCTATAAGAGTCCGATTCTTCCTTTCAACAACACCATTTTGCTGAGGAGTCATTCTAACAGTGGCTTGATGCGTAATGCCATGATCAAGCAAATATGTCTCAAAAGCACGAGACATGTACTCTCCCCCTCTATCTGTGCGAAGTGTTTGCACTTTTAAGTCAGTTTCAGCTTCAAGCTTTGCACAAGATGTTTGAAATGCATGGACACATTGGATTTTTCCTTCAGCTTATACACCCATGTATACGGAGAGTAGTCATCATTAAATGTAACAAAGTACTGATGACCTCCAAGTGCACATGTCGTCATGGGGCCACTGACATCAGAGTGAATAAGCTGCATTTTTTAGACAACACGTACTGCACCATCCTTTTTGAAGGCAAACCTATGCATCTTGCCCAAAATACATCCCTTACATGCATGAGGAGGTGGATTCTCCACTGGAGGCAATGCATCTACCATATGACACCTTTGAAGGGTCATCAAACTCCCAAAGCTCATGTGTCTATAGCGGGCATGCCATAGCTCCTCATTTTGCATAGCAGACGAAAGAGTAGTGATTGCTAAAGCATCATGAGATTGTTTGTTATATGTATCTAACAAAAATAGACCCTTATGCAGGGTGCCGGACAGTCTAAGTGCATAATCCATCTCTCTGTCTCTAACAATGCATTTGTCATCCTCAAAGATGACATGCAAGCCATGCGTATTAAAAGCAGAGATAGACAACAAGTTCTTTGTAATGCTAGGTACAAACAAGACATCTAGAAGTATGAAATTACAACCATCTGCAGTAGTAATAGTGACTGTCCCAATGCCATATACATCATAACTGCTGCTGTTCGCACATGTAACACGCTTCCCAGTAGGGGCTGAATGCAAAGAGGTAAACAAACACTTTCTGGAAGTGATGTGCTTTGACATCCCACTGTCAAAATACCATGTTTGCTGCGTTTCAGCAACATTAAATGCTGAATCAGCCATTGAAGAATCATGACTGCATGTGAGAAATGCACAGTCCTCCTCTACAAAGTTGGTTGAAGTATCATCATTAGTAGATTTGTTGGCTGATGTTTCTTGGACAACCAAATTGGAGTTCTTTTTCTTATATTTGGCCAATCTCTTTCTGCATTCATCGATATATTGACCGGGCTTCTTGCAATAATGGCATTTTCCCTTCTTTTTAGTCGTTTCTGTGTCTTGGACAACCTTATTTGATGGCTGTCCAACATCGCCCTTTTGCTGATTTTTTACATTTTGCTTGACTTTTCCTTTACCTTTGGACTTGGAAAGCATAGTCACATCACCTGAACGCAATGCCACATTCTTTCGAGTCTGTTCCTCTTGCAGCAAGAGGCCCTCCAACTCCACAAATGTAAGGGGCTTTTGTCCCCCCCTCAAAGAGGTGTGGAAACCAAGATATGACTCTGGAAGAGAGTTCAGTGTGATGTTTACCAATTCAGCATCCTGAATGACCTCATCAACATTGAGTAGCTGCTTATGCGAATCCTATATGTGAGTAAGGTGCTGTGTCATGCTATCACCTTCATCCATGGTCAAATTGGCCAACTCTTTGCGGACTTAGGATATCCTGGCCTCATTGCGCGCTGCAAACATATGCCCAAGTACATCCCATGCTGATTTTGAGGTCTTACAAGACCGACTGTGTGGAATAATTGCCCTTTTCACTGACAAGGCAATCAAAGAAAGTGCCTATGCATCTTTTGAGTCCCATTTCCTCTGATCCTCGATAGGAGGGAGAGAAGGGGCAGCAACAATAGCAGCACCAATACCACCACCAACAACACCAACAACTTGTCCTCGAGCGTTACGTTGAGGTGTTTGAGGTGCAAGACCTCTTGGTCATTGTGAATCACTTGTAACACAGTCCCACGAGTCCTTCGCCACAAGAAGGTTACGGACCATAAAACTCCACAGTGGGTAGTTTGAGCCATCAAGTTTGTCCTCTTGAGTGAGGACACGAAGGATGTTGCTCTGATTATTATTCCCCTGACGTGCCATGCTATCTATGATAGACAAAAATTTGCAGCCAAATACTTCAATGTTGAAGTATAGAGTATACTCCTCAGAGTACCAAAATCCCCCATGGGATTAAGAAACAAGTACCAAGCTGTCACACAAATGCCAAAGTGTGCTCAATGTCACCCAAATCAGCACCACTCAGCCAGTAAATTACAGCACTATACTGCTATACCACACCCGCCTCGAAATGTGTGCCCACAAAAGTACAAAATACAGCAACTTAATGCTCATTCTTACCAAAATTTACTGAATTTTTTCAAAATTCCCTGCCCAATCTGACTATAACAGCAATTAAATGCTGCTGTACTGCTTGTTGCTTGCCTTGGAGTGCGTGTCAAGCAAAAGCCCCAAATTTCTTTCTAGAATTTCAAAGAAATTGAAGAAATTTGTACCTTACAGTTTGAATTTCTGCAGAAACGTTGCCTCGGGATGCGTGCTAGCAGTGAACAACAGCTGAAATCTACCTCGTGATGCGTGCCACATCCAAAAACTGAAAAGTCCCAATTTTTCTTGAGCCAATGTGGAAGAAATTGCTCAATGTCTATGAGTTTGGTAACAATTTGCGCAAAGGGCCTCCAATCGGGCAAAAAGCCCCAAATTCTTGGTGGGAATGTCCAAGAAATTGAGGAATTTCTTCGAATTGGATGCCAATTCGAATTCCGAGAGCAAAAATTAGCAAAAGCCCCAAATTTTTAGGCAGCACGAGCAGAGATTCGAGAAGAGATGGCTGAAATAGTTTGGAAATTCCAGAAATTTTGAGGAAACCCCAAATCTGAAAATTAGGGTTTTTGCACATAATAGGGTTTGCAGAAATTGGCAGGCAAGATTGAGAAAATGGCGGGTAGAGCTGAAAACAGCAGCAGCTCTTCCAAAACAGCAGCTTCTCGGGCTGTGTGCAAGACTGTGTGGGACTGCGCGTTGGACTGCGTGCAGGGCTGCGCGCAGGCTGAAAACAGCAGATCTGCAGCGGATGACTGAGCTGGACAGATCTGGAGCAGATGGACAGATTTGGAGGTGATGGTTGAACTGGACAGATGTGGAGCAAATGGACAGATCTGGAGCAGATGGACAGATCTGGAGTAGATGAGAGATGGCTCAGCTACAGCTCCTCCTCCACTTCAGTAGCACCTCACAGAAGCTGAAAACTCTTCCTCGAGCTGAGAACCAAGCTGGCAGCAGTAGGACCTTGGGCGGATTGGCACCGACTGACTGTGGCTG
This sequence comes from Lygodium microphyllum, assembly GCF_053477565.2. Lineage (NCBI taxonomy): Eukaryota > Viridiplantae > Streptophyta > Polypodiopsida > Schizaeales > Lygodiaceae > Lygodium > Lygodium microphyllum. The sequence goes on along the minus strand of NC_141142.1, from coordinate 64,217,310 downwards.
AATAGGATCTGCGCGTATGAGCTACTTTGATACCAAATGTTGGAAAATGGCAGCCAGCTATGGAGAGAGAGAGGAGAGACAATGACAACAAGAGAGTGAGCTGAAGCAAAAAGAGAAGAGTATACTTGCTAGAATGAAAGAGAGTGAAAGTACAACTTATGTTTAGGTCAAGGATTGACCTAACCAGCCTTCCACCAACTAACTAGAGTTAGGTTTATTTTACTCTAGAGCCTAGTGTCACTACTTTAAGTTTCTAAGACACTAGGTGTACACACCTTGCATTGACATCTTAATTAGTGTCCACACCATACAAATTACATTGGGCGCTGCCCATAGAATCGGCAAATTCTAACATCCATTTCTTTTTGGGCCACGAGATTTATCAGTCTCAGAGAGGGATTTTCATCTCTCAGCAGAGATATGTACATGAGCTCTTGGTGACTTTTGAGATGGAGGATGGTCGGTCCATTTCTACTCCTATGGATCCGAACAAGAAGGCCACTTCACAGGCAGATTCTCTTTTGCCGGATGCTACCCGCTACCGTCAGCTGATTGGATCATTGATTTGGCTTCTCAACACACGGGTTGATCTATGTTTTGCTGTAGGTCTTTTGGCTGGGTTCATGAGTGCACCTCAGCAGGTGCATTGGCAGGCTGCTCAGCGGGTACTTCGGTTTTTGAGGGGGGCCTCAACCTCGAGATTTCCTATCTAGTAGGTACATGTACTTATAATTTTGTTCTTGTAGGTTGGAGTGATTCAGATTGGACTGACAATGTGGATCAAAGGCGGTCTACTATAGGTTATTGTTTTATCTTGGGTGTTGGTGCTATCTCTTGGAGTAGCAAGAAGCAACCCACAGTAGCCCTATCTTCGACTGAGGCAGAGTATCGGGCTGCGTCTTCTACCACATGTGAGACTGTGTGGCTTCGGCGGTGGTTGGAGGAGCTTTGCTGCCACCAGACTTGTTCTACTATCTTGTGATGCGATAATGAGAGTTGCATTGCCTTGGCACGTAATCTCGTATTCCATGCCTAGACGAAGCGCATAGAGATCCAATATCACTTTATTAGGGAGAAGCTTCTGGATGAGACCATCTATGTGGAATACTGTAAGATTGAAGTTAATCTTGCAGATTTGTTTTCGAAGGTACTTCCCCAGGCTGGCTTCATTGACATTCCAGATCCCTCGGCTTGCTGCCTTGTCCAGGATTTGAGAGGGGGTGTTGAGTCATTTCCTGGATGGCCACCTCAGCAGTGCCATGTGGCAGGCTGCCACATGGCATCAGTCCGATTGGCTGCATTTAATGCAGCCGACCTGATTTTTTTTTGTTATTGTTTTCAGCCTTTAAAAGGCCGAGTCTCCAGTAGTCTTGACACATTGTCTTTGACAGATTTCAGCTTGCTGACTGCGGAGATTGCTCTAGGGGGATGACGGAGATCGAGATTCTTGAGGTGGAGACATACACAGATATTTTCTCTGCACCCGTGTATAATTCTGCATCCTTATACAACATTCTTCATTGCAGATTTTATGTGTTTCACTATTTCTTTCTTTCTCTCTCTCCCCTCTCTCTATTCACTCTTTGTCACAGTCATTCGCTTCTGCATTACTTCACTCTAACATCTCTCTCCTTTCCAAGCTACGTTTACTGTTTTTGGCTGCCTTCCTGACTTTCTCTCTCCTCTATTTGCTGCGTTTGCAACTAACAAGTGTTACCTAATTTTTCTCTCCCCTGGTACTTGGGTTTTTAGTCTTTCTCTCTCCTGCACTGCCGTTTGCGTCAAATCTAGCCTTCCTTGGTTGCGTTTGCTTGTGTTTGACACATGGAGTCTGCCTTTGTTGCAATTTGGGATCCATTTGAAGTACGATACACTCTCTAGCTTATAACCTATGCCTTGATCTCAGAGATACGAGAGTTTGAGGTTCAATATTCAGTGCATAGTGTGTTTGCTGCATGAGCATTGTATATTTATTATTCATTCACTTTATTATTTCATTGTGTTCACTGTCTCTGAGTTATCCTAGCCCTAACTGTGTTCTGTGTTTATCAGTCTGTGCTTTGTTGTACGATTGGTTTTGTGTTTTCTACGTTTAGAGCATTTCTTCACAGCCCTTGCTATCCTTCTTCAGAGCATTCAAAAATTGGGTTAAGTGAGGATCCTTTGCCAATTCAGCAAAGAGATTTGTTGTTGTCCTTATCCGATTCTTGAACCGGTCATCAAATTCCTCTTCACTTTGCTGGTCATCAGCCTCATTATGCCTTGAAGGCCCTACATCTTACCCAACAACAACATTTTCAGCTTGTTGTCCATGGTTTGAACCCTGTCCAAGACCAGACATTTCCTTTTTTCCCATGTGAATGTCTATGCTGAGAGGCATCATCACTGCTTGATTTTGTATGAAGACATATTGCTGTAATATCTCAGCTGACAGCAAAAATCAGCACTAGCACAAAGCTTTGGCTTGCAATCAGGTGCCTTGGGCCCACCAAATCAAGGGATTGAGTGGTATCTCGGCAATTGAACCATAAAACCAGCATCCCTTCTCAGATAGGGTGGTAATTCCTTGATCAAACACTTAATTACAACAATAAAAAAATAAACATAAATTGAAATACACAATTTATCTCAATAATATTGGACATTGGACAGCATGTTGGTCCCAAAACTGGTGCCCCTTTCGATATAACTTCAATTGCCAATGGATGTATTACAAGTCGATATTTCTTGATCTTTGTGGCTAATCCAAAAGCCCCTTGTTGGTCCAACAATCAGCAAACAAGTTGGCCAATTGCCCCTTGAATTTCACCCAAGACTTGCTCTAATTGGACCTCAATTGGCCAAATGCTGCCCCAAATTTACAATGGGTGGCTGGGCATCTGAAATCCTTGACAATACAACCAATTGCAGATACTGATTTTAATGTACGATGCCTTGTACTGTTGGGTTAGGTTCCAAGGTGGTTGTCAATCCTAATCTCTGCAAAATTTTAGGGTTCACAACATAAGTTCCTTCTGTCCAACCAAATCAGATTGAGTTCTGCTCCAAATGGCTGAGAAATCTTGAGATGGTTGGAGCAGATGAAAGAATGCTAAAAGGAAGAGAAATTTCTGATTTTCATGTGGGAAAGTTTGAAATCTAATTGATGTCTGTACCAGACAGTATATAATGCTATCGCCAACTGCTTAGGAGCCCTAAAAATGCAGTCGCCAACCCCAATCTACTGTTGCCAACTCTTGGGAGGGCTAGGATAACATGTTGTTGCTTGCTTCAATTGGTCTTCTCTTGCTCTTGGTTGCTTGAGATGGTCCTTCAATGGTTGTAGATCAGACTAGCAATATCTCCTTTCTCTCTCTTGAAGGTTGGATCAATTGAATCCCTCTCTTGAGCTCCCAAAAACGTTTTTTTAGTTTGCATGGGCATTTTTCAAGTGACAACCTTCTAAATCCATTTTTCACCATTATTTAGCTATTAAATTAATTTTCAAAATCAAATAATTTTGAAAATGAATTTTAGCCCTCGTGACCTTGCCCAAAATTAAATGTGCCCATCCATAATTAAATTGGGCTAGGTCATTTGTAACCTGGAGTGATTCAACCTGATATTAGCATTAATTAATTAATTAATGCTAGTCCCTAGTGTCACCATTGACACTTACTAGCAAAACAATTGTTTTGGGGTTAAAACTGATACCAACTGACCACCAAAACCCAATTGGCATAACTTATCACAACTTTTGCCTCTGATACCCATGACATCCTCGGGGTCCTTGGCTTCTTATCATGAAATAATTGCCATGTGCATCACATGTGCTTAAAGAACCTTGCGCATTTGATTAATAACTTCATAGTCAAATATTATGGCAAGTTAAAAACATTTCAAAATTTCACGTCCCCATGACAAATGCACAAACTGATTAGTAACGCTGATGCAAAATTTGACTCCAAAAGTGATTATAAACGGTTCTCAAAGTGATAAAAAACTAACCTAAAATTGATCTAACCTTTGTCTCAGAATTGAGGCAAAAACTTATGCCAAACTAATCATAAATTGATATAAAACTCATACTGATATGCATACATCTCAGAGTGACTAGTACACTGAGCAATGACCCCATGGTAGACATACCATGGGGTCATACTGAATACATCAGAGATCCACTACATACGAGAGCTATCCAAAATTGGTGGAGTGGAAGTGCTACCTCTCCCTTAAGCATTAGGTAATGCTTTGGAGCCTTGCTCTACTAAACCTGACTGAGCCCAATCCAAAGTCTGCTCTAAGTAAAAGGCATCTAGGTAAAGTTGCAATAACTAAGGATGGTTTGTCAAGTCATTCTCTTCCATTCACTTTGTATCCATTGGTGAATAGTTTTGAAACTTTACCAAATATCTCTTGGAAACTTTACCTCTCTTTCTTTCTTTATGTGTCAAAATCTGCTTGGGTACCAAAATCTCATCTAGCTCCTCAATTTCAGGCTGAATTTCAGTAGATATATCCTCTGATGCATCACCATGAAAATGCCTCAGCAAACTGACATGAAAGGCATTGTGTATCCGCCAATGTGGTGGTAATTTCAGCCGATATGCCACATGGCGGATGTTTTCTATCACCTGAAAGGGTCCATAGTATCCTTAACCTCAAATACAACCTCTCTCTTCCTTTCATATTTTTCAGCCTTTCCTTTTCAAAATGAAGCAATATATAATTGCCCTCTATGAACTGCAAACCACGCCTATGGTGATCAACTGCCTTCTTTTGCTTTTCTTGTGATCTCTGAAGTGCATACTTTACCTTTGCCTAGGTTGTATCCAAGTTTTCCACATAACAATCAACCTCAATGATCTTATCCTTAGTCTGTAAGATAGGTGGTACCTTCTTGCGACCCTTAATCACCTCAAATGGAGCTTTGCCAAAGGAAGTATGCACTGTGTTGTTGTAAGCAAACTCAACCAATGGCAAATATTTCTCCCACTGTGTCTTGTGGTCTGAATCATAGTACGTAAAAAAGATCCAACATTGAGAAATTTACTTCCTTAGAATGACCATTTGTTTGTGGATGGAAGTATGATGAGAATTTCAGTGTGGTACCCATATTCTCAAACAATTCTTCCAAAATAAACAGGTGATCCAAGGGTCTCGATCATTGATGATCGACTTTAGCATCCTCCCAAAACGTAATGGGCATGTTTGTCATATTCCCATCATTCCATGTAGGTGTTTTAGAAAGCTCAAAAATCAAATCCATTACAATGCTTTACCAAGGCCTATCTGGAATAGGCAAGGGTTGCAACAAGCTCGACATATTTTTTCTATCATGCTTTTACCTTTTGATATACTATGCATGTCTTGACAAATTGCTCTACCTTATGTCTCAAAGCTGGCGAATAAAATAAATTCTCCATTGCCTTGACCGTGGCATCAATATCTCTATGGCTTGCATACCAAGGAGCATGACTTTTAGTGATGACTCTAGGTCTCAACTACTTGTGACACACAAGCGTCTACGCATTATCAGAAATCCATCTCTAAGCACAAATTACCCATGTCTCTGGCCACTGCAAAGCCAATCATAAACATTAGTAATGTTTGAATCAACAACATATTGGTCTTTTATGGCATCCAATTCAATGTGATAAACTATGCTGATAGCTGAAATTTATGGCTTATGTGACAATGCATCAGCCACAATATTCTTTTTACCATCAATATGTACTATCTGAAAATGAAACATAGAGAGAAAATTTACCCATCTCATATGTTTCTTTAACAACTTTGTTTGCGTCAAAAAGTGTCTCAAAGTCTGATGGTCTAACTGCACTATAAAATCAGTCCCCCAACAAGTAATGTTTGCACATAAATAGTGCATGAACTACAACCAAGAGCTCTTTTTGATAGACCTACAAATTCTTCTCTCTATTGTAAAGAATTCCGCTATCATAAGCCACAACTTGGCCATCTTGCATATAAACAGCACCAATGCTATTACCACATGCATCACATTAAACCACAAATGACTTCCTTAGATGGGGCAACACAAGCACATGATCTCCAGTCATCTTCTCCTTTAATGCTGAAATTTCCACTGCTATCCATTTAAGTGACACATTTTTCTTCTGCAAAGTATGCAATGGAGATGCAATTTCAGCAAATCCACGTACATACTTTCTGTAGTAAGGAAACGAACCCAAGAAGCTACGGATCTCATGAACATTTTTCAAAGGTGGCCATGAGTATATTGCTTCAACATTTGTAGGGTCCATACGAATACTATCAGTCGATACAATGTATCCTTAAAAGTGAATCTCATGCAAAAAAATTTCACTTTTTCTGTCATTGATAACCAGGCTATGCTTATGCAACTCATTGAGCACAATATCCAAATACTTTCTATACTTTGCCTTATTCTTTGAATAGATAATCATGTCATCAAAGAAAGTACCCACAAATAGTTTGTGGCCTAAAGATGCGATCCATCATCTGATTGATAGTTACAGGAGCATTCGTAAGTCCAAAAGGCATGACAAGAAACTCATACAATCCAATAGATGTCTTGAAAGCTAGCTCAGGCACATTCTCTGGTCTAATGTGTATTTGATGATACCCACTTTTCAAATCTATACGGCTGAATATGACTACCCCTTGCAATATCCATAACATCATCAATCCGAGAAATCGGGAACCAATTCTTTACCATGATTTTGTTCAAAGCACGATAGTTAATGCACATATGCCATGAACCATCATTTTTCTGTACCAAATGCATTGAAGAACAAAAAGGAGATGAGATGGGCTGAATCAGCCCTTTTTTTGATAGCTCATTTACTTGACTCAATCTCCTCATGATGGGCTGCACTAACTTTGTAGGGTGGCTTATTAGGTGGGCTACTACCATGGATAAGATCAATACCATGATCTTTTGGCCTTTCAGGTGGTAGCTACCTTGGAAGTGACTGAGAGAAGCAAGCAGTATATATTTTCAGAAGTGACATACGATCCTTCTCTAACTTAGACATGTTCCCAACATTCTTACTATTATCTTTATCCTTAGTAACTATTATCTTTATCCTTAGTAAAAACCAAGTACACTAGAAGATGATTTTTCATTACTTTAGAAATGGCAGCTAGAGATACAATAGGGACATATTTCCCTTTTAGCTTTACATCAAGTGTGAGTGCCTTTTCCTTATGTTGAATAGTGATCTCTTTTGCACGTGAATCGATCACTGCATACATACAGTGCATAGTGATAGGAAACGGCCGAAACAGCCCCCCGGCACGCGGAATCGCCGTCCCCGGCATGTATCCGGCGCGGACTGCGTTTCCAAATGATGGAACGTTCCCTGTCCCGTTTCAGACAGGGAACGCAGCCATGCTGTGTTCCCTGTCTGAAACGGGTTCCCTGGCTGCGTTCCCTGTCTGAAACGGGACAGGGAACGCCACGTGGCAAAATGACCTATGGGCCGCCCGCGCCCAGTTTCCGCCCCCACCCAGTTTCGGCCTGCACCCAGTTCTCCTGCGTCCCACCTACTCCTGCCTGCGTCCCACCTGCTCTCGCCTGGCCTAGTTCTCCTGCTCCCGCCTGCTTCCGCCTGAGGCCTTGCATTCTACTCGCGAGACCCGCTTGCATCCTGCCCCCAAGCCCTAGGGCCCAGCCACCTTCTTTGTGTTCCTTCTTCTTCTTTCTTCTCTTCCTTCTCTTCCCTCTCTTCCTTCTTCTTCTTTCTCTTCCTTCTCTTCCTTCTTTTTATTTCTCTTCTTTCTCTTTCTTCTCTTCCTTCTCTTCTTCCTTCTACCTTCTCTTCACTTCTCCCTTCTCTTGTTCCTTCTTTCATGAACCTTCTTCTTCTTCTCCCTTCTCTCCCTTTCCCTTCTCTCTCGACTCTTGAGTGAGTCTTGACTCTTGAGCCTTCTTCCTTCTCTCGAGCCTTCAATAATCAATTTTGAGCCTTTAATTTTTCCTTCTCTCGACTCTTGAACCTAAGGCCTTCAATTTTCAGCCTGAAATCATAAATGGCTTCATCTTCCCGCCCCGCTTGTCGAGTTGGTGGTCGAGGAAGAAGGTCTGATGATTGGTCATGGTGGGAAGAAGTAAATGCTGACTGCCCTTTGAGTGGTGGAGGATCTCGACCATGGACTTGCAAGCTTTGCCCATACAAGCGAACTAGTGGAGCAAACAAGGTAATCCATTGAGCCGAGCATTTGTATTTCAAATTTTTATTGATTTTAATTTTTCAAAGTTACTTAAATATTAGAATATGGACTACCAATTGCCACTTGTTCTATTTTAAATTTTAATATTTATGCATAATCAGGTCCGAGCTCATCTCTACATGAGTCAAATTCAGAGGTGCAGTTTTGTCCAAATGTGACCTTGGAGATGCAAAGGGAGCTTCGTGACCGTGTAGCAGGTCAACAAGCTTATCTTGCATCTAGACCACGACGTGTTGCAGTTGACTCTGCAACTTTTGTGACACCATCCCCATCAGATGTATCTAGAGCAGGGTCAATATCAGGAAGTGCTACCTCCACACCTACTAGAGGCATTGCATCGGCCATGGCATCAACAACGCCACATGTTGCACGTAGACAAAGCATACTTGATGCTAGTTGGGATCCCAAGAAGAAGGAAGAGGTGGATACATCAGTGGCACGCTTTTTTTATCATGACCACATTCAATTTCGTGCAGCCAGGTCAGAGTATTTTAAATTGATGTGCAAGAAGATTGGTGAGTATGGCCCTTCATATGTACCTCCATCATCAGAAACCTTACGCACTACTTTGCTCGACAAGGAAAAGCGCCTTGCTGAGCAAGCAGTAGTGATTAGAAAGAGCATGTGGGCTAAAAATGGAGTTTCCTTGATTGCTGATGGTTGGAGTGATACATGCAAGCGATCCATTCATGGTATGGTTGCTTATTCTCGTGGGGAAATGTATTTTATATCTTCATATGATGCATTGGGGACAGGAAAGTCAGCAGATGTACTTTGCAGCAGAGTGGGTTACAGATGTTAAGCTTATTGGCCCAGAGCATGTTGTGGGATTTGTTGCAGATGGAGAGCCTGCAAATAGGGCATCAGGTGCTATTATTCAGGGATATTATCCACATATCACAGTTTCATATTGTATGGCTCATTGCTTGAACAACCTACTAAAGGATATTGGTAACCTGTCATGGATTGCACCTGTCATAGAGCAAGGAGCTCAAATGGTTAGCTTTGTTTTGAATCACCAGTTTCTTCGCCATCACTTCTCTTTGCGGTCGAAGAAGACACTTTTAAAATACTCTGATACCAGATTTGCCTTTAACTTCTTGATGCTAGGTAGGTTAAGAGAATGCAGTGGTGCCTTGAGGCAGTTATTTCTTAGTGATGAGTTTACCTCATCAACATTGGCAGATACTCCTACATGTATCTTATGCTTGGAGAAAGCAAATAACTCCACTTTTTGGGATGATGTAAAGCTGATAGATACTATGGTATCACCCATTGTACATTTATTAAGGGTTATGGATGCTATGCAACCTTGCATTGGCAAGGTATATGAGGCTATGGACAGGCTGAATGAAAAGTTGCAGGAGTTGGCACCAAATGATGAGGCGTATGAGGAAATACACCATTTAGTTGTGACGAGGTGGAACTTCTATAGCTCACCCATGCATGCAGCTGCATTTGTTGTGGATCCTGAGTTCCAGGGCAAGGGTCAGGAGAATGACAGTGAGGTTATGGATGCATGGAGACTTATATTGTCTCGTCTAGTGCCTGATCATGGCACTAGACGAAAGATCAGAGATCAGCTTTCATGTTATAGGACCTTTCGGGGGTTCTTTTGGTTGTGGGGATGCATGGGAGGATCGCTGTAAGATTGGGGCAGCTTTGTGGTGGGAGGACTATGGTTCGGATGGTCCTGAGTTGCAGCAACTAGCCATTCGTATTTTGAGTCAGTCAGTTAGCTCCTCTTGTTTGGAGCAATTGTGGAGTACCTACGCTCACATTGCTTCAAAGAAGAGGAACCGTCTTGGTGTGGAGAGGGCAAACGATCTAGTATTCGTTAGTGCTAATTTGAGGATGTTATGTAACAGTATGACAACAAAGCCTGATCCATTCACAGAGTGGGAGATGCAACCAAAAGAGGAGACACATGCTGATGTTGAGGGAGATGCAGCAATTCATGGTACACATGATGATGAGGCTGGCACTTCAGGATTGGCTAGAGCAGCCTCAGATCATGATCATGATCTTTGATTTAGCTTACTTATCACGAGTCTCATGATACATGACACATTTACATTATATATGATATTATGATCATTGATGACACTGTGACACTTGGGTTGTTGACAGTTGTGCCATGCCGATATTATATTTGTACTTGAGTCTTGCAGTCTTGCAGTTGCCCTTTGGGCTATTTTGGCCTGCCGCATTTTGCTTTAGTCTAGAGATTAGACTTTATATTTGCGGTCTTTTTTGGGGCAATGAGCATGTTCTTTCAAAGATTAGACTTCAATTTTATATTTGTAATCTTTTAAGTTTTTTGGCAATGGTACCATAGGCATGTTTTTTTAGCTTAGACTTTTAAGTTTAGTTCATTGTTCATTGTTTTATAATTTATGATTTTTGGCATATGTATTATGGATTTTATTATTTATAATTGAATAGCTTACCTCTTGAGCCTTGTAAGTTGCAATTCAATTTCTAATGAGTAGTTTTAGAATAATGCATGATATCTTAAAGTTAAAACTTAAAATGATTTATCCTTGTGGATTATATACCTTGGTTTTAAGTTTTAACACTCCAGAGTCCACATGGATTATGAGTGAAATATTAATTTTTTTTCATGAATTTTGATTTTTTAAATGTCGTTCCCATTCCCACGTCCCCGTTCCCTAGGTTTGGCGTTCCCGTCTCCGTCCTCGTCCCCATTCCCCGTTCCCGTTCCCCGTTTCATGTTTCTATGATACAGTGACATCATGGCATACCAAGCAACACATCACAACCCTTAAGTAGTGTAATGAATAACTCTTCACTGTCCATATATCGTATATATGCAATTGAAGCTTTCCAACGAGCGGTGTGATGGGCTTTGCATGGCCTGTACATGCCATTCCAACTTTTCCTATGGGTTCCGTCTTATCCTCTTTGATGCCTAGTCAGGCTACCACGTCAACATAGATGAAGTTGACTTATGTACCATTATCAAAGAATATCAATGCATGCTGGTCCCTAAAATTGTCCCATGCTATGTACAACTCAATAGCATCATCATTGGGTTGAGCACTAACAACATCGGGCACCAATTCCACTAATGTTTTGGGCTTCTTCCCTCAGGATCTCCTCGATTTTCTGATTTTTCAGCTTGTTGCCTATTGGGATAGTCCCTTGAAATGTAACTATCTTGTTCACAAATAAAGTATTTATTTGCAGCCATCAATTCCTTATGTTGTGCCAATGTTTCAAGTATTTTCTTTGCTGTTTTGGCCTCTTTTTAGATTGATTTTTGAATCTGTCCCTTTTCTTAGCCTTAAACAACTTTTTATTCCGGCTTCTCCCTACCTCTAAGAAGCCCGAATCCTTACCATGCAGCAAAGCATCTATTGTAATAGCAGTCTTTATGAGTTGAGATATGCTAGAGATGATGGATTTTATGCAAAAATCCCGAGTTTGTGTAGGCAGCCCACAAACATATTTTTTTACTTGTTCATGAAGGGGTATGGTGTGATAAGAAGTGACAGGCAACGATGCATCCCAAAACTTTATATTGTATTGCTCCAAATTCTTGCATTCCTTAGCATCCAACTTGTTCCTAGCTGTCATGATGTTCACCTCAAAGGTACTTGTCAACCAATTGAATGCAAATATTTACTCGAATTATACTCAAGTTGACAGTGTCTACCTTGCATCAGGAGCATGGACCACCATTGCAATGCATTCCCCTTCAAGAAAGTGGCTACCTTACAAATATTTGAGGATTCAGTGAAGTTTCCCCTTGGATAGGCTGCATCAAACTGTTAAACTGTTGAGTGAAAGTCAAAGCTTTCAGTCTATCTTGTACACCACTACAGTACTCAAACTTTGCTGCTTTTCCACCCTTATCGTAGTTCTTTGCTGTCCCAATTACAACATTTTCAGCTTGCTGTCCATGCTGAGCATTCTCCAAGTCTAGGTGTTGCATTTCCTTCTTCCCCATGTGAATGTCCATATTGAGAGGCATCATCCCTGCTGGATTCATCTCACTGTATGAGGACATCTTGCTGTAATTTCTCAGCTGACCGCAAAAATAAGCACTAGCACAAAGCTTTGGCTTGCAATTAGGTGTCTCGGGTCCACCAAATCAAAGGATTGAGTGGTATCTTGGCAATGGAACCATGAAACTAGCTTTCCTTCTCCGAGAGGGTGGTAATTCCCTGATCAAGCACTTAATTACAGCAATCAGAAAATAATCATGAACAAAAATGCATTTTTTTTTCTTAATAATCTTGGATAGGAGACATCTTATTGGCTCCAAAACTGGCGCCCCTTTTGGTATTTCTTTTGACTTTATTGACTAATGGTTGGGTACAAGTCGTGATTCTACAATCTCCTTGGCCGTGTGAGAGGAAGAAGGGATTGAAGCTCAGTTGAGAGTATGGTTGATAGTATATAGTGTGAGAGCATGACACCCAATGCAATAATCTTAAGTGTAAGGTGCAAGTATAAAGTACAACCCTTAAATCTTAGGGTTGTAAGAGGATGTTCATACTCTATGAGTGTGAAATACGATAAGTGCCTTAAACTATGTAATATAGGCATATAAAATAAAAGAAATAAGTATGAGGAAAAAAACCTCTCGTACAGAGAGTAAAAACTGTCCCAGTGTCCTACTAAAGATCACCAACACTCCTCTGTGAGCGTAGGTATGAGTCAAGCCCAACAAATCCCCTTGGAGTGAAGAGTGATCAAGATACAAGGGTTATTCATCAAAGGAGATCAAATTTAAAGCATTGTGAAATGCTTCAAAATTGTCACGAGAAAGAGCTTTGGTGAAGTTGTCTGCCACATTATTGGTGGTCTAATAGTAGACAAGGCTAATATCACCTGCATGTAACCTCTCTTTGACAAAGTGATAATGGATCTCAATGTTTTGGTGCGTGTATGAAACATTGGGTTTTGTGCCACCACAATGGCACTCTGATTGTCAGTGAACAAAGGAGGAGACTCTGCGATAGGTGCATCCAAATCCACTAACAACTGTCTAAGCCATACACATTTAACTGTGGTAGTGAAAGCTGCCTTGTATTCAGCTTTACATGACGATATGGCAACAGTGGATTGTTTCTTGCTAAGCTAAGAGATGCAAGCTGAGCCGAGAGAAACAATTGCCACTAGTGGAGTGACGAGAATCATAATCACCAGCCCGATTAGAATCACTGTAAGCATGTAAGTGCAGTAGTTTCCCCTTGGCATAAAGCAATCCAAGAGTCCTAGTACCTTGCAAGTAATGAAAAACACTCTTGTCAGCTTACCAATGTGACATGCGTGGCTGATGCATATATGTGCTTAGGACTGAAAGTGCAAACAGTATGTCTGCTCTTGTGTTGCATAGGTAAATAAGACATCCAACTACCGGAGTATATGTATGGATATCAAACAAGTCACTGTCATCGTGCAATGATAGCTTTAGTCTAGGTTCCATTGGTGTACAAATTGGCTTGCAATCGTGTAAGCCAAACCTCTCAAGAAGTTTACTAATTTATCTCAATTGTGACAGTCCAATGCCTCTAGCATCATGAATGAACTAAATGCTTAAGTAATAGTGCAAAGGCCCCAAATCTGGCATCTGAAAAGTTTGCTACGAATTTTGTTTGAATGCTAAACCTTGATTAACATGTGTCCCTGTGAGCAAAAGATCATAAATATATAGACATATGACTAGCAAGGATCCCCTCTCTTTACATACATAAAGAGTAGACTCTGAAGAGCTGTTTATGAACCCTTGTCTGAGTAAAAAGACATCAATCTTTGCATACCAAGCTCGAGGAGCTTGTTTCAAACCATATAAAGCCTTTTTTAGCTTATAGACCAAGTGGTCAGATCCCTCAACTGCAAAACCAATAGGATGTTGTACGCACACTTATTCTTAAAGTTCCCCATGTAAAAATGCAGTCTTTATATCAAGTTGATGCGTAGTCCATCCATAATGGGCAACCAAAGCAACCATAGACCTAATGGTAGTCATGTGGGAGGTAGGAGCAAATGTCTCCTCATAGTCAATGCCTTTCTTCTGTGCGTGGCCCTTGGCCACAAGCTTGGCTTTATATTTGTCAATGGATCCATTTGCATGCCTTTTCAGCTTATCGAGCCACTTTGTACCAATGACTTTCTGCCCTACAGGCAAAGACACTAAATCCCATGTTTGATTCTTTATGATGGAATCAAACTCAGCTTGCATTGCTGCCATTCAATGCACACTATGTTGTGCATCCTCAAAACATTCAGGCTCATCATCAAATGTATTTGTTGCCATAACAAACTCCATGGTATGTGCACCATCATGCATACGAGCTTGCCTTCTAGTATGACTAGCAATAGGAGCATCCAAATGACTATCTTTCATAGTTTGCAAATACCATCTAGGCATTTGCCTAGTCTCTTGACTATGTACAAGCTCTTGCTGAATTTTAAATTTAGCACTTTGCTGAATATTCAGATCAGCCATGGGCTGATTTTTTGCATTACCTAATGTGGCAATTGGCTAGACATAAGTTCACTTGTTGAAGCTCTAGCTATATCATAGAAAGAAATGGGAATCAGCCCTTCAAATACATCATTGGCAGCCTAATATGTGTGGAGACCAGCAAGGGATAATTTTGATTTTTCATTGAAAACCACATCCCTACGGCAAATATATTTTTAGAGACAGGATCATATAATCTATATCCTTTGCTCTCATTGTTGTACCCCACAAAAATGCATTTAACATCCTTGTTATCCAACTTCTTCCTAAGTACCTTGGGAATGTGTGCAAATGTAAGATACCCAAAAGTACAAAAATGCCCAACAAAAGGTTTTCGGTTGTTCCAAGCCTTAAAACACGTGACATTCTTTAATGCCTTGGTGGGGCACCTATTCAAGACATGACAAGCACACATAACTGCTTCCATCCAAAAACTGTGTGGCAAGCTCTTTGCTTTCAACATACATTTAGCCATCTCCACGAGTGACCAATTCTTCTTCTCTGCAACCCCATTCTGCTGTGGAGTATAAGCAGTAGTGTATTGATGAACAATGCCCTTCTGCTTCAAAAAAGAATTCAGCATAGAGGACATGTATTCCCCCCCCAATCTGAACAGAGAGTCTTTACTCTACAGCCAGATTGATTTTCAGCAAGTGCTACAAAGGCAAAAAATGCATCACACACTTCTAACTTTTTCACCAAAGAGTAGATCGAGCAAAAACGAGTAAAGTCATCAATGAAAACAACAAAATAGTAAGAACCACCCAATGACTTTGTCTGGATAGGGCCACATACATATGAGTGGACAATTTGTAATCAAGCAGTTGCTCTAAAAGCAACATCATGGAGAAATGAAAAACAATGCATTTTCCCCAATATACATTCCTTGCATATATGCTCATGAGGCCTCTCTAAGAGAGAGAAACCATCAAGCATCGATGTACGCTGCATAGGTATCAAGCTACCATATTTTACATAGCCCATGCGAGCATGCCATAACTCCACCTGTGACATAGCAGGAGTAAGAGTGGATACTAGATAGATCGGCTGATCAATTGAAAAAGCATCCAGCTCATATAACCCATGATATAGAGTGTCAGTCAAAACCAAAGTCATGTGTTCCTTATCTCTCACCATGCATCTGCCATCATCAAAGGTGACCTAGAAACCACACTTGGCCAAAGAAGAAATAGATAACAAATTCTTCTTTATACCTGGTACAAATAAGACATTCGGCAAGCGAAGAATAGAGCCATCAATGGCTGTCAACACAATCTCTCCAATGCCTCTAACAGGGTATGATGCATTGTTGGCACACTATATAGACTTGCCAATTGGGGCTGCAATAACAAAAGTAAATCTCTACGAGATGTGATGTATCTGGAAGCACACTATTAAAAAACCATATGCTTGCATCCTTAGTAGAGCTAAATGCTCTATCAGCCCAAGAAGAGTCATAACTGTACATGTAAAAACAATAGTCCCTGTCTGCAACAAAGGATGCAGACTTAGTAGTAGTAGAGGGTGCATAAAAAACAGACATCCTTGACTCTTTTTTCTCCTTGGCTATGCACTCTACATTCAGTGATGTAGTGTCCTGGCTTCTTGCAATAGTGACACTTGCCCTTCTTGGCTTGTGTGTTCCCTTGTTTCTTATTGCCCTGTGAAGTGCTTGAAGTGCCAGAGCTCTTTGGACCATTTTTTTTCTTGGCTGCCCTTGCCCTTTTGCCTTGCCATAAAAGCGTGCTTAGAGGCTATAACATCCACACGATTGTCCTTTCTTGTTTGCTCTTCCTCTAAGAGCAAACTGACCAATTGAAGGAAAGTAAGTGGCTGTGGGGAAATCCTCATGGTGAGGTTCAAGGCCATATGAAAGGCCAAGTGTGAGGGCGGCAATGAATTCAAGGGAGTAGATATCAATTGCGCATGTGAGTTATACTCATCTACATTCATAAGCTGCTCACGCAAGTCCTAAATTTTATTTAGATGATCTTGCATACAATTACCCTCATCCATCTTCATAGTCTCAAGCTCTTTCTTCAAGAAAGAGATGTGTCTCATTCTTTCCAGCAAACATTTGCTCTAAGGTCAACCATGCTTCTCGTGAAGAAGCTGCAGACCGAATGTGAGGGATGATAGACCGTTGAACTACCAATGCAATCAGTGACAAAGCCTGTGCATCCTGTGTATCCCATGCCTTTTGTGCTATTGATCTTTGGGGAAGTGGTTGAGATGGAGCGGACTGAATAGGCTGAGTTGCTTGTTGTCCATGTCCTCCTGGAGGAGGAGTAGCAAGAGCCACAACTCTGGGCCTAACTTCTTCACCGTTGACATAATCCCAAAGATTCTTCGCAATTAGCACATTCTGCATCATGAAGGACCAGAGGGAATAGTTGTTGCCATCCAACCTATCCTCCTTCGATACATAAGTAAATACATCACCTCCCTGATTGGCCATGATAAATGTTGTTGATCAGAGAGCAAAAGAGCACTACCTCAAGCTGGACGAACTTGGAAATCTTAGAATTTTTAGAAATTACAGCAAGTACTTTGCTGTAATCAGAAAATTTAATCACACTCTATCAAAACTGTCTTAAGTGCATGCTATCCAAGGTGTAATAAGTGCTCAGCAGCACTGAAAATGCAAAAGCCCCAAAATTTCTTGTCCCAAAATGCACGAAATCAGTCTATTTCAGATTGTCACAGATGTACATTTGCCAATCACTGAGCTGATTGCAAGAGCCCCAAATGCTTGGCCCAAAATTCACAAAATCTTTGTAGTAATTGTGTCCTAGACATGTGCTGGAAGTGGGATTGCCTACCCAGGCAAGAAGTCCCTTCCAGAGAAATAAATTTGAATTAAAAAATAATTTAAAAAAATCTTTTCACCTTGATTTTCAAAGTTGTGCTGAATTGTCGGGTAGCTCCTAGCTGACTTGGCGAGCTAGCTGGTGGTGCAAAGAGGATTGGAGTTGGAGGGTGGCGTTGTTGGCAACGCATAATGTGGGCGTGAGGTAGGTGGTAGGTCGGTTGAACAAGGCATGCAGAAGTTGGCAGTGCCTGAGGCGCAGCTAGTGCAGTTAACGGGCCGCAGTGTCTTGTCTTTGGTGGCGACGCTGAAGGCTTCAGCACTGGCGGATAGGGTTGACAAGGAGCAGTAGCACTGGTGGCGATGGCTGTTGATGGACAACGTGGTGGTGGTGCAAACTGTTGCTTGTAGACGGAGGCAACAGCTCACCAAGCTGAAGCTAGAGTTGGGCAACAAGCTGAAGCTGGAGCTTTGAGTAGAGTTTGAGCTAACTTGAGCTCTGATACCAAATGTGAGAGGAAGAAGAGATCAAAGCTCAAGTGAGAGTACACTTGACAGTATAGAGTGTGAGAGTATGACACCCAATGTAATAATCTAAAGTGTAAGGTGCAAGTACAAAGTACAACCATTAAACCTTAGGGTTGTAAGAGAGTGTTTATTCTTGAAGAGTGTGAAACACGATAAGTGCCTAAAACGGTGTAATATAGGCACATAAAATAAAAGAAATAAATTTGGGGGAAAAAACCTCTCATACAGAGAGTAAAAAGTGCCCCAATGTCCTACTGATGATCACCAACACTCCTCTGTGAGTGTAGGCGTGAGTCGCGAACATACTAGGCTGATCCAAAAGCCCATTGCTGTAGATGCAATCAACATACAAATTGGGCAAATTGCCTCTTGAATTTTTGTGCTGATCGGACCATGCTTGAGATGGCCCAATCGATGTTGGTTGGAGAGGTGAGACCATGGCGATTGTAGTCCATATTTGCAATGTGTCATCTACTTTGACATTGTAGGATATGCCTGTTAGCAGTCATGTTTGTCATGCCTTGTCATCTCCTGCCTGTGAGCCTCAGTCTGAGTCAGACGAGGACATTAGGAGCTCTGACTTGTCTATCACTTGTTTTGACGGAGGAGGTAGCTCATTCTAGAGCACTCAGATGTGCATTTCCCGGGGCAGTTTCTGCATTCATCAGCTTGCCTCACCTGCCGGACATTGTCCACCCTTTCCGGGATTTTTCTGAGCATTCCTGGCATTTTTACCAGCATTAAATGCTGGTCAGATCAGCATTAAATGCTGGTCGGACATATTTATGGCCTCAAATTTCAGGTCGGCCAGTTTGTGGGTTTTTTGGCTATTTATAGCCATTTCCCACTTGGCAGTCAGTTGTATTATCAACTTCCCTCCTTCTTTGGCAGGTGCACACTCCGACTCCGTCATCTTCCTCCATCTTCGGTGCTGCCGTCATCATCAGCCTGATCTGGTGCCCTCACTGACGCTGTGGGCTGCGTGCAGGGACTGATCAGTCCATTTCAGTGTATTCAGCATTCATTTCAGTCAGTGCAGATTTCTCTTCCTTATTTTCTGCTTTCTCTCTCTCTCTCCCTCCGTGTTCGTATTTCCTCTTCCGTTGCGCACTCTCACATGGTATCATCGCCAAACTGAGAGTACATGGAGCTGAGTTTTACGCGGGAGAACACCCACAACTCTGCGTTTGCTGGTCAAGACGTCTTCAACAGCTGAGGCGTCATCCTCTGCACCTTCTCCTTGATCAGGGCGGCCTGTTTTGGTGTCAACAAATTTGCGTTTGCTGCTGGCGCCTTCTCCAGTGGCTGCCACGTCATCACCACCCTCTTCCTGCCTGCGTTTTCAGCCTGGGCAGCCCTCCTCCAGCTGGGCGCCACCCTTCCAGCCTGCGCCTTGCTGTTTTGGCTGTTTTTCCATCGTCCGGCGGCTCTTTTCCTGCTGGCGACTTATTCCCAGGCTGCGTTTTCAGGCAGGCGGCTGTTTTTCTGTGGTGATTGCATCGTCAGCATTTGCGTTTGACATCATCCTTGCGTTCTGTGCAAGGCGGCCAGCTCAGGAGCTTCTGGTGTTTGTGTTTCGGCACCGGCAACCTTCCCTTGTTGTGTTTTGGTGTTTGCAGATTGGAAGATGTCTTCTCATCAGTCTACAGGTTTTGATGGCTCAGATGATGAGCTTTTGTCTCGACATTCATCTGAACGGAGGCGTGATTTCTATCACGAGGACCGTCGTCCGGAGTCTATTCCTCTTTCCCGTCCCCCTTCTATTCATGTATCTCGGCGATCCCCTTCCAGTGGGCCGAAGATGCAGCCTTTGGTACCCCCTGTACAGGTACCCGTACTTCCTCAGCTGCCCAAAGAGGACCGGTTGGATGGCTCCAACTTCTCTCTATGGTCCTGCAAGGTGGAGTGTATCTTGGACTCCTTCGATCTTTGGGAGCTTGTTTCTGTTCCTATTCCCCGGCCTAAGGTGGATCCCGCAGATGGGACATCTATGGATCGTGCAGCCTTATGGGATCGGCTTAATTCTAGAGCCAGATCTTTCCTCTTTCTGAGTTTGCAGGATTCTGTCCTTGTTCATGTTCACAGGTTGAAGACTGCAGCGGACGTGTGGAGAAAGCTCGCGTCTCTCTATCAACAGAAGACGTTTGCCCACCGGATATCTCTTGAAAAGAAGTTGCCGATGCTCGCTATTGATGATAGTCCTTCCATGAAGGACCACATCAACAGATTACAGGATATGAGGGATGAGCTTGCATCCCTCGGTCGGACGATATCTTCTGAAGACATGGCTATGATTCTTTTGACTCAGCTGCCATCGCCTCGGTTTGATGTCTTCTACACCAGCCTTCTTACATCGAGGACCCGTGAGAAGCTTCTATGGGAGGAGCTATCCCCGCTTGTCTTGGAGCATGACGAGCGACTCAGAGAGGTCAGTGCTAGTGGATCCGACTCCATTAGAGCCTTTGTTGCAGGTTCGGGAGGACAGAAGAAGAAGAAGAAGTCAAAGGCTAAGAAGAAGGACAGTTCTTCAGACTCTGACTCAGATTCAGAGAGACTGAAGTGCCCACACTGTGGGAAAGGGACACATCCCGAGGAGAAATGTTGGAAGAAGTACCCTCACCTTCGTCCGGGAGCGAAGGATGGATCTACATCGGAGCCTTCTTCTACCTCTACACCAGCTGTTATCCTTGAGTCAGTGTTCCTTCATATCCATGCTTTGGAGGAGGATCCTTCTTCCGTGGCTATAGTGTCTTCTGCGCAGCCTTGGTTAGTGGACAGTGGTGCTACGAGTCATATGACTCCCCGAGGTGATTTGTTACAGGATCTCCGTCCATCAGAGGGTTCAGTCACTGTTGGTGACATTTTATCGGTGCCTATTAGTGGTGTTGGCACATTGCCTTTGTTTACAGACCGACCTACGAGCTCCTTTTCACAGGCCCTACATGTTCCGGACTTGGGCCTTCCCCTCCTCTCAGTTTATGGCCTTACGAGGCTTGGCACATGAGTGATCTTCACCGAGCATGCCGTTGTTATTGAGGATTCTTTTACAGGAGCTGTCTTATCTACAGGTTGGCAGGAGAGCGGGCTTTACAGGCTCCATTCCCCTTCTTTGATGCAGGGTCCTCCGAGGCAGTTTATTGCTACACCCGTTCCCGCTTGTGCACCTTCTATTCCACAGGTTCCTTCCCATCCCCCACCTTCTCCTCCGGTGGTTCCCTCGTACCTCCCATCCCTTTCAGAGGGGGACGATCTCGGTGATGCGGCTGTGGATTCCCTGGCCCCTAGTGTTTTAGAGGAGGCTTTCCAGGATCGTGAGGAGCTCCTTCAGCGGCAGTCTACATCGACGGACTTCATCGACATTGGCATTCCTCTTGCCACCCCAGGATCTATTTCCTCTTCGGCCTTCCGCCACATCCAGGATCTGAGAGGGGGTGTTAGCAGTCATGTTTTTCATGCCTTGTCATCTCCTGCCTGTGAGCCTCAGTCTGAGTCAGACGAGGACATTAGGAGCTCTGACTTGTCTATCACTTGTTTTGACGGAGGAGGTAGCTCATTCTAGAGCACTCAGATGTGCATTTCCCGGGGCAGTTTCTGCATTCATCAGCTTGTCTCACCTGCCGGACATTGTCCACCCTTTCCGGGATTTTTCTGAGCATTCCTGGCATTTTTACCAGCATTAAATGCTGGTCAGATCAGCATTAAATGCTGGTCGGACATATTTATGGCCTCAAATTTCAGGTCGGCCAGTTTGTGGGTTTTTTGGCTATTTATAGCCATTTCCCACTTGGCAGTCAGTTGTATTATCAACTTCCCTCCTTCTTTGGCAGGTGCACACTCCGACTCCGTCATCTTCCTCCGTCTTCGGTGCTGCCGTCATCATCAGCCTGATCTGGTGCCCTCACTGACGCTGTGGGCTGCGTGCAGGGACTGATCAGTCCATTTCAGTGTATTCAGCATTCATTTCAGTCAGTGCAGATTTCTCTTCCTTATTTTCTGCTTTCTCTCTCTCTCTCCCTCCGTGTTCGTATTTCCTCTTCCGTTGCGCACTCTCACAATGCCTTCCTACCAGTCTTTCTTTGGGAAGAAGCCTTTCATTTCCCACTTTCGCATCTTTGGATGTGAGGCATATGTCCATGTAGACAAGGAGAAATGGCAGAGCAAACTTGATTCCAAGTCAAAGAAGCTTATCTTCGTTGGTTATAGTACGACCACAAAGGGCTATGTGATCTTTGATGAGGCTGCGACCTCTGAAGATCCGATTGATGGATCTTTTGTTACAAGCTTCGACTAACTTGAACCCCCCATCCCCCCTTGCGGACCAAAGCCCACCATCAACCCCTCCCCTTCTTTCTAGGTTATCCCTTGGCACCCCTTCTTCATTTGCAACTACACTCCCTTTCTCTACACCCTTCCTTCTCCCCTTCCACCCTTGACGGCTCCTTCATCTACTACTTTGTCATTGAGTATTCCTATCCCTTTCTGGTCTCCTTAGATTTTCTTTGGGAGGATTGAGCCATTAGATGGGGAGTTTCCTTCATTGGGTGAGGAGGATCCACCTTCCCTTAGTGAGGGGGAGTCCCTTCCACAAACAAGTGCTTTACACTGTACAGGTAATGGAGACTTCTCGGTCTATATCTCAGTTGTACTTTGTCTCAATCCTTGCACACAGTTGTCTTCAAACGGGTATCAGAGCGAGCAAGAGGCAGCTTGACAGTTGGCCAGTTAACAGAGGTGATTGTCAAGTAGATAGCTGGTGGAGCAAGTGCATGTGACCAAGGGGCAACGTGTGAGTAGATGATTGCTTGACGAAGGCAGTCGGATCAGCGGGCACAAATCGGTGTAGCAAGGAGGCGAGCAGGCGACACATGACCGAGTAGGTGGCGCAGTTAGGTGGACGTGACGGGCGATAGGTCACAGGCGACGGGGCAGGTTAACGCAAGCAGGCAGCACATGACAAATACCTTTTTGCCAATATTTAACTATTTCTTGCAAATTTTCCTTCTCTTATTGTTGGGCATTTCCATGCCCAAGCACGGTGTGCAATCTTGACCCGAAAAATTGGGGCTTTTCTTAGATGTGGGGACTTTGATGCAGAATAGGACAATCCGACTTAGAAATTGCAAAATCGGTGCACATTTTCCCGGGAAATTTTGAGGCTTTTCAAAATTTGGTGAATTTTTTTCAATTTCACTGACATTTTGTACACCAACCCAAGAAAATTGGGGCTTTTGCAGAATTTCATCAATTTGTGTAAGAATTGCTTAGTATATCCACTTGGGTACATGTATGGATGCAATATGGACAGATTTTCTTTTGAAAATTTTGGGCTTTTGACCAAAATTGTCAAATTTGTACTTGGGAATGCTTTCGGAGCAGAAATTGCAGTTTAATTTTGGGGATCTCACATGCAATTGGTGCCTTGGCTTCTAAATGTGACTGTAATTGCTTGTGGAGTGCAGTAGCAGACACTCTAATTCTGAAAATTAATTTAGAGTTCTGAAATTTCTGCAATTTCTTGATTTTCACTGCTAATTGGTACTTACAGTGTACCGTGGTCATTTGTGTGACATTTGGGCTTGCATTTGTTGACTTTTGGGTCAATTTAGTGCTGCGAATCATGGCTGGAAACAGTGACAGCAGCAACCTTTTGCACGTCAAGAAGCTTGAAGGTGCACACAATTTTGCAATATGGCAAAAATAGTGCTACAATGTCTTGGTGCAGAAGAAATAGGTGAAGCCCATCAAAGTGAAGGGAATAAAACCAGGAGGTATGGAACAAGAAGAGCAGGATGATTTGGATGATCTTGCATGATCTACCATTGAGCTCTCAGTGTCAGAAAACTTGCTCTTTAACATTGAGAAGCTGAATTCAGCATATGCAATGTGGCAAAGACTTGAAGAATTGTATGCTCAGAAAAGTGTAGTGAGCAAGGTTTATTGGCTGAAAAAGTTGATGGACTTTCGGGTGAAGGAAGGTATAGTCATGTCTATGCATTTGAATGAGTTCAATTCAATTTTCAGTTAGCTAATTGCTTTTGATTTCCATATCGATGATGAGTTCAAGGCTACTTTCTTGCTATGCACTTTTACTGAAAGTTGGAATACTTTCAGAACAGCTCTGAGTAACTCAAATGCTCAACTGTTATATTTTGATATGGAGAGCTCTTTGCTGATGGAAGAACTCAACAAGCAAAATAATTTAGCAAACAAGTCTTCTAATGCATTACACACTAGGGGCAGATTTCAGTAAAAGGGTAGTTTTGAAAATTGAGCACGCAGCAAGTCTTGTGGCAAAAATGTGGTGTCATCATTGTGGCAAGAAAGGGCACTACAAACATGACTATTTTCAATTGAAAAAAGAGAAAGGCAAGAACAAAAATATGAAAGACAACAAGGTTGAGAAAAAGGACAGCCAACCTACAAAGAAGAGCAGTGTGAAGATAGAGGAGGTAAATGTAGTCACTCATGAGAATGATAGTGATGGTGATGTACTTCTTGCTTCTTCTTTGAGTGCACATGCATTGATTGCAGATTCTGAGGATTACATGCACTCTTGGATATTTGATTCAAGAATCAAGTGCGTCTTTTCATGTTACACCACATCATGAGTGGTTCTTTGACTACAATGGTGGTGCATGTGGTGTTGTTCACTTTGGGGATAGCTATGTATGTAAAATTGCAGGTATTGGCAGTGTGAAATTGAAATTTTAGCATGGCTCCATATTTGTTTTGCATAATGTGAGACATGTATCTCAGCTCAAGAAGAGCTTGATAAGCACAGGGCAGCTAGATAACGAAGGCCATCACACCACCTTTTGAGATAGCAAATGAAAAATGTGTAAGGGCTCTCACATTGTTGCTAGGGGCTCCAAAAGTGATACTTTGTATCCTTTGCATATATCTAGCGTGCATAACCATGTAGTTGCTATAACCAAGCATCTAAGTGTTTCTTTGTGGTATAGCCGGTTGGGACACATGAGTGAAATTCGAATGAAAGTACTTTCTCGTTTGGGTTATTTGCCATCTGTGAGATATGTTGATTTTGAATAGTGTGATCATTATATTTATAGTAAGCATACTCAAACGTCACATAAAAAATCTTTTTTTATAAAGTCTTTACCCTTAAGAGTTGGTACACTCAAATGTATGCTAGATGCTAGGGTTATCTATAGGGGGAAAGAAATGTTTATTACTTTTGTTGATGATGCCACATACAAAGTCTGGGTTTATCCAATCCGTTGTAAAGATGAGGCCTTGGATAAATTTAAAAAATTCTTGGCATTTATTGAAAATCAGACCAGCAAGACATTAAAGTGTCTTTGCTCTAACAATGGTGGAGAATATGTGTCCAAAGCCTTTCAAGACTTTTGTGACAACAAAGGGATTAAAAGGGAGCTCACCGCCCCTAACAATCCACCCCAAAATGGTGTTGCAGAGCATATGAATAGAACCATTTAAGACAGGGTCGGTACCATGTTGTCACATACTACTTTACCTTAAGGATTTTGAGCAGAGGCTGTTATGATAGCCATGTACTTAATTAATTGGTCACCAAATAGGTCTTTGGGAGGGAAATTCCTCAAGAAGCATGGTTGGGCAAGCCACCTTCGTATGCTCACTTGAGAGTGTTTGGTTGCGAGGCATTTGTGCACATTTGCAAGGAAAAACGCAACAAACTTGAGCCAAAGTCTTATAAATGTATTTTTCTAGGATATGGTGGCAAGGGTGAAATGAGATATCAACTATGGGATCTCAAGAAAGGAAAGTAGTACACAACATTGATGTTATCTTTCGGGAAGATCGCATGCACAAACAACCGAAAAAGGCACAGGAGATCAAAAGGGTTATATTTCGGTAGGATGTACTGATAGGACAACAGAGAATGCCTGTTAGAAAGGAGCAAATACTTGCTGTAAATATCCTTGAAAATGCAAGGAATAATGTTGAAAATTATCAGCAAGATATTACCCATGATGTACCACAAATTCAGCAAGAATAGATGCCTTTGGAACAACCAGAACCAGCTATATAGCATATTGAACCTGCAAAACAACAAGTTGTTAATGCAGATTTGGAGGTTGAACAGCCAGGAAATCTTGGTCATTGGGTCCATAGGTCGACTAGAGTGTAAAGATAGCCAGATAGGTTTGTTCCTGGTGTCAATTATGTGGTTAATTATGTTATGTTGATAGATTGTGGTAAGCCGTTATGCTTCCAAGAAGCAATGGATAGAAAAGATAGCCAAAAATGGCATAAGGCTATGTTGTTAGAGATGGAATCTCTCATGAAAA
Organism: Lygodium microphyllum; assembly: GCF_053477565.2. Lineage (NCBI taxonomy): Eukaryota > Viridiplantae > Streptophyta > Polypodiopsida > Schizaeales > Lygodiaceae > Lygodium > Lygodium microphyllum. The sequence continues at coordinate 64,190,969 of NC_141142.1, read as the reverse complement.
ATGACACTTGGGATTTGGTGCATTTGCCTAAAGGGCAAAAAGTGCTACCATGTAAATGGGTTTAAAAAATGAAAGTTACTTCTAGTTCTTTGTCAAAGTACAAGGCACGACTGGTTACTAAAGGGTACAAACAAGAACATGGAATTGATTTTGATGAAATCTTTTCTCATGTAGTCAAAATGACTACTTTGTGAACCATTTTGTGCTCGATTGCATTGGAAGATATGGAACTTATATAGATGGATGTCAAGATATCCTTCTTACATGGTGATCTGCATGAGGAGATCTATATGTAGCAGCTTGAGGGTTTTGTTGCAAAGGGGAAAGAGCACATGGTATGTAAACTTAACAAGAGTTTGTATGGGTTAAAACAAGCACCACGAGAATGGTATCATAAATTTGATACATTTATGCAATCTCAGGGATTCCATAGATCTCAAGTTGATTATTGCTTATACACCAAGGAGGTAGTAGATGGTAGCCTTACTCTTGGTTTTATATGTGGATGATATACTGATTGTAGGCGGGGACGTTCATGCCTTGGACTCTTTGAAGTAAAGCTTACACAGTAGCTTTGATATGAAGGATCTTGGTGAGGCTAATCATGTTCTTGGCATGTGTATACTTAGGGACAGATCAAAGGGTCTTCTCTATTTGTCATAGCAGGAGTATGTTACTAAGGTTTTATAACATTTCAATATGGAGAGGGAAAAAGCTATTGATGTATCATTACGTCCATATGTGAAACTTAGTGTAGATGACAGCCATATATCTGATGATGGAAAGGTTGAGATGGCCAAGATTTCTTATGCTTCAGCCATTGGTAGCTTGATGTATGCTATGGTTGCTACACAACTTGACATTGCATTTGCGGTGGAAGTAGTTAGCAGGTACATGGCATATTTTGGGAAAAAACATTGAGAAGCAGTGAAGGGTATCATGAGACCCCTTAAGGGCACAAAGGATTTGTGTATCTGCTTTGGGAAGTAGAAGTAATCTATTGTTGGCTTCATAGATGCAGACTGTACTGGTCATCTTGATTGCAAGAAGTCTACTTTAGGATATGTGTTTACATTCACAGGGGGAGCAGTCTCTTGGATATCTAGGCTGCAATAGTGTGTTCCATTGTCTACTACAGAGGCAAAGTATATGGCTATCACTGAGGCATGCAAGGAGGGTTTATAACTTTCACGTCTAGTGAGAGAGCTTGGTATTACAGAGGTTTCTGTCCTCCACTATGACAGTTAGCGCGCTATCATGCTAGTACGGAATCTTGTCTTTCATGCAAAGACAAAGCACATACAAGTAAAGTATAATTTTAGTAGGGATGTACTTAACAGCAAGAGCATTGAGTTGGTCAAGATATATACAAATGATAACCCTGCAAATGTCATAAGGACGTATTTTTGAAACCTCACTTAACTTGTGGATTAATTTTTAATCACATGGTTAAGTAGATGTTGCACATGTAAGGTGTAACTAGGATTAGAGTAAATTTACGAGCGCGGGACCCGAGGAAATCACAGGATGCTAAATACAAAAGGTGCTATAAATTATGTTGCATAGGTTCTTGGTGATATCTGGTGCGAGTTGTTGGCTTAGGTCATTCATTTAGCCATAAGTGTCAGTTGATGACACTAGAGAAGTGACATTTAATGGTACCTAATGCCAATCTGATGGTCAAAGATGGCACAGAGACTCGAGAATGAAAGTTGCCTAGCCAATTTAATTATTGGTTAGTCAAATTATTTTTAGAGCACTAAAATAATTAGTAGATTAATTTTCAATATTTAAAGACAAAATTAATATTTAATTATGGATAGTGCTAGAAAAACCATTTAGGAAGGTTACCCCTTGTCAAAAATGTCCATGTAAGACTGAAAAACATCTTTAGAGGTTCGAGAGAGGCATTTTTAGTGTATTCATCTTGCAAGAGAGAGAGAAGAGATGCTACTGGTTTGATTTGCAACCATTGGAGAACCTTCTGAGGCAGCCAGGGGCAGGAGATAACCAATCAATAGTAGGTGACAGCATCTATAGGTTGTTGAGACAGGGCAGCAGTAGTAAATGTTTGATTTTCTTCAATTCTTTGCATCTACAAGCTATTGAGACAGGGCAGCAGCAATAAATGACATATTTTCTTTAGTTCTTCACGAAGAAAGTCTGAATTTTCTCTCTCAGCATTCTCTCTCACCTCCCAGCCTTGCTCCAAAGATTGCAACATTGAGATCACCAGAGGCTGAAAAATTTCGGATTTCTCTGTTGTAAACCCTAATCTGCAGTAGAAATTAGGATTTAGCAATAGCCTCAAGAAGTGTATTGAAAATTGAAAGCTCCAAGACTTGGATTCAACAGGCTTGAAGCTGTTTTTAGCCTATTCAAATGGAGGAACCAGAAAATCATTGAATTTGGGGCATTTTCCATCTTCATGAAAGCGGACGAAGGCCAATTGATTGTCTGAATCAAGGGGCAAATCAAATTGAAGACTTGCTGGTCATTTTGAATAGCAAGGGGAGTTGGAATAGTGAAAGGGATTGGAAGAATCCCATTGTACATCAACTTCTTCTTCAATTAAGTTAAAAAATTTACCGAAAGGAGTGCTAGTTTTGATGCCAATAGGGTGTCCAATGTCCAAGGTTATATAGTAAAGTGTGCATTTCAGTTTTGTGAATTTGTTAATTGCTGTAAATAGTGCTTAATCAGGTTATTTACCACCCTATCTGAGGAGGAAGGCTGGTTACATGGTTCCGTTACCGAGACACCACTCAATCTCTAAATTTGGTGGGCCCAAGGCACCTGATTGCAAGCCAAAGCTTTGTGTTAGTGCTAATTTTTACTCTCAGCTGAGAAATTACAGCAATATGTCTTCATACAGTGAGATGGACTCAAGCACTGATGATGCCTCTCAGTATGAACATTCACATGGGAATGAAGGAAATGCAATGCTTGACCTTAGATAAGGCTCATACCATGGATAACAAGCTGTAAATGTTACTGCTGGGCAAGATGCACGGTCTTCAGGGCATAAGAAGGCTGATAACCAGCACAGTGAAGAGGAATTTGATGACTAGTTCAAGAATCGGATGAGGACAGCAGCAAATCCCTTTGCTGAATTGGCAAAGGATCCTCAATTTACTTGATTTTTGAATGCTCCAAAGAAGAAGAGCAAATACAAGAAGAAGAATACGTCTTTTACACCTTCGAGACAGCAAGATGCACCGAAGATAATGCCAAACCCTTCATTTGAAGCTCCCAAATATGCGAATGAAATAAAACAGTTGGTACCTATGGGGCAATGCAAATACAAGGCCATCACGGAAGTACCAAGCCAATGGATTTTGGACAACCAGTTATGCATGCTATGATGGGGTAGTCAAGATATTTTGGTGGAAGCACGATTTTTCATGCTATGGTCGGACAAGGACCACATACGGGAATGTATGGCACAAATCCCTATGGTATGCAGCAACAAATGCATAGTGTGCAAGGCCCAATGTATTTGGATATAGCTGGAAATATGCAAAACCCTATGTATGGTAGCATTTGCTTGATGCTTGGGGAAAAAACAAGATTAAGGGCTGAATGGAGGGCACCATACATATTTATAGAAAGTTTGGGCCCTCCCAAGTGGTTTTGTGCTTATGGGACACAGAAACTCTCTAGGATCGCGTTTCTTTTAAATAAACTAGGTTTCTTCATTAATTAAGCATGTTTTGGGGCTGTTCAAGTAAAGCTAATGCATTTTTAGCTCAACAATTATCACCCTCTCCGAGGAGGAAGACTAGTTTCAAGGCTCCATTGTTTGGATAACATTAACTCCCTTTAATTGGTGGACTTAAGGCACGTGATTGAAGGTCAGAAGCATTGTTCTAGTGTTGAAATTGTATTTAGCTGAGCAATTATAAGAAGGATGTCTTCAGATAGTGAGATTGGATCAAGCAGTGATGATGTATCTATTTTGAAAATGCATGTAATGAAGGGGAAAATGCAATGCCTTATCTTGGAATAGGCGTACAACATGAACAAAAAGTTGATAATATTGGTTTAGACCAAAATGTGGATCCTTTTAGGCCTGTAGAGGTAGATGATCAGCAAGAGAAAGAGGAATTTGATGATCAATTTGACTGAGGATAGTAGCTGAAATGTTTGTGCAATTGGCAAATGATCCTTAGTTCATGCGCTTTTTGAATCTCTTAAAGGAGGGCAACAAAGGCAAGAAGAGGAAATTGTCTTCAAAAGCTTCAAGATAGCAAGATGCACCGAAGAAAGAGCCAATATGGCAGTATGATGTTCCAAATGTGGTCATAAGCAAATGACGTTAGTGGGGCATTTGATACATATGCATAGTCGACTTAGAAGTGCCAACCCAATGCTTTTTGGATAGTAGGGCATGTATGTAATTATGGGGCAGCTAGGGTACTTGGTGGTGGCATTAGTTTCCATGCTATGGTTTGTCAAGGACCGCATATGGGATTGTATGGCACAAGTCCTTATGGTATGCAGCAACCGATGCATGGTGGACAAGGCCCAATGTATTCGAGTATGACTGGTCATATGCATAACCCTATATATAGCAATGCTAGCACGATGTTGAGGCATAGAGTGGCAAGTTTGGCAATGCATATATATAGTCCATTGTGTTTGGGACTCGTGGTATTAATGTTGATTATGCAAATGCTCCATATAGTGTTGGTTATGAGGAAAAATGTAGCTAGTGATGCATGCAATGTATGGGAAAAATATCTTGGTATAGTTGGTAGTATGGAAATTCACATGCAAAGTCATATTGCAATGGTCAAGAGTATGCAAACAAGAATGTTTTCTAATGCATCTGATACTCCTAGTATGTCAAGTATACATGAGCGACTAGTTAACTAGATGCAATGCATATTAGTTGGAATTGCTACAATGTGAAAGTATAAAGTATCACTATGCTTAAGAGGGAAAAAGGCCTAGAATCTAGTGGAGGATTTGAGGCAAGTAAAGTAAGAGGTAAAGTCTTTGTGTGCTTCTTGGTGAAGCTTCAGCATTTTTTTACCCATGAAAAAATGCTAGTGGATGGAGGAGGCTAGTCTAGTAGATTATCCTTAGTGACGCACTTTGCCTTGATGTGTTTTAGTTAGAGCTGATTTTGAATTGGGCCCTTTCAAGCTCAACAGAGTATAGAAGGTTCAAAGTATTGCTTGATGCTCAAGGGGGAGGTTACACCTTCACTTCCCTATTGATCGACATTCAAGTAAGTAGTGGATCTCGGATGTACTTTGTTTGCATCCAAGTTACTATATGTTGACAACATTTCTGCCATTGGGATTACTGTTTAGTGTACTAGTCACTATGAGTTGGTATGCACATGTATATGGTTTGCATCTAGCCTCTAAAACTATATATTTACAAGGTTACTAGCATGTATGGAATATATGGAATGTACAGTTGGATGTGGTGTACATTTGCAAGGCATGTATGAAATATATGAATGGTATGTAATGTACATTTACAAGTGATGCAAAAGAAGTACAATTGCATAAGTTATATGTGGTTTGGAGTTGATATATGCTTTATATGACTATCATGTGATACATCATTGCTATGAGGTGTTGTTTATGCTTAGTTTATGCATTACAATGTCTTGGTGGTGACAATGGTGTTGGGTTTTGGCATGTGGATACATTTCTTGTGCTTTTGATAGTGGTTATAATCCATGTGTATAGATTGTAAGTGGTTAAACCCTAGATTAATTTATTGGTCACTAATGTCAATGGTGATATTAGAGACCAAGAATAAATTTTCTTAATTCATCTCGGCTTAAGCACTAATAATTGATCAAGATACTTTGAAGACAAATTGGTTTAGCCAATTTAATTATCGGTTAGTGGAATTATTTTTTTTGGGTACCAGAATAATTATTAAATTAATTTTCAAAATATTATTTTAAAATTGATTTAATAAGATGGATAATGTTAGAAAATGGGATTAAAACACTATCACTTGGCAAAACTTGCCCATACAAGCGGAAAAAACGTTTTTGGAAGTTGGTGAAAATCTATTTCAACCACTACGAAAGATAAAGAGACTCTTAGAGAGCAAGGAGATGTTACTGATATGATTTGCAGCCACTAGGGACCAGTTCTACAGCAGGTGATAGCAATTTGGAGCCCTCCAGATGTAGATGACAAGAGCCCAAGGTTCTCTTGGTGCAGGTGACAACATACAGGAGAGGGCAACAATCTTTTTGGTGGTTGTAAGTTGTAGGTAGCAACTCCCATGGTTGTCTGAGCAGGGCAACAGTAGTTTTTTTGCCTTTCCTACGATGAGACTCTGAATTTTCTCTCTACAATATTCTCTCTCATCCTATAGCCATCTTTCAAGTTATCTTTGCAAAATTGAGCCATTTGAGTCATTAGAGGTGGAGACATTGGAAAATCTTTGGTGTAAACCCTAATTTACAGCAGAGATTAGGGTTTGACAGCCACCTCAAGATGGTACTCAGAAGTGAGGGCCTAAGACTTAAATTCCAGTAGCAGGAATTAAAGGATTTTAAGGAGATTCTAAAGGCCGGTTGACCACATCAGATTTGGGGCTTAATTTATCTTTCAAGGAGCAAGGTAAAGGCCAATCTACAAGCAAACCAAGGGGCAAATTGGATTGAAGGCTTGATAGTTAGTTTTAATGGCAAGAGACACTTGGATTAGTGGAGAAGATTGGAGAATCTCAGTTATACTCCATCCATTTGCAATAGAAGCAAAAAAAAAATCCTCAACGGACCCATTTTCGGGGCCAACATGTTTGTCTATCGATTAAGGCTTTTGCAATTTCTCTAGCCGTTACGAAATCAATGCGATCTTTGATGCATTAAATGGAGTCAGAAATACTAAGTCAAATATAATGCGGAAAATATTATGATTAAGCTGTCGTAATATTATTTGTGAGGTATCTTTGCTTCTTGTTGGCTGGGATCATTGAAGCGTCTTCTCATGTCGGATTGCAGAATTGATTTAATGCAAGATTCGGTATTCTATACGGTCACTTATGTGATAACTCAATGAGTAATTTTAAAAACATTTCAATCCCGAATTTGTTTCTTGATATGAAGTGTTATGGCGGGAATATTATAGTTGCAATGGTCTTTGACACCTTAGCAATGATTGCTAGCCACCTCCACATCTATCCTTTGGATTTGACTCCATTTTGACATGTTGAGCTTCAACCCTTGACTGTGAGAACATGGCAAATTGCTGTTATACTTCTAGGACTGCATGTTTTGTTATGCCTATGGCTTGCATTATGCTACGGGGATTCTATTATTGTGCCTGGACCTTAAGTGGATGCTTTGGAGAATTTGTGGAATGCTTTGAGCCTTGATAGCTCATTTTTCACAGGGTTTATGGTTGTATACAGTTCTGGACAGCAAGCATTTATAGGGGAGTTTATGCCTAATGCCTGTAAAGTATGCATTTTTAATTTATGTGAATTAATTACTTGCTCTAAATATTAGTCAATCAGGTTATTACCGTCTCTGAGGAGGAAGGCTGGTTTTATCAAACACATATTGTTGAGAGTCAAAAGTAGTGATTACCTTTCAATCAGAAGCGCTTCTATGAGATTTGGGTGTATTTTAAAACTGTAACATGACAGTGCATATTATGTTTATATGTGAATATGACTAGGGTGATTGTTCCATCAAGAGTTTTTTGAATCTTTTATTAGCAGCATGACTATGGTCAATGTTAATACTTCTCTATGCCATTCTTTTGATCATGGTGGATCTGTTATGACAAGTCAGAAAACACTTTATGGATTGTATCTTCTGTTTTGGATGTATGGCCATTGTGAATATGTGCAACTTATTTGCTGTTATGGGAGGGAAAAGTAAGACTTGGTTGTGTGCCCAGCACCTTTCTACCAAATGAAAGAGTATTATAGAGAGGGGACGTTTGACAACTGCAGGAGCAAATGGGGTAACCTCTTCGACTGTTTCCACTTGAAAACTTTGTCAGAGGAAAAACTTCAGGTATCACCACCTTTCATGCTAGAGAATTGCAAATATTAGTTAGGTATTTTGGCTATGGAGAATCAAATAGTCAGCTGCTTGTACACCATTCAATCACATGCTCAGATACAAAGCAACTGAGAAGACCTAGTGATTTGATTACTAACCTTGATATCCAAGTTCCTGGTTAAGAGACCAACAAATGTCACTGCTCTTTCCTGTATACTAGTAGATCTCTCTTTCTTATCACTATGTATACTGCTTGGCTCCCAGAAGGCACCAGAACACCACACTGACTCAGAATAATCGAGCCCCTTCAAGGGAAATTATGTCTATCTTTAGAAGTATAAAGTCATAGTTGACTTACGAGCATGGTATCACAAACAAGAAAATTAGCTAGGCTTCCCTATTGAACAAAGTGGCCACTGACAATCTAACCAATGGCAGCCAGATAGTGGTCCACACATGCAACAGAGAGAATTTACGTGTTTGTACTCTGTCCTCAAGGTAGTTGTCCAAAAGAAGCGTAAACAAGGAGAATAAAAACACAACTTATCATCAATGCATATTCCCCAAGGAGCTACAAGATCCACTCATCCAAGTAAGCTGTAACATGATGTAGGAAACCACCAAGCTTTGTGACTATATTGCAATGTTCTTGTCCAAAGGCTTTAATGGAAAATGTGGCTGCACAAACAGCTGGGAAAGGGGGGGTTAAATCCCCATGACACCTAAGTCAATTATGCTTGTCAATGTGATTTTTGGTGCCTCCTGGATGTGAAAAACTGCACCTGCCAGTCCTGGAGTGCCTTTGTGGTAAGTTAAGCTTTTCACTTGGATTATCAGCTGAACACCATCAAACAAAGAGCCTGGTACATAACGAGAACTGAGTGAAGAATAGAGGGCAATGAATGTTGTGGGCTGCTAAGAACTCTATCTTCCTCGTACTAGGAGACCTAGTAATGATTATTCTTCTTTATGTCATCTTACCTGTACTAGGATTTCCTTTGTTGACTCACATTGCCACCTCTCCATCAAGAACTTAGTCCCACCCTGCCTTTCTCAAACTGTCACCTCTTTGTAGTGCATCTGACTGGCCTTTCCTTCTGTCACTACTGCTTCCTGCCACAGTCCACTACCACTGTCTGCTACAGAGGAGTGGTCAAGATAGAAGTTTGGAATTGGAGATGTGGTGCTCAGTTAGAGTCTATTGAAGGAAAAACTGAAGATATAAGTTCTGCTTAAGTGAATACTGAACCTGGAGAACTTACTGACCTCCCAGCCACTCGTTCTTTGATTCTCACAACGAAACCTGAATCTAAAACCAATTCAACAAATTCTAAGTTGACTTACATACCTTATTCATTGCAACTCTGTTAAAGAATGGTTTTCGAGTTACCGGTGTGTTTGAAATAGTAGTTGCATTTGTTTAACAAGTTGGACAATCCCAAATTACTGATTGGACTTGATCCAGACATGCTTTAAGGTAACTGCAAAATAAAGCAATGCTTTACCATGTTCATTTGTGCGTTTCTATGAAAATAGCCACTCTGTTGCCCTCCAAACAGCATGATCTCACAGCTAGAGATGTCAAAGGAAATCTCTCTAGATGTCCTTGTGGTCATTTAGGTCAGTTTGGTCCAAATTTGTCCATTTTATGGTCAGTGTCCTCTTGGGCTTGCCCATGTTATTTTGACCCCAGATGTATTTTGTTCCATTTTAGGTCTTAGGGGATGCTGGGCATCTAGTCTTCTTCCATCATAGTAGCTCCCATCTTCAGTGTTCACATTCCTAGCATCCTCACTACAGTCACACACTGTGATGTGTAGGGGCTTTTCATTGCATCAGCCTTCATCAGCATCATTGTTTTCTTCATTGTCTTCATCAGCTCTTTGAGATTCTATTTCCAATGTCATTTGACAGCCAATAACTCAGCTTATGGCTTTAACCTATGCATTGCTTACTCACCTCTGTATTTCTTCCTCAAAATCATTATGCTTGAAATAGTTCGTCAAGGGAATTAGATGGCTTATGATGAGTAATTGATAAACACCTGTGATAAAGATGATTCATCTTTGATATTGAAAGTAGTGAATGCTGTATTTTGGATGATTTCGCCAAAGAACTTCTGGGATTGTTGTGCATTTTCCACTGCTAATGAAACTGTCAATGGCTAATGAGACTCTAGTTTGTCTGCTCATGACTGCGGGAGTATTTGTCTAGGTTTTTGCGAAATGCTATCAGTGAAGGGTGATCTGTGTGTGGTGTTGCTACAATCAAGGCTAATAGAGCCTGCTACATGTTGTGACCTCAACATTATGATGATAATGCTTCCGGTTGCTGTGAGACTCTGCTACACCATACAGGCTCGAGCCTGGCTCTTTACAGGTTGCCATGCAACTTGGGTTTCACATAGCTTTGGTCAAGGAAATTGTTTTTAAGATCGTTAATTGCTTCCAAGTTCTCTCAGTCTGTGGTAGCTTGTAATGGCAAGAGAGAACTGAGCTAAATATGTGAGTTATTTTTCTTTTACATCTTTACCTGAATTGGCTTCAAAGGGAGACCTGACAAAACAGAATTTATGCATCTGCAGAAAACTCTTAGAGAGCGTAAAGAAAAGGAACCGGAGCACATTTGGACCTTCCGAAGTCCTGAGGAAGCTTCGGAAGAGTGGAACAAGGTATTTGGACATCTCCAAGATGATTAAGTATAACAATAGTTGCTGTATGGCTGCATTCTTACCTTCTCTTACACAATATACATTCTCAGCTCCAAGCCATTCTGATCTAGTGGATAGCAATTGATATTGCCAGTTTCTGTATGTTAAAATTTATCAAATTGTTGCCAAGGTTCCCATAGCCTTGAGTACTCACTGTCAATTGGCTCAACATCATTCATCACACTTGTAGAAACAATGGACTCTGAAACATCTAACTAGAGTTCTTTGATGATGAGATTCAATTAGAGTGGATGGTGGTCTTTGTCACATCTTAATTTTCTACTCTGCACATTGTAATATTAATCAGGCGTATAGTAGAGAGGCAAAAGAAGGCAAAATGTAGTTACAGTTAAGCACAGATGAGAGTATATTTCTTAATATATAGTGAAGTTAAGCATATATAATTGAAGCCTTCATCACAACATGTCATTTTGGACCATAGTTTAGTGGATGATGTCTGTTTACTCGAGGTGAGTAACCCTACTTTCTTTGGTGGGTGATTTTTTGGCCCCTTATTACACAAGTATTTGGGCTTGCTATCTGGCTTCTTGGGCGATGCTTTCATAGTCTATTTGAAGTTATTGATCGTGTTAGAGCTTATCATAGGTAGGAAATGTCTTTGGAAGCATCTAAAGTACTCCAACCTTGTTTCCTAAGCTTGTTCCTTAATGTCTCTTATTTCAGCATAACAATTGGGATACATTTGATTGAAGTGTGTTGCTCCCTTGATTTTGATATCAATTGGAGTAGGTTGACTCATGCTTTTTGTTTACTGCACTTCTGATTTCAATAGATGTAATATTGATAGGTATTTATTCTTTATTGGCATGTATGCTCCAAAAGATTGGTAGGGAGGTCCCATGGTGGATGAGTAAAGTGTTGAGAGTGTAGATCAATAAGAGTGTTGAAAGAAGCCCACCATGTGGTGCATTTACTTATAGGATAATACTATGCCATACATTTCTTGAGGATCTTGGAGTTATTGACTCATGCGCATTCACTTAATGTATGGAGCATTTGTTCAAGCGCCTAACTATATGAGCGAATGTATGACATCCCCACAAACTTGTTTTGTGATTGCAATGAATTAATTAGTAAATATTAAAGGATTCATATATTAAATTCGCGCACTGATAATGGACCTAAACCATTCCACACTTTGATAAAAACTCAAGGTTACATGCTAGAATTTGATGTGTATTTGCTAAAACTTCTAGTTTCTTGTAAAGCTCTAGAAGATTACACAACCCCCCTACTTGCCCTTCACCTTTAATCTTTCTTGGCCATATTCTCAACTATAAAGGATAGCTAATGTCCAAAGGTGTATATATTTTTGCATGCATTGATGCTTTTACATGCAAGCATATCACACTTTTGCAAATGCTATTTTTGTTTACTAGTTCAATTGGAGGGTCCCTTAGTTTGATGGATCTCTATATTGGGACAATCATAACCTCAAATTACAGTGATAGATTGGGCTAAGTTCATTGTAGAAATTCACTTATTTGAAACTCTACACTCTCTCACAAAGGCATGTTTATACTTGCCATAAGAGTTTGTTAGGAAAGTTGTGAAGGAATTAAGATGCCATTGAAGTTTGAACCTTTTATGGGATCAATGAACCTCTATTCAAGATGTGGTTCTAAGAGGTCAACCTTATATCAATGAAAACAAAGTGCTTGCTAAATGATTGTCATAAGTCTTTGTTGTTTGGAGGCATGATTTTAACCTAGTCTTACCCTTCAAAATTGGCAAAAAATAAGTACTCACTAGTTGGGCGTATTTTTTGATGGGATATTTGAAATTGTGGAGGCAAATGACAAACGCCTAAAAATGTGTATCATACCCATAAAGAAGCAAGCATGATTGCTATCATCTTTCTTCTTCTAGGATGTTAGTCACTAGCTTCCATTTGTTGAAAAACCAAGAAACTATTAGTAGCAATTTGTACCTACAAAATTAGAGACTAGAGCATTTAATTTGATCTACATTCCACCAAGGTCTCATTAATACCCTTTAAACATCTCTTGCTTTAGTTCTTACTAAAGAAAATGAATTGTTTTTCTAAGTGAGGCTAAGGTTCTTATCACAATGGTTGAGAGTTATTGGCATTTCCTATCATCAATTAAAAGTATTAATGGCTTAGAGCATGTTGCAGGTAGAGTGATTATTTACTTAATGGCAATATGGAAACTTCCCTACAATTCTTTGAAAGTCTCCTTCCAATTACCAAACATTGTTCATATGACAAGACTCTAGAGATGGATTGGTTCTTTCTTAGAGGTACTTTACGTGGGTTTTGGTGAATGCTTTGCTTTACTGGTTTTGAAAGAGAACATGTCCATAACATTTTGTTAAACTAAAACAAGCTTAGTAACAAGGTTACATAGTTATGACTTCTACATAAATTGAACCTATTTTAGTAGGATATGCATTGGTAATTGGTTCAACAAGGACTCCTTGCACTTTTAGGAGATTAGGAGCTCGAAGTTGAATAGTCCAACTCGATAACTGAAGTTACAAGTATTTATTCAATCTATTTAGATTTATAAATATGAAGATCAAGTTGGTCATAAAAGTCCAAAACTTCTTATGCATTAGGGATGGTCCAATGTTTAGTTCACATTAATAAGTAACTTTATTTCCAAGCTTGGAGGGATCTCTTAGTTTTATGTATCATCCTTAATACATTGAATATGATGGTCAACTTGAATGTGTGAACCAAGTCATTGAAGATACTCTCAAGCCCTACTATGCCCAAGGACACATGAGTTAAAATAGACTAGTTTTACAACTCCTCGAAGTTATTATGATGAACCATTTATAGAAAGCTTTGATTCAAAAGATATTTGTGATTTTTATCTTTTTTTCATCTCCTTCGATAATCAACATAAGCGGTTAGGTCTTATTACTAACAAGATCTTCTAACAAAGAATTACATTTGTCATGTGTGTTTAATGATCTTCTTGTCCTTAAGGAACGACATGTATGAACATACTTTTATTACTAAATTTTGATGTAAGATTAAACAATGATTTCATCCATACATTCATGGTTTTAACTTGTCCCCTTGAAAGCTTAGGGTCTTGGTATTATTCATCACATTGCAAGTTATAATGTAGCCCAAAAATTGCTTGTGAATCAAATTGGACTTGGATAGGTGTGTGCCAAAAGAATTTGACACAAGAATTGAAAACTTACTTTCACTTACACATTAGATGATGCTTGAGAATCTTTATGTAAAATCATTGCTTTGCTTAGCACCTAGTTTGACCTTTGAATCACTTGAAGGCTTGCCTCTCCAAATCATGTAAGTGATGCATTGCCTTCATCCCAAAGGCAACCCTCTAGAGTCTAGTTTGGGAGGTCATTTTGGTGAAACTTTCATCCGTAACCTTCCTACCTTTGTGGTCCTCCACGCCATGCTCTTTTTGCTTAACTTTGTTTGCTTTGTGATCATGAGACTCTTACATTTAATGTGTTAACAAATGCATTCCTTCTTTTCTAAAAATCACATTTATTAAACAAGGGGTTCTTTTTTATTATTATTTTTTCATGCTTTGTTTACTTTGTAGGGATGCTACACTTCAACTAGAAAGCCAATCTTGTCACCTTGGAAATCCCTATGAAATTAATGGCCTTGATACTGATAGCCCTTGCTCATTGAACAAATGACAATAGGCCATATGTCAACCCCTTTTGAGTTCCAAAAATAAAGGTTGATAATTTATAAGTGATCAAATGAGCATGCTTAAGCTCTAACTTATTAAACTTGTCAGATCTTGTGGGAAAACAATTTAATTTGCATAAAAATTTTAGCATTTCAAAGTAGTACATTTGCCTAACTTATGTTTAAACTAGCTCCAAATGTTTAAGAGTGGGGGCTTGAAATTTGAGAGTTATTCAATGACCTCTCTTGCTACACATGTTTGAGAGAGTTTAATTCCTGATATTTTCTAATAAAGTTTGAAATTTGAATAAAAGACCATTATCTATTAAACTAAATTGTGGGCCTTGTAAAAGAAAACTTCAAATATTTCTATATGTTGTGAATTGTATATAAAGATAGCATTATATGTCTATTAATCTAAAGAAATTCCCTTAATCTTCTTTAGCACTATTTTAGGCCATGATCTTGCTGTCCAAACATAAGTACTAATCATGATTAAGGCAAGTATCCTCAAGTGATTCATCTTCAATTATTTGGAGAAATACTTATTTGCAATACTAGAAAGATCTTTGGTTCAACTCTATTTTAGGAATGGAAAAATGTGCTCTAGTTAGCATCCTTGAAGTTTATGCATGTGCAAACAAAACCTTTCAACATCTAACTTTCAAATCTTAATTCAAATGCAATGTTATTGGCTTGGAGACCTTGCATTTGCACATACTCTTGACCCTTATTCCATGAATTTGTGCTATCTCTACAAGTGTTCATGGGAGCTTATAAAGGTGATTAAAATATTTATTCCCAACATTAGTAAGGATTTGATGTGCAAGTGGGGTGAGGTATTCATTGCATAGCTATCATCACATGTCATTTTGGGATTTCACATCATGTCAATCTTCATATGGTGAGATTGATTTTGAGGATTAAGATCATCTCTCATAGTTCCAAAAATTTTATTGAAGAAGCTCCAACTCTAGATGTCCTTGTGATAGGCATGTTATTGTATCAAGGAGAGTAGGTTTCTCAAATATATTATGAAGAACTTTGATAGCAAGGAACAAGATAAGATATGAAAGCAAAGGACAAAGAAACATGAGTATCTTCTCAAGTCCATGTGGTCAAAGTCAACTAAAAGGGAGTTGTTGTGTAAGCTAGCCCCTTTGTTGACAGTATCATCTTTTAGATAAGCATGATCAAGGTGCCTTGATGATATGGAATTACCTCATGTATTTGTGATGAGAATGTGCTAGAGTAATTATTATAATGTTGCCCTTGGTTGATAGTATCAATGTGCAAACAAACAAGAGATAAGGACTACTAAGATGAGTAGAAATTCCAGAATGACTTAAGGACACGCATGTGTGTGTGTGTGTGTGCACGCGCATGCACACACGCACACACACACGCCCACCCGCACATGCCCACACGCCCACACACACACACACACGCACACGCACACGCACACGCACACACACACGCACACACACACACACACACACACATACAGAGTGCAGGCATGCACACGAAAGCAAATAAATAACATAGAATATGTTCGAGCCATGGAAGGCAAAGCAAAAAGAAAAAACCACAATATATTAGTGATATGTAATAGAAATCTTTGTTTTAAAAATTATTTGGCTTAGCTCATCTTGTTACCTCACTTCTTTGTGTTTTATGAGTGTAGGGAAGCAACCATGCTAAAAAGCAAAAGGGGCGAGCCATGTCTTAGAGAAGTCATGTTCATAAATAAATACTATAAATTATTGCATTGGTAGTTTCCCTTTGGCATCTAACATGGTAAAGTGACACACAAAAAGGTTGTCTAGGACAAGCTATAAAGGTGGCACTAACAAAAAACCTTGTTTTCATATAACATATTTTTTAATTTTATTCTACTCATTTATATTTATTATATATATGATAATTAATTTTTCACTTATTTTTTTTATAGTTTTTTAAAATTAAAAAAAAACTAAAAATTTTCCTCTTCTTCTCCCACTCCACATTCATGTAAATGTAATACCTCTCTCTCTCTCTCTCTCTCTCTCTCTCTCTCTCTCTCTCTCTCTCTCTCTCTCTCTCTCTCTCTCTCTCTCTCCCCACATCACTACGCAATTGTTTAGAGCTCCATTGCTAAGTATCTCTCTCTCTCCACACACACACACACACACACACAGAGTGCTACTCTATGTCATTGGTTGTCAATAATAGTTATTGTTCTTATGTATGTTGAGATTCTTGTTACATACGTTGAGGAGGTTAATTCATTAGTAGCACATCTTTCTTTCTTGATCATTGTCAATGCTATGGATTTAGTCAGTGGTACAAATGTATATTTGGCCTCTAATACGGGTTCTTTGTTTAATAGAAGATTATATATCAATATGAGCTAGATAGGAAAATGCATTATTGACAATCGGTCCTTGCAAAAAGAGTGCAAGAGGATAACATTGAAGTTAATGAGCCAAAGCAAAAGGTAGTGGCAAAAAATCTAGTAAATTTGTATTTAAAGGAGATGTATTGCATGGATGTAGTATTAAGAAGGGACATCTTTGAGCAATTTTACCTTCTACCTTGTGTGGAAAAGTCTCAACCAAAGTTTAATGTAGAAATTGATGAAGCCATCATATCTAAAGTACGATGCAACCTAAACTTGATGAAACAACCCCGATCATGTGATGAGTTGTGAAGAGATCCACAGTGCTTATGTTGATGAACCAAGAATCATCCATCAATGTTGCATTATCCTAATTGAATCTCTATCCAATGGCTTTATTATACGTCAAAAACTTGTATGGAGCATGATCTAGGTTGGCCACTATGGAGAGGGATTCTTGTCATCGAAAAGGACGCAAAAGCATTATCATAGAAGAGATCAAGGAGCTTGTTTTCTCATTTTGGCTCAATAAGACTCAAGTCTCACCAAATAAAAAGGATGTTTGCAGGAAGAGACTTGGGAGAAAATCATATCTTGAACACCCAATTCATAATCTTGAATTCTCCTAGGCTAGATCTTTTTAAAAAGTCGATTCAACATGCATGTCTCCATAACGCACCTACATTAAGTATGTACATTACTTTCAATAGGATGTTATGTTAATTCCAATGTTCAATACTTTTTGCTCAAGTTTGATCCTATTTGATGCAAATAGAGCTGTTCATTCAATTTAAAGGGCACACCTAGACATCATCATACAACAATGCTCCTTTGAGAAATTAAATCCATATTTTGTAAGAAAGCTCAAAGATAGCAATACATGTTGTTGGATTCAACATGTTTAAATATCACTTCTTTGGGATGTTGTAAAATTTCATTGTAGGTCATGCTTCTGCACTTGCAAGACTTGTAATGTTGATGTGGATGGGAGTGTTGGTAGTGCTACAATTGCATTGGTGAAGCTTAACATCACAAAAACATGGGAAAGTGCATTATATGCAAAGCTAGAGAGGGATCCATTTCATGCTTTACCATGTTTGATGGGAAGATGTAACAAGTGCAACATTAGGAAACTAGAATGTTGTCCTTGTGAGCCAGTCGAAATATAAAGATTTGTTATAGTAAAGATATTGAAGTTGGCATCAACAAGAAAGGAAAATTTTTGAGAAGAAAGTCCTTACTTCCAAGCAAATCAGCTATAGTGATGTACTATGTGAGTTCAAGACTTACCTTCAAAAGTTCATTCGACACAACTTCATCAATAAGTGGTAGGATGAACAATTCAAGCAATGTATGCAGACATTCCTGGAGCATATGGTTGTGTTTGTCATTGGCTATGCAAAAGAGTACACTTTTTAGGAGAAAAATGAAATACAATCTATACATTGGTACTCTAGCCAAATCAAGATATTGATTGATATCACCTACATTCATGTTGTTGGCAAGGTCCAAAAGTACATGTAGTTTTATATCTCAGGTGAAAAAAATGCATGATACACTTTTTGTTCAGAAAATTTTAATGCTACATTACTCTTGGTTGAAGGAGTAAGGCCTGACATAGTTAAGCAAACACTGTGTTTGGTCAGATGGTGTGGCATCACAATTCAATGTGAAATGACCATTCTACTTTGTGGCCAATATAAAGGATAACAGGGATGCTGATGAATCATCATATTTTTGGGTCCAGAAATGGCAAAGGTCAGCATGATGGAGCAGGCATTGTGGTGAAGCAAGTATTGAGCAACTACTAGTGATAGTGTAAAATAACAATTTGCAGCTAATATTAGCAAAGAAACATTTAAGTTGAAGGATTTTTTGGGAGGCAAAAGCTATTGACATTAATCAATCCAAAATTTGGGAGTACAAACCCATTCCAGACTCATGCTCACTACACTATGTTTGTGGGTATTCTATTAGTGATGCTTATAGTCAAAAGGTTGTTATGTTTTTGTGGCATATGTGTGGAGGGAAAGTGGAGGCATGTGCAAATAGAAGACGTGTGGAAGCATGAAAATGTCATAGCATTGAACCAAAATACGATGAAGAGGGCATTGATGATGAAGGCTTAGATGAGCTAGCATATGAGGGTCACTAGGACTTTCTTTTTTATGCTTTGAGTGTTGAATACAAGTTTTTAGTGAGCATTGAGGAAGCTAAAAAAGAAGGTAGCTAAGAGAATGTCATTGTTGCAAATACTCATTTGGTCTCTGGCTATTAGTATCAACAAGTTAGGAACTTCACTTATTGCTTGCTTAATGAGCATCAACATGCTATAATGTATACAAATGTAGTGCAAGCTATCAAGTTCCCACTGTGTCTCATTGATTCTAGTAAGAAACTATACCAAATGGAGGAAGAAGTGCATGAGGCAATCTATAATAGTATGCTATATGGTGTATGATTCACATTCCCACTATAGCTCATTAATGGAAGTAGTTGTTGTTGGCTACAACTTATTAATGCTCTAGTATCTTTAAATTTTATCCCTACATTTAGAAACCTCATTGTCTATTGTGTATTTCCTTAATGTGCCATTCACTTTTTGGTACTAGAACAAGGGCTCCATTAAACTAAAACAAGTTGGTATACCCTTTTATACAACTATCGCACAACTTTTAATTGTAAGCATGGTTTTGGTTTCACCATATCATGACACATGTACATATCTACATATTGCTATATTGTTTGCTCTTGTGTAGCACATACTTATCTAACTAGCTAGCTAATTGTCTAGTTAGCCCTATGAGCATAATTTTGGTGCTAGTTGAGTAGTTGCTACTAATTTAACTACCTAGCTTCTAGCTAGCTAGTTGCTACTAGCTAGGTAAAGCAAATAGCTAGCTACTAGAGCTAATTTGTTTACTCTTCAAAAGCCCTTACTTATAGAAGTAGCTAGTTAGTCTCTTGGTTAGCCTTATGAGCATCATCTTAGTGCTAGCTAGCTAATCGCTATTGATCCAATTACCTAGCCACTAGTTAGCTAGTTGTTACTAGCAAGGTGAAGCTTAATGCTATCTATTTACTATTAATAGCTAGCTAGTTTTCTCTGATTACCTAGATGAGTTTAGGAACGTGCATATATTCTAAATATTAGACATGACAAAGGTTGATCCCTAGTACATTAAAGTTGCATATTGGCAAAAAGTTACACATCCACAAAAAAGGTTGTTTGCTATTATCACATTGCTAGAAAAGGTTCTTCAAATTGCAATATAATGTCAAGTAGGTTAGCATTTCGGATTTCTTTTATTCAACAAGCTTCTTGAAGGATTCCAAACACACTTATATTTGCTATCATCAATTGGTAATGTGTTTGTTTGTAGGAGTGTAAGGAAGTTGGTTTTTTCAAATACTGACACGCTTCTTATAGAAAGCTAGCTTACATTTGTGCAAACCATCTATGGTGAAACACTCCTCTTCATGATAGTCCTCTTGCGAGTAGCCCTTTTTAAACATTGTATGTTGATTTGGAAAACAAGCTTGACATAGCTTGTTTTCCTTTTCCTTTTTGTAGATAGTAGGTCCAAACAAAGAATCAAACCACTAAAAGCACCAATCCAAGAATGTTTTGGCATCATCCTTCATAGCAAGATCCATTCCTTTGAGGTCCCAATGACACTTCTTCATTAGTTGGACATAGGATGACACAATCTCTCCTCCTTGACCCCTATTTACTATTGTAAGAAGCGATCCATTGAGCTCTGAAATGAGAGCTCGTTTATTTTTTAACAAAGGATGCTTTGGGACCTCCCAATATCAATACCATGGCCCATGCTTACCAGAATTTTCCAATACATGCTCAACCACATCAACATGTGCCACAACATGTTCCACATTAGCATTTGGTGAACTAGCATGTTTCAGTATATAAGCATGTTCCAACACATCATGTAATTTAGCAACTACATGCTCAACCACGTTAGCATGTTCCACATTTGTAATTCCATATGTATCTCTTTGGCATCCTCGCCTTGGGCATATGTCTTTGAAAGTAATGAAAATGCTTAGTAGTTTGCACTATCTTCCGCTCCTAGACTATTAGTGTTTTGAGTCTTGTGATCATTGTTTATATGGTACGCAGAGTACGCATAAGAAGTCTAGCATGAAGCGCATGGGTGAGCCTTTGGCTCTTGTTTATTTGGATTTATGTGGTCCCATGCCTTGTCAATCACTAGGTGGTGTGAAGTACTTTGTCACATTCATTGATGATTACTCACATCAAGTTTGGGCTTACCCTATTAAGCAAAAATCAAATGTCTTCTTGTCTACCTTTCGGCATTGGCTTGCTCTTCTTGAGAATCAGTGGTATTAGGCTGAAATGCCTAAGGTCAAATAATGGGGGTGAGTATGTCTCAAAATATTTTGAGCACTTTTGCAATGAGCAAGGTATTAAGCATCAATTGACTACCCCTTACATCCCTCCCCAGAATGGTATTTCCAAATCTATGAACATGACGATTCAAGAGAGAGTTTGCAATATGCTTAGCCAGGTAGGATTACCACAACACTTTTGGACTAAGGTAGTTACTATTTTTGTACATTTGATTAACTACTCCCTTTGTACTGCTATTGATTACCATGTTGTTTATAGAGGAGGTAAAAGGTGCAAGAAGTGTAGAAAAGTCCTAAATCAAGGAGAAAGGCGCACAAGAAAAAGTGCAAGTCAATACTTTTGTAAAAAAGCGTAAGGCACACATGATTTATTTTAAGAGTGCCGGGTTCCCACCCTTGCAAATCGTAAAGGTAGATGGGCGGTAGGAATGAAGATAGGAAGATAGGAGGACAATGGAAAAAAAGGGCCTAGGTTATGACCGGCCATGTAAAAAGGGGATGACTTCCCAAATGGGATTTAAGGCTTTGTATATAAAGTTCAAAAGATGAATGAGAGCTCATTGTTTTGGTGTGTGGAAAAGTGGACTTTTCTTCTCTCCTTCTCTTCTATTTGCTTGCTTGTGTGTGCTTGAGGGAGGGAGTGTGAGACTGTGAGGGAGTGAGTGTGTGAGGGTGAGGGATCAAGGAGGTGAAGCTCTCCACCATCTCCTCTCTTTTTCTTCTCTCCTCTTCCCTTCTCTTCTCTTGTCTCATGTGTGGCTATGGAGGATGGAGTTTCGAGGTGGAGGTTTGAGGATGCTTGAGCTTGTATCAAGAATCATGGAGCTATTGGAGTGCTTGAGAGAGGAAGCAACTCAATTGGGCGTCAAGGAAAGCTCACTACACTTGTAGAGAGGGATAGCGCATTGGCTATGTGAGAGGTAGCCATTAGTGCTTGCTTGAAATGCTTGAACAGTAAGCGGTCCATGGGTCTTGGCAGTAGAGTTTGTGCTTGCCTCTACATTTTGGTTTCATTGCCGGAACCAACAGATTCAAGGTTGAGTGCTTGCATGCTTCAAATCGAGCATCGAAGTAAGGGTTTCATCCCCGAACTAGAGCTTGCGGTAGATAGGAGATTTAGGCGTATTAATTATTGAAAACAAGTAAGTATTTTTGGGTTTGGATGTGTGGATGAGTAGGGTAAAGAAGCATGAATGCTATCTGGTGATTTTTTTATTGCATTAGGTAGGATAGGATTAAAACAATGTGAGCACGCAGTAGGGTTTTGTTGCTATATAAGAGCCTGAAACAGGGAAAAGAAGGGCAAAAAATGAAACATTGGGTTAAATACTGGTAAGAGAAGCAAGATAAGGTGAATGCAGACCTGGGCAGGCCAATGGAAGGCTAGGAGTGGCAAGGAAGACCTCATTTTGCATGAGAGAGAGACAGAGAGAGAGAGAGAGAGAGAGAGAGAGACTTGCTAATCATAGAGGAGCTCACACATGTTGATTCTAGTGTTTTCGATCCATTTAGGTGTGTAGGAATCTTCTTTACACACCAATGTGTTAGAAATCAAGCTCACCGTCAGTGTGTCTTTATTTATGACCGACATCTATGACAGCTAGTGTGTACAGCTGTCTACATGTGACTACATTAAATAAGTCGGGTTAGTAGTCTTGACTAGAGTTAGTCAGTCTAGTCTACATTTACACTAGGTCACTTTATCATGTAGTGTGTGTGTGCTTTTCAGTTTAGAGTGTGTGGAAATGAAGGAATGAGCTTGAGAGCCTGAAGGCTCATGGATATGGAGTCTTTCCCTCTTTCTCTCTCTCTACTCTTTGAACATGGTATCAGAGCTTCATCCATGAGGCTGTGGGAAAATGGGCATGACAACTTGCAAATGAAGCCATAGTCAAAGGAAGGAATCAGCGTGGACTGCCTTCTGAAAATCATGGACTGCCTCCTGAAAATCAGCAACCTGTGTCTGAAAATCATGGACTACCTCCTGAAAATCAGCAACCTGTATCTGAAAATTTGCGTCTGCTGATCTGAATGGACACCAACCTGTATCTGAAAATCTGCGCCTGCTGATCTGAATGGACAACAACCTGTATCTGAAAATCTGCACCTGCTGATCTGAGTGGACAGCAACCTGTCAATCTTCAGTGGGGCACCTGGACAAGGTTCATAGAGCATGTATGCTCACTATTGAAGGTATTTGAAGTGTGCAAGAAGTAAATGCTTGTGTGGGAGATCTGTTATGAGCTGGAGTGACAGACACAGACCTGTAATCATTTTTGAATTGCCGTAAATATGAATGGACAGCATGCATTCAATCATTACTGACACACAGGAGCCTTGTACTACACTCAAAAGGCATCTTTGGAGCACAAGAATGTGTCAAAGCATGTATACATTGGATCAAATGTCTTGGAGCTGAGATCTCTTGCTCAGAATACTCAGATCTAAAAATCAATGACATGCTGAAAACTGACATACACAGTCAATGACAGAATACTCAGATCTGAAAATCAATGACAGGCTGAAAACTATCATACACAGTCAATGACAAGTACTATGCATTACTGAAGCAATACAGGTAATCTTGGGGGTTCCATCATCTATATGAACTGGCCTATACATGCTGAATGCATGGAGAATTGAAGCAAGCAATGAGCATCATTGAAAACTAAATTTTGAAGCTGAAATAAATGCAGTTACACTATCCTGGTTAATTACAAATAGCTCATGAGGTTTATGCCATTGGTCAATGAAGACAGGTTGTCTATGCCTACTCAGATGCTCATGTATTAAACTTGCCACTACAAAGTAAATGTATGACATGGTCAAAAGACATTTTGGAGCTGCTTGGAGCTTGGTATGCTGAATTCTGGTTGACTACAACCTGAAACTGAATTTGTTGACACACTCAGTTTTGGACTTGAAATTGCTGCTGGTTACTCACAGTTTACAGTTTTCAGACTGCATGTATGTACCCTGGCAGTGAGGTTACATAAGCTTAAGCTGAAGCAAATACATAGCTTATGTATTGACAGTTATATCTACAGTTGAGACCACTTTCTTGTGGGTTGTTTTGGGGTGTCAGTGGGCTGAAATACCCTGGTTTTTTTCTGCAATTTAGTGCAGAAAACTATCATAAACTGTTACGGACTAAACTTAGTCATACTTATTGGACTGCAGGGAGTCAGGCACTTGATAGACAGTCTATTGCATCATGGCTAATGCACATGGGACTGACAATATCACTCAGATAGCTGGAGAGAAGTTGGATAATAAGAACTTTACATTATGGAAATTCAGAATGAAAAACTTTCTAGTTGGCAGAGGTTATTGGGATTTATGTACAGGAGATGAAGTTGCTCCTGAGTTGCCTGCACCAAATCCAACAAATGAACAGAAAAGAGCCTACAGGCTATGAAATGAAAGAGCATGCAAGATGCTGCATTGGTTTTCCTTATGTATATCTGATGCTATGGTAATTCAAATCACTGGATGTGAGACTCCGAAGGATGCTTGGGACATACTGATGAAAAATTATGGAACCATGACACATGCAAGAAAGATCCAGTTGAAACAACAGCTCAACAACATGTCTAGGAATGGCAAGAGCATCCAGACGTATACCACGGAGATTAAGACCATAGCTGATCAACTTGCTACTATTGGCTCAAGTGTATCAGAAGATGATATGATTGCTGTTGCTTTGAATGGCTTAGGCAAAGAGTACACAGATTTTGACACTTCCATTTCTGTCAGAGAAGAGCCCCCTAGCTGGGAAGAGCTAGTTGCTTTGTTGCTGCATGAGGAAGTCAAACTTGGTTTGAATACAGGTTCTAGTGCATCTCAGAGTAGAGACACTGTGTTGTACTCTAGCCAGCGTGGCAGAGGATCTAGAGGTCATGGTTCATTTCGAGGTCGTGGTGACACTCGTAATACTTATGGACAGCAACAGCAGCAGAGTAATTGGCATGGTGAAAATACACAAGGCCAGCGTGGATCTGGTGGGTTTAGAGGCAGGGGGAGATCACCCCGAGGTAGAGGTGGTGGTTCTGGTTCATGGCAGTCGTTCGATCAGTCCAACAGGGACAAGGATTGTCATTATTATGGCCGGTATGGGCATATTGCAAAGGATTGTTACAAGAAGCAAGGAGATATGAAGGCAAAGGGAAAACAACATGGGCACTATGCATCTTCCAGTGGTGCTCATGATGAGTCAGTTGATAGACTCTTTGCCATGCAGCATGTATCTAAAAATGCATCGAGACATGATAGAGATGACAGATGGTACATTGACTCTGGAGCGTCAAACCACATGACCCCGCATGGAGAGTGGTTTGATGAGATGGTTGCAAGTACACATGGTCATGTATGTATTGGGGATGATACCCAACATGACATAAAGCATAAAGGGATTATTCCATTGATGATGCCTGATGGCAAGAAGAAAGACCTGCATGATGTCTTACATGTACCGACCATATCAAAGAATTTCTTGTCTGTGGGTCAAATGGCAGAACAGAATCTGCAAGTGAGGTTTAACAAGGATGGATGTTTCATTGAGGAGTATGGAAATGGCTACAAGCTAATTGCCAAGGGCAGAAGGGATGGCAGGATGTTTACTTTGGAAGCGACCATTCCTGAACTTAAAGCAGCTATGTTTGCTCATGATAAGAGTGCCATCAGAGATGTAGAGATCTGGCACAAGAGAATCGGACATGTCAATGTACAAAAGCTGAAATCTATGCAGAAGAAAGAAGTAGTACTTGGATTACCTAAATTCAAGTATAATGATTTTGGTCATGTATGCCCTGCATGTCAGTTTGGGAAGCAAGCACGGTTTCCTTTCATGAGACATGTAAAAAATAGCACTAGGCCTTTACAGTTGGTACACTCTGATGTCTAGGGTCCTTCACATAATGCTTCCTTTGGCGGTGCACGATATTATGTCTCATTCATTGATGATTTCAGCAGGTACACTTGGCTTTATATCTTGAAACATAAGGATGATGTGTTTGATGCATTCAAAGACTTCAAGAAACATGCTGAAAATGAATTGGACTGTTATATATCATGTTTGAGATCAGATGGAGGAGGTGAATATGTCTCAAACTACTTTGACAGGTATCTTGCTAAACATGGAATCAGAAGACAGCTCACACGCAGTTATACACCGCAGCAAAACGGTGTTGCAGAGAGGAAAAACAGGGTTTTGATGGAGTCAGCTAGAGCTATGCTAAATGAAAAATGTCTACCAAATTGTTATTGGGCTGAAGCAGTGGTGACTACTGTATATGTGCTGAATCAAACCCCTACAGCAGGGATTCATGAGGTCACTCCGTATGAACAATTGTATGGTCATAAACCTGATATTTCACACTTGAAGGTATTTGGCAGCATTGCATATGTGCATATATCGGATGAGAAGAGGAAGAAATTGGATCCTAAGGCAGTGAAAAGTGTGTTTATTGGATATGTACAAGAACGGAAAGCTTATAAGTGTTATGTACCTTCTACGCATGAGACACTCATAAGCAGAGATGTGGTATTTGATGAGTTAGCATCTTGGTATGGGAATCCTGTTGCAATGCCTACTGATGGCTCACCCAGTATGAGTCATGCTGAAAGTACTCCTGCAGAGAGTACTTCCATGATTGGTCAGACGTGATGTATCATCTACAGTGAGTCCTTGGACAGGACGATTACGGAGTCGTACTACTGCATCCACTGACACAGATATGTCAGTGAGGGGGAGAACAAATAAGGGAAAATAAAAGGTTTTTGAAGATGTAACAGGTCCACTCACTGCAGGTTATGATTCATCTAGCAGTGACAGCTTAGATAGTGAATTGGGGATTCCGTCTGTTATGACGCCAGGTGCTAGACAGTGCTAAACAGAGCCGTTATGTGCCGCCTCATGAGAGGCAAGCTCACAGTGAGCTATAGCTCAGGAGCTCAGAGAGGGTCAAACGACCTGTTGACAGGTATATTTACACTAGATATTCAGCCAGTCATTATGCTTATATGACGAAAGTAACAGGTTTTAGAGAACAAAGTAAGTTTTATGAGGCAGTTTCAGATGAGAATTGGCGTGCTGCTATGGATGAGGAATATTCAGCTTTGGCTGAAAATTGTACATGGGATTTGGTACAGTTGCCTGAGGGCAAAACACCTATTGGATACAAGTGGGTGTATAAAGTAAAATGTAAATCAGATGGATCATTGGAAAGATATAAGGCCAGGCTAGTTGCAAAAGGGTATGCGCAGCAGCATGGTCTTGATTATGAGGAGACTTTCAGTCCTGTAGCAAAGATGGCTACAGTTAGAATTGTGATTACTTTGGCAACAACTAGAGGCTGGAAACTATGGCAGATGGATGTAAAGAATGCATTTCTCAATGGAGAATTACAGGAAGAGGTTTACATGGAACAGCCTGAAGGCTATGTACATCCAGAATTTCCAGCACATGTATGTCGGCTGAAAAAGGCATTATATGGGTTGAAACAGGCACCCAGAGCATGGAATGCTCGCATCAGCAGTTATTTACAGCAACATGGTTTCCGATTGGGAGATGTTGATCATAGTCTATTTGTGAAAAAGACAGATAATGGCTATGTTTTACTAGTTGTCTATGTTGATGACTTAATCATTACAAGAGATGATGAAAATGGGATTGCTGAAATAAAGACATGTTTACAGACTGAATTTAAGGTCAAGGACCTTGGAGAGTTGAAATACTTTTTGGGGATTGAGGTTGTCTCTACACCTCGAGGCATATGGCTGCTACAGAAGCAGTATGCTCATGACATGTTACAGAAATATGGTATGGCTGATTGCAAGCCTATGGATATGCCTTTGGAGCAGAATGTCAAGCTACAGATTGATGTTGGGACAGAGATTGAGAATGTTACTATGTACAAATAGATGGTAGGCAGCTTGATCTATCTCACGATCACTAGACCTGACTTGAGTTATGCTGTGGGGCTGATCAGTCAGTTCATGCAGAAGCCTCGCAAACCACACTTGGATGCAGTCAGAAGAATTCTGAGATATGTAAAGGGTACCATAGATCATGGGTTGTTTTATGCATATGGGAAAACCCTTGACTTGATGGGATACACTAATGTTGACTGGGCTGGTTGCACATATGATAAGAGGTCAACCAGTGGCTATGCATTTGGATTGGGTAGTAGCATGATCAGTTGGCAGAGTAAGAAACAGCCTGACAAGAGGTCAACCAGTGGCTATGCATTTGGATTGGGTAGTAGCAGGATCAGTTGGCAGAGTAAGAAACAGCCTACAGTTGCATTGTCTAGTACGGAAGCAGAGTATCGTGGTGCGGCCTTAGCGGCCTATGAAGCTAAGTGGTTACAGAAGTTACTGAATGACTTGGGAGTACACTTGGACAGCAAAGTCAAGCTGTATTGTGACAATTTGAGTAGTGTTATGTTAGCAAGCAATCCTGTTTATCATGCAAGATCAAAACACATTGAGGTTCACTACCATTTCATCAGGGAAATGGTTTTAGCAGATTAGATTGACTTAGAGCATGTGAAGAGACTGAAGACCATGTAGCAGACATCTTTACCAAATCACTTGGTAAAGATAAGTTCATTCACTTTAGACAGCTACTTGGAGTGATGCAGATGATTTGAGTTTTGTTTTTGAGCTTGAGGGGGAGTGTTAGAAATCAAGCTCACCGTCAGTGTGCCTTCATCTATGATAGCTAGTGTGTACAGTTGTCTACATGTGACTACATTAAATAAGTCGGGTTAGTAGTCAGTGACTAGAGTTAGTCAGTCTAGTCTACATTTACACTAGGTCACTTTATCATGTAGTGTGTGTGTGCTTTTCAGTTTAGAGTGTGTGGAAATGAAGGAATGAGCTTGAAAGCCTGAAGGCTCATGGATATGGAGTCTTTCCCTCTTTCTCTCTCTCTACTCTTTGAACACAATGATGTGATCTGGAAGGTATGATAGGGGGCCGTGTGACGAGCGCTAGGCGAAATCAACCAAGAGTCCTTGTGTTACACCATCGAGTCGGACCAACGTGTCTTGGTTTGATTCCCAAAGTCGAGTGGTTGGACCATTCGACCGAAAGAATCTGACCCTCCAACTACCAAGAGTAGGTGCACTAGACCATACTGTTAGACACACTTGGCAGTCGAAAAAACTCCTTTTATTTCGATCAAACCAACAGTCTGGTCGGGACACCCACCCATCCAATCGGACGACCTTCTCTAGTCGGACTTCCCATCAGCCGACCACGTAACCCGATCAGACAAAAAAAATGCAATAATTAGACCACATGAACAGTCAGATCATCTTTTGGGGTCGGACTAGACTAGTCGGCTAGACTTCCGACTCTGAGAGTTGGACCACCCAAAATCGGACCATCCAATTCTAGGAATCGGACCAGTTGGGAAGAAGATAGAAGAACTAGGGGTAGAACCACCCTCTAGGACAAGACCTATTGGGACACATTTTTGAACACCTCAGAAAACCCACCTTGGCTCACCAAAGCCAGGAACTAGAGGAAACCATGACTATGCCACTTAGAGGTAGACTCTAGGAGCCTGGCCAACTAGGCTTATAGCCCATGGATTGACCTCTTGACTATGGCCCATCCTTGATAGAGCGTAGAGGGAGTAGCATAGTTCCTGTACTACCCTCAAGAGCAACCAGAGACTGCGCACAGAGCCGTACTAGGTTGTAGACACGAAGGGGGGATAGTTAGAATTGTGTGATCATTTTATCGATGTACCCCACACAGTAATTTCTTCCACAAAAGTGCATTGGAAAAGGACAGAAAGCTTGATTTTTCAACGTGCAAAACGAAACACCCAACACTGAGTATACATAAGTTGAGGATTTTTTTCAATAACAAGGAATGCAATCAGACTTAATAACTCAAGGAACACATCAATAGGAGGAGACCCCATAACATAGTCAGATCCTTTGGAGCCCCATCAATAGGACCTTTGAAAATGGCAGTGGGACCAAAAGGACAACAAGATTGAGGGAAAAACGCTATGAGAGCTGCAAAGACTGATTGACAACCTCATGGAGCAGGAAGTAGGAACGATGTCAGGAGCAAACACAAACCAGGGAGGGGACTAGCTGGACCTGGGTGAATTCCTAGTGACAATCCAAGACATGGTTAACAAATATGACATGCTAACCAAGATAGTGGTCCAGTAGGCTAGTGGAGGAGGTGGTGGCATGCTTGGAGGAAGAGAGGAAAGCAGTGAGGAGAGCACTCCAAGGCATAATTGCCTACAACCACGAGCAGAGAACTAGGAAGCTACAACAAGACATAGATGTGCACAAGGCTCGACGCGTGCTAGCCTTAGTTGGAAAAAACAAGGCAAAACCAACTGCAGAAAAAAAGAAAGCACTAGAGGTAGACCTAAGGCTAAAATTAATGTAGTCTAGAGGATTGGTTACAGGGTTGCCTTCTTTTGGAGTTGCAGAATTGCATAAAGTCTGTGAAGCATGCCAGTTTGGTAAGCAGGTGAGACAACCCTTCTCGCATGATAGATAAGTGAGCAAAAACATACTTAATGTAGTACATACAGATGTCTGGGTACCTACATAAAAAGTATCTCTTGGTGGTAGCAAATACGTTGTCACATTTATCAATGACTGTTCAAGGAAGCTATGGGTATACTTCATGAAGGAAAAGAGTGATGTGTTTAAGCACTTCAAATCTTTTAAGGCAACTGTTGAAACAAAAACAAGCTTAAAAGTGAAGTGCTTGAGATCAGATGGAGGGGAAGACTAGCTCTCTAATGAGTTCAATGGCTTCTTGAGGACTCATGGGATAAAGAGGCAATTTACTTGCAGGTATACCCCATAGCAAAATGGTGTTGCAGAAAGAAAAAACAGGCATATTG
This sequence comes from Lygodium microphyllum, assembly GCF_053477565.2. NCBI lineage: Eukaryota > Viridiplantae > Streptophyta > Polypodiopsida > Schizaeales > Lygodiaceae > Lygodium > Lygodium microphyllum. The sequence goes on along the minus strand of NC_141142.1, from coordinate 64,159,932 downwards.
CAAAAGTTGCATGGGCATTAATGGCTGAAAAGAATATGCCCAAATATTTTTTGTCTGAGGTTGTCCATACTGCTATTTACATTATGAACAAAACTCCCTCAGCTAAGTAGTTCATGGGATGACTCCTAAAGAATGCTTTACTGGTAAGAAGTCTGATGTATCGCACTTGAAGGTATTTGGCTGTGGTGCATATATTCATGTGCTAGATGAGCTACGAAAGAAGCTTAATCCAAAGGCACAAAAATGTGTTTTTATTGGATACTCTTTAGAGCAGAAAGAGTATCGTTGTTATAACCCTGTCACAGGTGAGTTCAGAGTGAGCAGGGATGTTATCTTTGATGAGATGGGAAGTTGGTATACACCTACTAGTGATGTTTTGGATGATGATAATGATCAGGATAGCTATGTGCAAAAAGATAAACAAGAATCACGGAGTCTTAGTGGACCAGAAACATCATCTGGTACTACACCTACAGTGAGCCCTTGGTCTGGGAGACTAAGGAGTAGCCCCACATCTTCAGGTCGATCTATAAGTGTTGCAGGGAAGGACAAAGGAAAGAAGAAAGTGCTGGATGGTAATGATGCATCTACCAGTCATTTGGGATTTAACGGAGATTCCAACGATTTAGAGAGTCTAGATGATGAGCTTGGTATTCCTTCAGTTAGGATACCAGGTGTACAGAGAGCTCATAGTAATGTAAAGGCTCTATTGAGTGATCCGGTGGTATGCAGATCTAGCAGGGTCAGATATCCTATTAAAAGATTTGGTTTTGAAGGTTATGTAACTCACCATTATGCTTATATGGTGAAACTAGTTGAGGATGTTGAGCCCACTTGTTTTGAAGATGCTATTGGTCATGCTCATTGGGATGCAGCAATGGATAAGGAGATGGCTGCATTAGAAGGCAACAAGACTTGGGATTTGGTATCCTTGCCTAAGGGTAAGAAAGCTATTGGTTGTAAGTGGGTTTACAAAGTCAAGCATAATGCAGATGGCTCCATTGGCAGGTATAAGGCTAGACTGGTTGGAAAAGGCTATGCTCAAACATATGGCATAGATTATGAAGAGACATTTAGTCTAATTGCTAGGATGGCAAGTGTTAGGTGTGTGATTGCCTTCGCAATAGCCAAAGGTTGGATTTTGCAGCAAATGGATGTTAAGAATGCCTTCTTGCATGGTGAATTGCAAGAAGAAGTGTATATGGAGCAGCCAGCAAGATATGAGGATTTAGAGCATCCCACATATGTGTGCAGGTTAAAGAAGGCACTCTATGGTCTAAAGCAAGCACCTAGAGCATGGTCTGACAAGATTGGATACTTGTCAATATTGGATTTTGTATTTCTGATGTTGATCACTCACTTTATGTGAGAAAGGGAGATGTAGGTTTGGCCATCATAATCATCTATGTGGATGACTTGATTATTATAGGTGACAGTGACAATGGGATTACTGAAGTTAAGGACTTCTTGAAGAAGAAGCTTGAGATGAAAGATTTGGGTGAGCTGAGATACTTTCTTGGTATTGAGGTGATCAGATGTGATGATGGTATATGGCTATCCCAAAGGTAGTATGGCTTGGATATGTTATCCAAGTATGGTATGACATCATGTAAGCCTCTTTCAGTACCATTGGAGCAAAATGTGAAGTTCAGTACTGATGTTGGGGATGAGATAGAAGATCCTACTATGTTCAAGAGGATAGTAGGGAGTTTGATTTACATGACTATCACAAGGCCAGACTTGAGCTATGTTGTTGGCCTTGTCAGTCAGTTTATACAGATGCCAAGAAAGCCTCATTTGGATGCAGTTAGACGTATATTGAGGTACATGAAGTCCACTTTACATTATAGACTTTTTTATGAGCCAGGTAAGGATGTATAGGTCTTTGGATACACAGATTCAGATTGGGCTAGTAGCATGTCAGATAGAAGATCTACAAGTGGATTCATGTTTTCCCTTGGTAGCGCAGCAGTTACATGGAGCAGCAAAAAGCAACCTATAGTTTCTTTATCGAGTATAGAGGCTGAGTATAGAGGTGCTGCTATGGCAGCATGTGAGGTGGTATGGCTGCAAAAGTTATTAGGTGATTTGGAGGTGTAGGGAGATGGTCCAGTTGTCATTCATTGTGACAACATGAGCAGCATACAGCTAGCTAGGAATCCAGTGTTCCATGCTAGGACAAAACACATTGAGGTGCACTACCACTTTGTGAGAGAGAAGGTACTTGCAGGAAAGATTGACTTGGAATATGTCAGCACACAGATAGCTGACATTTTCACAAAGGCATTGGGTGCAAAGAAGCTTCGAAAGTTCCGAAGCTTACTTGGAGTTCCAGAGATAGAGTTGAGCTTGAGAGGGAGTGTTGAGATGGCAAGTTCAACATGTGCGGACATTGATGATGGACCACCCGACTAGATGGGTTTGCACATCTACACTTAGCACATTGGTGGTCATTATGATACTCACATGGCCACTAACTTATCACTTATTATATTTAGTTTGTTACACCTATCTACAGTAGGCAAAGACATAGCGCCAGTTGATTAGTGTAGTCGGTTATGCACTGTTTGACTTAGTAGGCCACTTTCCTTTATGTTGTATCTTATCTATACTTTGTGTACATTGTATAGTGTGTAGAAGAAGAAGAAAAAACCAAAAAGAAAACGTTTTGGCCTCCATCTCTCTTCGTGTGTTCTTAAATGAGCTTCCTCTTGTGTATACAATGTGTGTTTGGCGCCGCAGCTCAAGCAACCCCCCACCACGCAATTCTTGACAATTCCTTGGCCATAAATCTCCCATGTACCATGAGTTAGGATGAGGTTGCAATATAATTGGAGGAATAGAGATCATCTCCATTATCTCAAATATAGCCTTGCAGAATGAGAAATTATTTGACCCTAATGCTACTTGATACATGATGGGAAAATAATCCTGCAAACGTGTAGCTTCCTCATCACTAATTTCTTGATGAGCACAATGTGTATGCTAGTGTTAGTGCAAGATAATCAACAACAGTTTTCCTCAAACAAGTGTGGTTATCTTATTAATTTCTTTTATGCGTTGACTACTTAACCTTACACTAAAAGCTCTTTTGAAACCTAGGCTTTGATACCACGTGTCAAGTGCCTCCGCCAACAAACCCGGAGGAGTCCTCTAGTAGTTGACTGAAATTCATTTCCATGCACATCACCATCTCGTCTCCCCATGGGAAACCTTGGATGAATTAGTTGAACACGGGAATCTCAATTCTACTTCACAAGGAAAACATGGACAAAGTCACCCCTAACAGTAATCTAACGCCCATCTAAGAAAGACCGCTTTGTAATCAATCAAAGGCAGGAGTAAGGTTAACACCGCACTTGGTTCAAGGAGAGTGAGAGACAAGGGAGAGTGTAACTCAATCCCCCTACCCATAAGGTAAAATATAAGCTCCAACCCCCTAAAATGGTGTTAAACCTGGTAGCTAATCCTATCGGTATTGGGAGGGTCACGATTTAATCAACTCTATCTAGTCTTGTAAAGTTACCTGACTTATCAGGTCCACCAAGCCATAGGTGTCCTATCGTCAAGATCAAAGTCTCCCACTATCCTTGATGGGTTTGCTTAGTTCTCTAATTAGCAAAGAGTACTACCACACTATTTGGACATATAAAATCAGCTTCCTTTTATTACTCCGTTAAATAAGGTTCGTTAAACTTGATCTTTATCACATAATAAACAATTTAGAAATCAGATACTTTATTTAACCATCACTCCGTAGAGTGATACAAAAACATTTCCACAGAAAGACACCATTCAGCCTAGGATAGAACATTCCAATCCCTTGGGATTCGACTATATGTGATTGCACTCCATCCACAGTCAACAGGGAATTTATTAGCTCAGAACCCCTCTAAGCTTCCCTGAGCCTTCGGAGCTGTCCTACATAGCATGGGCACTTACCACTCGGCCCTTTGCCCTCTCATGTGCTTGAGTGATCAAAATAAAAAAACACCTACCTCCCTCGGGAGCCTAGGACCCCCACCTACAGGTGAGTTTTTCCACACTCCACAGAGTGTAAGGGAGCATTGGGTTGGGGACCCCAATGTCCCAAACCATCACAATCCACAACTCGTCTAGTTGTGCAAGCTCGAAATCATAAGATTCATAACTCATCATTCACAAATCCAAGAGCAATCATAACCATAAGAAATTTTAACACAGTTGTCAATGCGATGCATAGTATCTATCCCCTTCATCATTTTCCATGTTTCTTCCTAAAAAGAATTTGATAATACTAACATGCTTTTACAAGTCTAAGTTCTAACTAATCTGATCATTTTCTTATGTACTAACCTGATTATCTTCGTTTGGCCATCCATCGTGAATACGGGTTATAGCCACAACCTCAATTTGTCATGGGATGGCTAGTTCTTTGGTTTGAATGGGTTCGGGGTTAACTTTTGCTTGTGCTTTAGCATCGTGTTGAGTTCCCTCAGCGGCAATGGCGACCACTTCCACGTGTTGGGGAGCTCTCTAAGCGTGACCTCGCTTCGTACATCGATGTCTCTTGGAAGCCATGGAAGAAGCTTGATGGGTTCGGGCAGTGCTTCCGCATAGGGTTAGAGAGAGAGAGAGAGAGAGAGAGAGAGAGAGAGAGAGAGAGAGAGAGAGAGAAAGAGAGGCTCGATTGATTGCAGTAGAGCTTCTCATGTCAATAGCAACAGAGAGACTTCTGCATGGATCATTGTGTGTTTCTAACGTGACATTCTACCCCTATTTATATAGTAATCGGGGGAGGGGGGTAAAAAGATGATATTTTCTTTTTAGCATTTTCTGATAACGTCATCGATGATAAAGAGGGGACGCTTTATTTTAGTGTTTTTCATGACATCATCGATGACATCAGGGAGGGGCTCCATTGTCCAAGGTGGTGACTAACAATGACCAAGGGATAGACTTTGGCATCTTGGCCTTGGCATACTTGGCAACGGGCTATAAAGGCTTCATTGGCACTGTTGCCTGTGCATGAGAAGCTCCCACTAACTTGTAGAAAAATCTTCCCGAGAGGTCACCCATCCCAGCAATGTCGTCACCCAAGTGCACTTAACTACCAAATGACTATCCACCAGGCTAGTTCTTTTTGTTGTTCTATACTACAAACATAGTTTTAATAAGCTAGTATTGGGAGGATTTTCCAAGTCTTTCTTCTATGAACTGGCATATAATGCCTTATTAATAATAACAATTATCTTCATAAATAGAGCCATTTTCATTTAAAAAAAGTGCAACATAAATCAACAAAATAGAGCCATTTTCATTTAAAAAAAGTGCAACATAAATCAACTTTCTTTGGAATATATATGCATATTTTTTATTAAAATAAACTAAGTAAAGGGGACATTATAGAAATTGCATAAAGACTTCTTATTCGTGGTGTTGTTTTGTTTGTTGTGATCATATAAAAGATGAAAGAGATGGTTGTTGATGTTATAAGATAGATTTTATTGCAGTAGAAACCCTATTTCCTTGGTGTTTCTTTTGGGGCTCCATGTTTTTGGTGTGTAACCGAGGAAAAATGTCATTAACAAGCATTAGAAGAGGCTAAAAATGAAGGAAATGGCATTTCCAAGAAAGAAGAACTCAATGGATGTTTGCAAAGTTTCTTCTACCACTAAAGAATTGCATATTCTTATTGCTAAAGCCACTTTCCACAAGAAGTTCATCCCACAATGGTGAAACATATCACCATCATGATGCAGGCTCTATGTGGTGGACTATTTCCTCTTTCAGTTGAAGCAACAGAGACATGCATCTTGGTGGCAAATTGTTTGGGAACAAGCTGAAGTGTAGAAACAAAGAGAATGACCATCCATGGAAGATTTGACATTCATTGAGAAGTTTCCAGACATAATCAAGTGAAAGATCGTGAAGAATCTTCAGGAGTCGTGGTTAGTGGAGGTTCACGAAAACAAGAAAGAAAAGAGTTGGCATTTGTTCATGGATGCTCAACAATAGGACACGTGGGATGCATAGTGCACTGACAATCTCCTATTTGTCTAATTAGCAACCCATTGGAAGTTGGTGGATAGAGTATTCTTTACAACATACACTAATCATCAAAATCTGGCATTACTATGATGATGGCAAAACAATGATCCTTGGAAGAATGAGTTTTGATACCTTCAGAATAGAATACCTTCCTCTCTGTAGCAGCTTGAAAGCTGAATTCAGAGACGTAGAAAAGTAGGAAGTAGAAGAAATGTCAGCCAAAGAGTCCCACAGAGACTGAAGCCCACTTTGATTTTGTTCTGTTGAGTACAAACCAACTGGTTGAAGCCAACCCCTTGATGAATGACACAATCAAGAGGCAAGCACTAGAATGAGTCTAGAGGTATATGAGAAGAGAGAAAGGAAAAAATCAAGGCCGAGAATGAGCTTGCATCAGAAGCCTCCTTTGACGCCCTAAAAGCACTCTTTACAGAAGTCCCCATGGCGACTCAAGGTCCCCTTACTAGTCAAATCTGTCATGGAAATATTGATGAGACAGGCCATCAAATGTAATTCCATTGCCCATTTTTAAGGGAGAGTATAATGAATATCCTGATCTTCATGTAGCAGAGTTTATGGTAGCATGTGTGACTAAAAATGCCAAAACCCCCAACCATTGGTTAGCAATATTCCCCACCACTTTCAAAGGCACGGCATTTCAGTGGTATGAGAGACAAGTAGCAGGAACTTTTGGCACATGGGACGATAATCTGAAGTTGGCCTTCCCCACTAAATTCAAGCGTGAATGTTTTGAAGAGCGGATGCGAGAAGAGTTCATGAACCTAAGTAAGTCCTTTGGAGAAAGAGTAGAATCTTATCTCGCGAATGGAATCCATCTTGAAGAGATGAACCAACCATCATTTGGATGAAGGCATCCAGAAGGGAGTTTTCCTCAAAGGCCTACAACCAAAAGTTTGCAAGTTCGTGGAATTGAGAAGAACAATCAATCTACAAGCTATAGTGGAAGGTGCAAGACCATATAACAAAGTTGAAGCAAGGTTGTCAATGACCTCAGGAAGAGAAGTCTTACCTCCTCCCATGCCAAGAATGGTATACCCACCAAATACAGTCCTATGGACAGTTCCCTACCCCTACCCCTAGATGCAATTAGTGCCGCAATATAGTGCACCTAATCCATAGTGGCTGTAGACAATAGTGCCTCAAATGTTGGTTCAACGACAACAATAGTGGCCTCAAATAGTTCCTCCAATGGCGCCTCAACAACAATGGAATCCTACCCACTGGAATCAAGAACCCCTAGTCTCAATAAGAGCTCTAAATCAAAACCAAAACAGAGGACCCTTTGGATCAACCTGGCTAGTGTATGCAGTAATCACTAAAGCTTCCCAAAACCCTACTACAAGTACTCTAGGAGGTGAAAATATGAAGGATTACCTATCCAAATCAGTTATAAGTATCAAGAAAGAGCTTATGGATGTGACTACAGAACGACTACATACATTGAAGGTGAATACCGCAAATATATCCACTTCTACGTAGGAGGTGGGAGAGATGTGATGATGTGTTCTAATACATGGTGTGAAAAGTGCCATCAAGTGAGACATTTAGCCACTGAGTATTCTCGAAAACCAACCACTCTAGGAGCTTTCTATTCATACTATTTGAGAAGAACCATATAGAGGATATTTTCTCTCTGAAAGAGATGCACGAATGAAGAAAGAAAGATGAGCACGCAAGATTCAACTTGCTGGAATCCAAAATGACAATGCAAGACATTTGACCAAAGCCTAGGGAGTTTGGTCCTAATTTCAATCTAAGGAGGTTTCCCTCTCAGAGTTACAGAGACCGACAGTCTAGAGATCAAAGGTGGAGTGTTATAGATGTGGAGAAAAGAGTCATATCTCACCGAACTGTCCAAACCCTAGAAGGTCTATGGATTACAAACCCTTACATAGTTGATGCAAAGGAGAAGGTCACACTACAAAAGATTGTCCAAGTCCAGCTCCTATGAAATCTACTCCTGATACCCAACAAAAGACCCAAGAACCTGCTTCCAACTTGGTGGAATTGGAAGTGGCCATAATAATGCGTGCAAAGAAAGAAGAACCCATAGTTCCAAAGGAGAACATTCCCTCTGCCAAGACAGTGAAGTTCAATCTTACTAGGGAGAAACATAACAATGCAGCGTAAAACAATGTAGTAATGAGCTCTACTACAGAGCCACAGAGAGCCATAGAGACAATTGTAGAGGTAGGACTAGAGGTACAGGAGATAGAGGATACCGAAGTACCTCCTCATGGAGAAGAAGCATAGATGTTGCCGTTCCTAGAAGAAAAAGGGAAGATAAAAGTGGGTGTGGTCCCATTTCCCAGCTCATTGAAAAAGCCTATGGATCCTATCAAAGAGTATGATTTGGTCAAAGACCTAGACACTTTTAAACCAAATAACATTTTGACCGTTTTTTATGTTGTCTCCTAGCTGTCAAAAGAAATTCAGAAGCATACTAACAAGAAGAAGAGGCCTAACAATTGCTCCTCCATGACAACCATGTCCAACAGAGCCTTAGAACCCGTGAAGGAAGTAGAGGTGGCTAACACCTTCCTAGATCCGCGAATCCCAGATATTGGTGTATGGATTGAAGGATTTTTTATTGCATACACATTGATTTGATGGAGGCTAATCAGTAAACATAATGACGGATGTGACAATGAAGGATCTAGGCTTGCAAGGAATGCAGCCTACGTAGTGGCTTATTAGATTGGTAGATCAAAGCAGAATCAAAAAGTTGGCCATCCTCCCATATGTAAAGAAAACCCTTAACATAAAGAGACAATTGGTAGACATATCTAGTGGTCAAACCAAATTCCTACGAGACCTCATAACCTTTGTTGTTGGAAAGACCTTGACTTTTTGAAGCAAGAGCAAGGACAGATTGGTTCAAAGAAACCCTAACCCTACATAGAGGACCCAACAAAGTGGTGTTAAAGTTGTATGGATCAAAAAAGGCAATGCATCCATGATGGGACCTAAAATGGGCTTGCACTGGCTATCGCACTAGCCGAACCTCATGCACACAACAAACCACCCCACCACACGGCCTTGCAGGCCAGGAGTGTTGAAGGCTCACTCTGCACTAAATGCTAATGACGATTCTATGTTTGTATTAGGTCATAGTCCAATGTTTACCATCCCTTCTCCTCAGAGGGAGATCCCATAACATATAGGCATAATACATCGTAGCACAAACATAGGGAAGCACCTCTCGGCTGACTGTTGTGGCTCCACTGCGACTCTCCTACATCTCAGGGATTGGCCCCAAGATGCGTTGCTCCAATATAAATTACACATGATACAAGCTCCACTCTTTCATTTTGAACGTATTCTAGGAGATACCATGTGTCCTTACCAAATAATTCCGTAAGAAAACGATTGACTAGCCTATAGCTTAGGACATCTTCCACACTCAAGCATAGGTCATTATAATGGAAAACAGGTACTATGCATCCAGTTCTTCATATTTCGATACCATGGTTGATATGTACATGAAAAAGTGGATGATCCTAATGTGCTCAAATATAATTTTCAATTAGAAACATGTCGTGCACAACTAGGCTTTCCAATGCTCATTTACTAACTTGTTGTGGCGATGTAAGAATAGCACCAAGATAACGCTCATGCTACTATCCTTTAATAAAAATATTACAAACCTTATATCATGATACGCATAAGCAAAATTAGTAATAATCAACACCCAAATCGCATAATTCAAACACCCCATCCTCTACTTTTAGGTAGTGCTTTCGTTGCATAGGTGTAGGGGTTTGTTTTGTCATGTTTTGATGTAAGAAAAGTGATAAATCATGAACTTTGACAAAGAGATAGGGCAAACTGAGGCTAAACTTCATGCTTCGCCAGTACCATACATTCACAAACACTTATTGTATTTTTTTCTTATTTTTATGAAGTGTATACCTATTTTTTAGCATTTATTTGATATTTATCATTATTATTTTTAAATTTTCCTCATACCAATCATTTTAGTATACTAAAATTCAATTTTATTTTCCATTTTTCCCATAGGAACACATTTCATCCACTCAAAATGACAAAACCATCATTTTACCCATAAAAATCACATTTCGGGCTTTGCGAGATTTAAATATTGCATGCATTATGAAATCAAAAATTTTTGATAGATAGGGATTAAATATAATGCAACCAGCTGTCACTAAATTGATTGCTTATTACCCATTCTCTATTTAATAAATTCATGTTAATAAATTAATGACTCACTCGTCTTTAAGTGTTGATGATGGTCTAGCATGGCCATGAGACCATTTAGAGACCAATAATCCTAGTGCATCACTTAATGGGGTGATCAGAGCATTGTGACGGGGATATCTGGTACAAGCAGTACAAGTTATGAAGACGTGTCTACCAAGTGTAATAGTGTACACAAGAACCAAGAAGTTACACATAAATGAAGATGGATTGAGTTCTAAGAAGAGGAAGTGCATTAGCATCATGTTATGTATTTATGTGTGCATCCAGGGACGCCTAGGAATATTTACTTGTGTGTAATGAGCATTGCATTCATTTGGAGTCATCCTCTCCCCTACAAGTCAAGGTTTAAGGTCTTTCATTTCATTAAGAAAGACGAGAGAGAGAATTCTCTCATTAAGAAAGACGAGAGACATGATCCTCTAGAAGTGAGGAGAGAAGTGATTTTCTCTTTCTAAGGTCTAAAATGACACAAGCTTTTGTGTAGAATTCAATCTTAAGGTTGAGGCCCAAGGCAACCTAATGAACTCTTCTTATCTATGACTCAAGGTGGTTGTATGGACCACAAGTTAAGAGTGCAGTTTAAAAATCTTTTTTTCTTGAAAAATCCATTTTTTAAAATATATCGCAATAGAAAAACGATCTCTAAAAAAGGGCCCCGGGGGTTACCGAAAACAGCGAGATCTACAACTTTTGTGTTGGACGTTTTTTCATCCAAACAACACACAAAGAGATATCTCAAAATTAGTACTGCAGAGTGGAACAACCACATATTGCATGAAGAACAACTCAACTCTCTCTCCAAGAAGAGAAGCTCTTGAAATACTATAAAAGAGGAGGCTCTCTTTGGGTGTGAGGGAGAGGTAGAAGGAAGCATTACTTTGCATGTATCCGAGAGGAGAAGAGAAGGTGCAAGTGGAGCAGAAGCCCTGCTGAAATCAAGTTCCAAGAGGAGAAGAGAAGGTGCAAGTGCTGCGGAAGCTCTGCTGAAATCAAGTGCCAAGAGGAAAGCCCTACACATATTGTGTAGGAGAGAAGGAGACTCAAGAAGGATCAAAAGGTGCCAACTTCCAAGTTGTGCAAGTGTTAGCCGGTTGTATACCATGCAAGAAGCCGTGATCTTGTTTCCAAGATCTACAAGTAAGAACTGGCTTATGTGTAACGGAGGAGCTTGCTCCTTGTCAATAATATAACTCCACAAGGGGGGGGGGGGGGGGGGACTGGCCCATCTTCCAATCCCTAGTGTGTTGCAAATTTCTCTACCTCTCTCTCTACATCTTTCTTTTCTCTCTTCTATTCTCCCTTTGTGCCAACTTAATATTCGCCATATATATTTTAAGTATATAAGAAAGTTGAGCGTGTATCTCAGATTTTATAACAGTGGTATTAGAGCAGGTCTCTTTGCTTTTCTCAAAGTAAAGGTGATCCTTGCAAGAAGAAGGTAAAGATGGCAACTAATGAAGCATGTACAAGTGAGCGATTACATGCTCAATTGATAGAGTATCATAGCTTGTTGGAGATTCCCGAAGTATGTCAATTGATTGACAGCTTAATGGCAAGGGAAGAAGCTACTTATGAAGGATCAAATCCTCCAAAAGATGGTGATACTAGAAGAAACACCATTGCACCAATTTATGGTGAAGGTGCAAAGCATTCAATTGTTGAGAAGCTTCCTAGAAAGAAGAAGGACTCTCAGGTCAAGAAGAGTAAGAAGACCTCACCTCGAGTGAGGTGAATAAGGAGGGAGTCATCTCCCTCAGCAACCAACTACTCCCCTGATTACTCAAGTTCCTCCTCCTCCTCGTCATCTTCTAGTTTCTACTCTCTTGGTTCTAAGTCTCGTGCAATCTGCAAATGGACAAAGAGGGACCATAAGAGGAGCAAGCTTAAGAAGACTAAGACTTTCAAGTCTGGGGATAAGGATATACAGTTTGACTCTTACTTCGGTAAGAGAGATCCTGCTAAGGTGTTAGCCTTTGTTAGGAAATTTGAAGTTACTTTTTCTCAGAAAAGTCCAAGCTAAGGCATGAAGGCATGCACTTGAAAGACACACTAGCAATTGGTGGTTGACTCTCATTTTGGAGGGAAGGAAACCTACGACTTGGGAAAAGTTCAAGAAGAAGTTTTATGCTCAGTTCTTGCCTCCAGATTTGGAGAATGATGTCAAGAAGGAGTGGGATTGGCTAGGCCAGAAAGAGCATGAAAAGGTCACTAGTTATGTGGACAATTTTTGTTCTACTCTTCTCAAGGTTACTCCTTTCATGGAAATTAGTGATGAAGAGAAGAAAAGGATGTTTGAAGCTGGCCTACTCCCTCATTTACACAGAACCATGAAGGTGTATCCACATGAAACCTTATCTTGCATGATGAAGTTTGCCATCATAACTAAAAGTTTGCATACACTTGGTACATCTCGAAAGTTGGAGATGAGTTCTTATAGAGCTAGACAAGAGCAGCTCTATGATCAACCAAGAGACAAGACTAATCAAAGAAGACCTACCTTTACCCATGACCAATATTCAAAGCCAGAGGGTAACAAGAAGAAGCACAAGTATCTCTCACCCTGTAAGATACAAAAGTACAAAGAGGAAGGAAGGTGCTTTCTTTGTGGTGAGTTAGGGCATATGAAGCCTGATTGTCCTCACAAAAGGAAGGAAGAAAATGTGGCTAAAGATCCTCCTCCACCATCCTCAAATTCTATTCCGGATGTGCAAGCTAACACTCATTCAAATGAAAAGAAAAGACAACTCTTTAAAGGGTTGGGGGACACTCAACAATCAATGAGTTTTGATACTCTTTGATCTAGGGTCCACAGATAATTTTGTGTCAGCAGATACTGTTGAAAGGCTACAAATTCCATCGGATCGATTGGGAACACCAATTGGATCAGGATCGGAATTTGAAGGACTTACAACCAATTCTACTCCTATTCAAGGGAAGTTGAATCTTAGAATTGGGGATTACCGCGGCCAAGAATCTTTTCTACTTGCACCCATAGGTAACTATGATGTTATCTTAGGCATGCCTTGACATTACAAGATTAGACCTCTTCACGATTTTGTTAAGAAAACCCTTGGATTTCAATTCAAGGGTTGGAACATAGTGTGCATTGCTGATACTGGAGATTGGCCTGTGCCAATGGTAAGTCATGTTAGCATTTCTAAAGAAATGAAGAAAGCTATTTCTGTGTACATGATTTTTGTGAGAGAGTCAAAAGAAACTAATGATTCAAGGGCACTTGGTGCCTCTAATGAACACACAATACCAACTAATGCTTCTAAGTCTCAGACTTTAAAAGAACCCTGCTCTTTAATTGATCAAGCTAGACATGATTCTGTTAAACAATATGAATATTGTTTTAGTGATTCACTCCCAGGAGAGTTACCTCCTAAGCGCCCGAAAGATCACACAATTGATCTTATCCCAGGCAGTTCACCACCTAACCAACTGCCTTACCGAGTAAGTGCAAGTTAGCAAGAGGAGATCCTAACACAAGTAAACGAATTGTTGGAAAAAGAGTTAGCTCAACTTAGCTCTTCTCCTAACTGCTCTCTAGTCTTACTTGTTCAAAAGAAAGATGGTTCTTTCCATATGTGCATATACTACAGATCTTTGAACAAGATCACAATCAAGAATCGTTTTCTTATCCCAAGGATAGATGATATCTTGGATAAGTTGCAAGGGGCTAGTATCTGTAGTCGCATTGATCTCAAGAGCAGCTATCATCAAATACAGATAGCACCTGAAGATGTTCATAAGACAACTTTTCGTACGACATTTGGACTATACGAGTTCTTGGTCATGCCATTTGGTTTGACTAATGCACCCGCCACATTCAATCAAATGATGGAGAGAATTTTCAGACGTCACTCAAAGTTCATAGGTGTCTTCTTTGATGACATGCTAATATATTCACGGTCTGAAGAAGAGCATAGAAAACATATATCTATTGTTTTTCAAGAGCTTCGCAAGCATAGACTATAGGTCAATGCTAAGAAAAGTGAATTTTTTCTTTCGGAAATTCATTACTTAGGCCATATTGTTTCTCACAATTTGGTGAGAATGGATCCTGAGAAAATTCAAGCCATTGTTGAATGGCCTACACCTACTTCTGTACATGAAGTTAGAAGTTTCTTGGGCCTATGTTCATACTATAGGAGGTTCATACGAAGTTTTGCGTATATTGCATCTCCTCTACATGACCTTACTAAGAAGCAAATGCCTTTTTGCTGGGGATCAAGGCAACTACAAGTCTTTGAAATAATTAAGTTTCTCATGATTCAAGAACTAGTTCTCATAGTTCTAGATCTTCAAAAACCTTTTGAAGTTCACGGTGATGCTTCTACGGATTGCATTGGAGCTGTGCTTAACCAAGAGCATCATGCAGTAGCATTTGAGAGCCGATGCCTCAAGGACCATGAGCTACATGCTCCAGTATATGAGAAAGAGCTTATGGCAGTGGTACATGCTCTTCAAGTATGGAAACACTATTTACTTGGTGTAGATTTTGCTATTAAAATAGATCGCCAAAGTCTAAGATACTTCCTCATGCAGCAAAAGCTCTCAGAGAAACAGATGCATTGGGAGAATTTCTCATCTATGTTTCATTTTCAAATCCTTCACACATCTGGAATAAAGAATGTGGTAGCAAATGCTCTATCACGGTGACCTCAATGCAATCACAACTGTTTACCATAACGAGTTCATGGATTTACCCAAAATGTATGCGACTGATTCTGACTTCTCAACCATATGGGATATTTCTACTCAAGCATTGGAAATATATTCTACCCACTACTCAAGCATTGGAAAGATATTTCTTTTGGCCCACTCTTAGAGCTGACATTGAAAGATATGTCCACGAGTGCAAGATATGCCAAAAATTAAAGTATGATAGACATAAACCACCTGGTCTACTGAAGCCATTACATATTCCCAATGAGCCTTGGGAAAGTATAGCTATGGACCTTATCATGGAGCTTCCTCACACACAAGCAGGCAATGATGCAATCTGGACTATCACTGATAAATTCAGTAAGCAAGCTCACTTTATACCTATGCGAAAGACAATCAAAGATGATCATATGGCTAAGCTATTCATTGCTCATATTTTCAAGCATCATGGCATGCCTAAGTCCATTGTAAGTGATCGAGATCCCCGCATGACCAGCCTCTTTTGGCAAGCTCTCTTTGAGAACCTCGAGACAAAGTTAAAGTTTTCATCCTCTTATCATCCTCAAACAGATGGGCAGAGTGAAAGTGCTAATTCTATTGTTTTGGACCTTTTGAAATCCTATGTCTCTGATAATCAAAGAGAATGGGAAAAGTATTTGCCTTTAGTAGAGTTTGCATACAATAATACGGTGCACTCTAGTATTGGTAAGGCACCCTTTGAGATCATCTATGGTAAGCCTCATTTACCACCCATTCTTCTTACGAAGGATAAGATCTTTGTAGAGCATATGAGTTTGTTAAAGACATTGATACAACTTTCACTCAAATAAAAGCTGCTATCCAAAGTCACAAGAGAAGCATAAACGCGAAGCAAATAAGCATCGTCGTAAGTCGTAAGTTAGATCTCAAGTTGGGACAGTATGTTCTTCTTAAGTTTGAGAAGGCTCGCTTGAAGAAGCAGAAAGGTCAAAAGGGTAAAGTAGTTAAGCTTTCTAATCGCTATTATGGCCCTTTCAAGATCATAGATAAGATAAACGATGTGACTTTTTGTTTGGATCTACCAAGTCATTGGAACATTCATAATGATTTCCATATAAGTTTGCTAAGTCCCTATATTGGAGAACCTCCAATGGAACCAATCAAGGAAGATTTACCTGACATAGAAGAAACAGAAATGTTCCTTGTGCTTGAAAGAATTTTACACCATCAGGACAATACTCTAAGGTCAGGTAAGGTATTATGGAAGTATCTGATTAAGTTTAAGAATTATCCCCCATTGGACGCTCAATTTATGACTGAGAGAGAACTACAAGACTTTCTAGATCTTCTTAAGGACTATGTATCCCCTCTACAATTGAGGTCAACTGTTTAGAAGCCAGAGGGATGTCACTAAATTGATTGCTTATTACGCATTCTCTATTTAATAAATTCATGTCAATAAATTAATGGCTCACTTTTCTTTAAGTGTTGATGATGATCTAGCATGGCCATGAGACCATTTAGAGACTAGTATTCCTAGTGCATCACTTAATGGGGTGATCATAGCACTGTGACGAGGATATCCGGTACAGGCAGTACAAGTTATGAAGGGGGAAAGAAGTGTTTGCCAAGTGTAAGAGTGTACACAAGAACCAAGGAGTTACACATAAATGAAGATGGATTGAGTTCTAAGAAGAGGAAGTGTATTAGCATTGTGTTATATATTTATGTGTGCATCCAGGGACGCCTGGGAATGTTTAATTGTGTGTAATGAGCATTGCATTCATTTGGGGTCATCCTTGTCAAAATTGTGGGAGAGAAGGAAGGAGTCTCACTTGTAGCTTTATTGCTTGCACAATGGGGGAATACACACACAGGTGGAGGCTGAAAACAGTTTTCCTCTTCTTAGTTGTGTAAGCCAAAAGAACTCAAGTACAAAGAAATAGAAGAACCCTATATATGGGTCTCAGACCAAACTCAACTAACTAAGGTGGCATACTAACTGAGCCACGAACTAGAGTAGATAAGGATAGCTATCATCTATTATTCATGGGCGGTGTACCAACCGCATCTGCAGCTAACAAGTCGGTGATATAAATGCACAACAGTCACCCTGGCATATCAGGAGTGGAGATCGATATCTCAACACTCCCCCTCGAGCTCAATCCCAATTCCTGCACACCAAGCAGGTCTCTGAACTTGCACAGCTTCTCTGCGCCCAATGCCTTCGTGAATATGTAAGCTACCTGATCCTCTGTGCTGACATAAACTAGATCAATAAGACCTAGTAAAACCCTCTCCCACACATAGTGATAATGCACCTCAATGTGCTTTGTTCTAGCATGATATACTAGGTTATTTGCCAAGTGTATATTGCTCATGTTGTCACAATAAATGACAACTGGTCCATCTATAGGCTAATGCATATTATAAAGTAGCTTATGCAACCAAGCTACCTCACATGCAGCCATTGCTGCACCCCTGTACTCAGCCTCTGTGCTCGACAAGGCAACTGTAGGCTATTTCTTGCTACTCCAAGTGACTGCAGCACTCCCAAAAGAGAACACATATCCACTGGTAGATCGTCTATCAGAAATACTACCAGCCCAATCAGTATCAGTGTATCCATGCAACTGTATCTGAACCCCAGTCTCATAAAATAGTCCATACTACAATGTGGACTTCACATACATGAGTATGCGTCTAGCTGCATCCAAATGCGATTTCCTTGGAGCTTGTATAAACTGACTTACCAATCCAACAGCATAGCTCAAATCTGTCCTGGTAATAGTCATATAAATCAAACTTCCTACTATGCGTCTGTACATAGTAGGGTCTTCCAGAAGCTCACCTGCATCTGGGCTCAGCTTCAAATTCTGCTCCAAAGGAACTGAAATAGGCTTACAGCCTGTCATCCCATATTTGGACAGCATGTCCAATCCGTACTGCCTCTGTAAGAGCTGTATCCCACTTGGTGATCTAATCACCTCAATGCCCAAGAAATAACGTAGCTCTCCCAAATCCTTCATCTCAAACTTTTGCTTCAATAGCATTTTCACATGAAGGATATCTTCATCACTGTCACCTGTCATAATCAAATCATCAACATAAATGACAAGTAGCATAATACCTTTCTCTGTTTTTCTCACATAAAGTGATAAATCTGCCTTGGAAATCTGAAAGCCAATAGTGACAAGATATTGTCCTATCTTGTCAGACCATGCTCTAGGTGCTTGCTTCAAGCCATACAAGGCTTTCTTCAACCTGCAAACAAACTCAGGATGAACAACATGCACATAACCTGGTGGCTGCTCCATATAGACCTCTTCTTGCAAATCACCATGTAAGAAGGCATTCTTTACATCCATCTGATGTAAAGACCATCCTTTGATGCAGCCATAGCAATGACTGCTCTTACGGTTGTCATCCTTGCAACCGGACTGAATGTTTCTTCATAATCAATGACATATGTTTGTGCATATCCCTTGACTACTAATCTTGCCTTGTATCTATTCACAAAACCATCTGCATTGTGTTTCACCTTATAAACCCACTTACAACCAATTGCATTCTTATCTTTACGCAAAGGTACCAATTTCCATGTAACATTTGCTTCCAAGGCATCCATTTCTTCGTCCATGGCTTTCTCCCATTTTTCTTTTCCCATGGCTTGCTCAAAAGAAGTGGGTTCTGGTTCCTATATCACTTTGACCATATAGGCATAGTGAATGGCTGTAAATCCATCATGTTTCAGCCTATCCACAGGATACCTAGCTCTGGTAGACCTGCGCAAAGTAGGTTCACTCCTAGGTGCTCTCAAAACATCCCTGGTCTTCCTTACTCTAGGTGTAACAATTGAAGGAATACCCAACTCATCATCAATGCTCTGTTCTGAGCCACTAGATTCACCATCCACATAAGAGTGACCTGCATTCACATCAAACATGGGCTAATCTACCTTCTCTTTTCCTTTTCGTGATACCTGCATACCACTATCTACATTGCTTTGAGAAGATTCTCATGATCTCAATCTGCCTGTCCATGGCGAAGAATGTGAACCACTGCTAGAGGACGCTCCAGGTCCACTAATATCTCTGCTGCTGTGAATTCTGTGCAGCATTACCATTTTGTGCATCTATATTATCAATCACATTTACTGGTTTATACCAGCTACTCATCTCATCAAAAACAACATCTCTGCTTACTATAAACTTACGAGTAGAAGGGTTATAGCATCTATACCCTTTTTGCTGCAGAGAGTAACCAATAAAGATACACTTCTCAGCTTTTGGATCCAACTTGGATCTCAACTCATCTGGCACATGAACATACGCAATGCAACAAAAAAATTTCAAATTAGAAATATCTGATTTCCTACCAGTATACATCTCCTCTGGAGTCATGCCATGTATTGCTGCAGTGGGAGTCCTGTTCATTATGTAGACTGCTATAGCAACTGCCTCAGCCCATCTGGCAGGTCCCTTTCATTGAGCATGGCACGAGATACCTCTCCAATATGCCTATTTTTTCTTTTTGCAATTCCATTTTGCTGTGGGGTATGACTACATGAATATTGCTGCTTTATGCCATGCTCCTGCAAGAACCTTGTAAACTCATTTGAGAGGTACTCTCCCCCTCCATCTGACCTTAGGCATTTTATTTGCAGGCCTGTTTCTTTTTCAACCATAGCTTTAAGAGTTTTGAAATGCCCAAACACTTCACTTTTCTTTTTCATAAAATACACCCAAACTTTTCTGCTATAGTCATCAATAAAAGTGACAAAGTAATGACAGCCTCCAATAGATGTAGCTTTACTAGTCCACACATCAGAGTGGATTAATTCCAATGGCTTCTTACTCTCTTGAACATGTCTAGGAAATGGTTTCCTTGCCCGTTTTCTAAATTGATAGGCTTCACATACCTTATGCATTTCTGCAACCTTGAATTTAGGCAATCCTGCAACAATATTTTGGGCTTGCATTGATTTAAGTCATTGTACATTAACATGACCAATGCATTTATGCCAGATATCAATATCTGCAAATACACCGGTCCCATGTGCAAACATTGCTGCACTCAATTCAGGCATGTCTGCATCCAACGTAAACATTCTGCCCTTCTTATTTCCTTTTGCTATCAAGCAACCTTTATTTTTCATATCCTCAACAAAGCATCCATGAGAATTAAATCTGACCTGCAAGCCCTGCTCAACCATTTGACCAACAGAAACCAGGTTCTTGGTGATATTCGGGACATGAAATACATCTGACAGGTATTTCTTTTTCCCATCCTGCATAGACAAAGGAATTTTTCCAATCTGCACAATAGGATGTGCAATATCATCACCAGTCTCCACAAATCCTGGTTTTTCCATTTTCCTTGCATCCTGCATCCATTCTGCATGACCTGTCATGTGGTTTGATGCACCTGAGTCA
The DNA here is from genome assembly GCF_053477565.2 of Lygodium microphyllum. Lineage (NCBI taxonomy): Eukaryota > Viridiplantae > Streptophyta > Polypodiopsida > Schizaeales > Lygodiaceae > Lygodium > Lygodium microphyllum. Next base: position 64,139,572 of record NC_141142.1, on the reverse strand, counting down.
ACATACCACACATCGTTGCTTTCTTCTGCACTTGTCACAGAATTAGTCATGTGCTGCACCATAAACAAATGCTAATTTTGTCATCACCCTATCTACTAGAAGATGCATAATTCCCTTGTTGCAGTTTTCTATTCATGATGTCATTCTGCTTTTTATAGCAGTCTTTAGCCATATGACCCATGTTACCACAGTAGTAGCATTCAACATTGATGTTTGCATTTTGGCCTCTTTGCCATCCACCATGACCTCTTTGGCTCCCTCTGCCTCTAGAGTTACCACGTCCTCCTCCATAGGATTGGTTTTCTTTAGTTTGCTGCATATTCTGTTTTCTACCACAGCCTCTAGATCGGCCTTCTCTACCTCTACCTCTACCTCTTCCAGCATTTGAGTAGAAGACAGCTTCTTTTGAAGTTTCTCCTAAAGAAGATGCACCACCATTTCTCTGCTCCTCAGAAATTAGAAGAGCAATCAACTCCTCAAAATCAGGAAATCTTTCACGGACGGAAATCGATGTTCAAAACTGTGCATAATCCTTTCCTAGACCATTCAAGGTCACAGAAACTAAATCATCATCTTCCACTGGCGACCCAATGGAAGCAAGTGCATCTGCAATCTTCTTCACCTTCATGTGGTAGTCATTGATGCTCATACTTTCTCTTTGCACATTGTGCAACTCTTGCTTGAGCTGCATTTTCTTGGCTTGCGTATTTGTGCTATACATTTTTTACAAAGTATCCCATGCCTCCTTTGGTGTATTTGCATCCTGAATATGCACAATCATAGAGTCTAAAATGCTGATAGACAGCCAGTACATAACTTTCCTGGCTCTCTCATGCCATCCTTTAAATGCCTGCATTTGCTATTGATTGGGAACATCAGGAAGAACTGGTTCTTCTTCATTTCCTGCAATGAATTCCCAGTATCCTTTTCCCATAAGGAAATTCGTCATTCTAAACTTCCATGCTTGGAAGTTGTTCTTGTCAAGCTTTTCAGTGACAATCTGTGAAAGAGAATCAGATGCCATTACAAAACACTGCAAAAAATTCTGTCACTGAAAAAAACACAGCTTCAGCCTCACAAGGCCAAATCTGCAAAACTGAGAAAGTGGTATTTGACCACACAGTGACTTCCTAGTGATGATTTTTCATCAACAGGCAACAAGCATGATTCTGTAACTCCTAATGTCTCTACGCATAGGCATACGATGAAATTTCTACAGTGACTTTTCACCGACCTGTAGAACAGTGGTCGCACAGCAAAAAACAAGGCCTTTTCCTGAGTGCTTGTGGAAAACTTCCGCCTCCAAAACAGGCCTCGAAATGGCCTCAAATAAAAAAAACAGGGCAACCATGGGCTAAAGCCCTCTCCCGCAGCATATACTGCCCTCTTGCTGCACCGTGAAGGGCGTCTCAATCTGAGACAATGCACTCTTGCACTTTCGGCTGTGCTACCTACAGAGACTTGCTCCCAAACTCGAAAAATGAAAGCAACACTGGTCCTCTTACCAAAACACCACGAACTTGGTTTGCTTTCTTGAGCTCCTTACCACGAACCAGGCTCTGATACCATGTCAAGATTGTGGGAGAGAAGGAAGGAGTCTCACTTGTAGCTTTCTTGCTTGCACAATGGGGGAATATACACACAGGTGGAGGCTGAAACAGTTTTCCTCTTCTTAGTTGTGTAAGCCAAAAGAACGCTCGTACAAAGAAATAGAAGAACCCTATATATGAGTCTCAAACCAAACTCAACTAACTAAGGTGGCATACTAACTGAGCCACGAACTAGAGTAGATAAGGATAGCTATCATCTAGCTATTATTCATGGGCGGTGTACCAACCACATCTGTAGCTAACAAGTCGGTGACATAAATGCACAATGGTCACCCTGGCATATCATGAGGAGCTCGATATCTCAACAATCCTCTCCCCTAAAAGTCAAGGTTTAAGGTCTTTTCTTTCATTAAGAAAGACGAGAGAGGGAATTCTCTCATTAAGAAAGACGAGAGAGGGAATTCTCTCATTAAGAAAGACAAGAGACGTGATCCTCTAGAAGTGAAGAGAGAAGTGATTTTCTCTTTCTAAGGTCTAAAATGACACAAGATTTTGTGTAGAATTCAATCTTTCTTTTCTCTCACCTATTCTCTACCTCTCTCTCTCACCTATTCTCCCGGTTAGCCAATTTCTCTACCTCTCTCTCTCTACATCTTTCTTTTCTCTCACCTATTCTCCCTCTGTGCCAACATAATATTTGCAATATATATTTTAAGTATATAAGAAAGTTGAGCGTGTATGTCGGATTTTATAACACCAGCACTCTAACAATTTTTCATCACAATAAAAATAACATTTTCATCATAAAATGTCAAAAAAGCTTCATTTTCTTCATTAAAAATAGTCATACCGTATTTCTATGAAACCTGAGACACATTAAATGACTAATGACCAATGGACAGAGCTTCCATTGCTCTCAATTCCATGCTGCACATCAAGCTTTAGCATCTCCATTAATCTCCATCATCATTTTCTTCAATCTCCTTCCCGATTCCTCCTTCAAAGTAGTGCGCATGAATAGCCCATAGAGGGGAGAGAGAGGGAGGAGAGAGAAAGAATGATTTCTAATCTCCATTTCGAGACAGCCATTGGGGAAGTGGAGATTGGTGATGGAGGGCGAAGAACAACACAAGATCATTGATGTAATACCTTTAGGGGGTTGCTTGCTTTCAGCCATAGCCCTCTCTCCTTCAAAAATCGTCGTCACTTGTCAATGGTGCCCCCATTTTCTCCACACATTTTTAAAAAATGCCCCCCATTCATCAAATTTCGGGGGTTGGGAGACCCCAAGGTTCATCCCCCTTCCCACCAAGTGCTTTTACACTTGATTTCTTTTGGGCTTTGGACCGCGAGTACCCCCATCCTTGCATCCAGCATCAGATTTTAGATCTCTAAATTTCTACTCGATCGTCTTGAGGTTTTGCACTACCTGGAACTTCTGGGAGTCTCATTCGACATCCTGAGAAATTATGAAATTTTCCCAACCGTCGTTCGGTGGGTCTTTAAAGCACTGTTGGCACTCGTCTTTGACTTGCCACTTAAAATCATACTGATTGCGGCTGCCACCTTCGACGAAGTCTATTTTTCCCTTGAAATTTGGATTTTTTTTCCATTTTTGAGTATGTTTCCTCGAAAAAATCCACTACTCATTGGTGACCATGGGATAGGGCGACTCAGCCCGTCCAATCCCACGAACATATCTCCACATAAACACAACCACACAGAGCATCAAGCTGATATAGAAAATACGCAACAAAACACATCACAGCTCTCACTCTACCCCTGTCAAAACCAAGGCATGAAATCCATGAGGAGGAGGCCTAGCATACTTTGATAGAAAAGCCTAAAGCTAGTCACTAACCAACTGTTCCAACACAACCAAACTAAAAGGAACTAGCAGAGAGATCATCCTAAGTGGTGGTCTGAACCACCTTCCTAACTAAGGACAACACAACAATGAGCTCCTCCTAGGCGAAGACTCCTATAGCCTGGTCAAGAGGTATTATCATTTTTAGCACATTCTCCTTTGAGGCTTTGATTTTCCATACTTGGGCATGGAAAAAGGAGGGAGATGAGCGTAGTGACCCAAGGAGAACAAGGCATTGGCCTCAAGTCCTATCTCGGTACCCAAGAACCTACCAAGCCCTCGCAAGGTGACACTTAATCCTTTTTTGACACTCACTTTTATTTTTTCTCCAACCATCTCTTAGTTTTATTTTCAGCTAGATGCCACCCCTAGTAAGACAAGGCATTGGCCTTGAGCCTTGTCTCAGCCCCCCCCAGGAACCTACCAAGCCTTCACAAGGCAATGAACAGCTGCTCAATGATTTTTTCTTTCTTTCTTGTTCTATTTTACACATCTCTATATGTTCATATATTTTCTTTTAGATAATTAGGGTTTTTTTCTCTTTGTACCATCAGGTTGTCTGGCAGCCTTTTCTAGCTGCCTCACAACTAACTGGAACTCCTAGAACAGTCGCCTAGCAAGTGAGCAGAACAAGGTCACAAGAACTCCTGTCCAAGACAGGTCTTTTAGTTCCTAACAATGCCTTTACAAGAGGCAATGACTACTCAAATCTCCCCTAAACATGCCTAACCTAAACATGGGACTTCATACCTTGATCAATGGTCCCCAACAAACAAGAAGGCAGTAACCCTTACATACACATGTATCATTTTTTGCTTAAGGGAACAAGGAAAAGACTTGGGAAGGGGACGAAACCACCTCAAATGGACACAAGAAGCTTCTCTGCAGCAAATTCTCCCTCCAATGACGTCGTCAACCTGTATGGTGCAACCACTAAAACAAAAAACCATTAAACATACTTGCACCAAATAGACATAGGGCCCTCTTGGCCTAAAGAAATAGCACATTTTACCGCAAACTAAGTGGCCCTCTTGGCCTAAAGAAATAGCACATTTTACCGCAAACTAAGTGGCCCTCTTGGCCTAAAGAAATAGCACATTTTACCGCAAACTAAGTGGCCCTCTTGGCCTAAAGAAATAGCACATTTTACTACAAACTAACTAGCCCTCTTGGCCTAAAGAAATAGCACATTTTACTACAAACTAATTGGCTCTCTTAGCCTAAAGAAATCAAACATTAAAACCTTAAAGAAACTATCCCTATTGGCCTAATGAGATCAAACAGAACAACGCCTATGCATCCCTCCTTGGAATAAGGTAGATATACTAAAATACGCTCCATTCCAAGGGAGGAAATAGGGATCTCAGTCCCAAACTAAATGCATCAAGTTGTGACCCATCCCTCCTGCATATATAGCAAGAGGGGTACGCATAACATGTCGTCTGATCAACCTATGGGTCCAAGATAATAGTGGTAGATGGGTCTCAGTCACTCTTCGTATTACCCATATCAACCATTGCCTACCATATAACATGTGGTCTGAAAAAATTCCCCACAAACGACCAGGTCCGGTCTCATTGTCAATAGCAACATCTGAACTAGGACCACAATTGAAGAAGATGTCCTTTTCATAAGTAAAATTTGCTAGGGAATCTGCAAACTGATTCCAAGAACGTGGAATCAGCTAAAGAGACATGCTCTCAAATTCATCAAGTAGGGTTATAGCAGTTCGATGATACATGCGAAGGATAGGATTCCGGACAGTGTATGTCTCATTTAGTTGATTTAAGATCAGTTGGGAATCCCCTTTTACTAACAATCGCCAAATATTCCCTTGGAAATATTCAGGCCCATAATCAAGGCTTTATACTCCGCTATGTTGTTAGTGAATCCTACCCCGAGAGATGAATAACTAATTTCATTGTAACTCTATGTTGGGAATCTCAGATTGTCAAGAATCGCGTGGTGGAGGGGGTTGCTCAAGATGCTGCGCCGAACACACACAGAATGCACAAGGAGAAGCTCACTCAAGAGACAAGAAGAGAGATGGAGGCCAAAACGTTTTCTTGCTGATTTCTTCTTCTTCTTCCACACCCTTTTACAATGTACACAAAGTATAGATAAGATATAACATAAAAGGAAAGTGGCCTACTAAGTCAAACAATGCATAACCGACTACACTAGTCGATTGGCGCTATAACTATGCCAGCTGTAAATAGGTGTAACAACCTGAATATAATAAGTAATGAGTCAGTGACCATGTGAGAGTCATAATGACCACCGACGTGCTAAGTGTAGACATGTGGACCCATCTAACCAGGCGGTCCATCATCAATGTCCGCATGTGTTGAGCTTGTCATCTCAACACAGATAACTACTCCAACACTCCCTTTTTTATTAGGGCCCCTATACACTCCATCAAAGTATAATGTGTACATCCACCATGGGTTTACACAACCAGCCATCACAAACTTCCCTATTTGCAATTATGATAATCAAAATTCAACATATTTAGAGAATGAACTGATGGCTCCATCCCTCCTTCTTCATTAAACTCAACAGTGATGCTCGTCAAAATTTGTAAACAGTGATGGCAGAAAACTTTGATTTCCCACACAAAGATATTGTCTTCTTGCTTAAACACTTTGTATCCTCCTTTGGTCCACCAGATAAGATTTCCCTAATGATATCTTTGCTCTAGATATGGGTGCTCCAACTAAGGGAGTAGCCGCCCCATCAACCAATTTAAGCTCTCCTGCAAGTCTCAAATCAGCCCCAGCATGGACCTGTAATGTATTTAGTGCATTAGCATACTCAAAAATAATAAGGTTTAATCTTATTAAGATTAACCTTATTTCTAAATTCCACTCCATGTAGATCAACTAGTAAAAATGTGATCTTATTTGTACCTATTCTAACTACCTCATAAGGGCCATCCCATCTAGGTTCTAGCTTCCTAGGAAATAGATCCCTACACGTATCATAATATAGAACTAATTGTCTTTTCTTAAAGGTATATTTCTTTGCTTTTAGATCATGCAGCCACTTCATTTGACACTTAGCCACTTCTTGGTGCAACAAACTCTGCAATTTAAGCTCAATTAAGTGGGCTATGGTCATAAAAAGCTTAAATAGGGCATCTTCATCACCCAAAGAATGATTGATTGCAAATCTTATGGTCGGTAGCTCAATTTCTAAGGGCAAGAAAAACTCCTCCCCATAAACTAATTTGAATAGGTTGTGGCCAGTGGCCCATTTAAACATCGTGTTATATGCCCATACCACCACATATAATTTTGTATCCCAGTCCCATTTCTTTTCGAAGACTATCTTTGATAAGATACCCACAAGCTGTTTATTGGTACTTTCAACTTGCCCATTTGCCTGCGGATTATAGGAGGTCATTTTCTTATGCTTAATTTTCCATGCTTTAGTAAGGTTTTTATTCACCTTGCTCAAAAAATGGGTTCCATGGTCCGATACTATTTCCTTTGGTGGACCAAAACGGCAGATGATTTGCTCAAGTAGGAAACTGGCACTCTTTTGCATTGTCCTACCTCGTCGCTCGTGCTTCTGACCACTTTGTAAAGTAATCAGTTACTACTATAATGTATCTCTTCTGAGTAGTAGACCACAGGGTAATAGGACCCATAAAGTCGATGCTCCACTTCTCAAATGGAAGGGTAGCCATAATAGGCGTAAGTGGGCTCTTCCTATTCTCTCTACTATCATGTCCTTGACACGTATCGCATCTCTTAACATACTCAAATGAATCCTGGAAGATGGATGGCCACCAATATCCAGTTCTTAAAGCCTTTTGTGTCGTCAACCACCCAGCAAAGTGTCCCCCACAAGCAAAGTCATGGCACTCCTCCAAGATAAATGGAACCTTGTCAAGCATTACATAACGGCGATAGATATCATCAATACCCTGCCGATATAGTGTTCCTGTGAGTGATCAAGGAAAATTTCAATGCCTGCTGTTTAATTTTCATCTTCTCGAATTTTGATAGAGTAGCTCGAGTCTCTCTTGTAGATAGATAGTGTGTTATAGCAACATACTAGGAGGGAATAGATGCCATATCAATCTTAAATAATGTTTCCATGTCACTTCCTTTAGTCAAGACCTCTTTGGGCTCTCCGAAATCCACAAGACATTCTACAATGCCCTTAGCTTCGGTGGCTTACTCTTAATCTCATAATCAAAATCCTGCAAAGTGATTAACCACTTTGCAAAACGATCAGGCGGCTGTAACTTATTTAGCAACAATTGAAGCCCTTCCGCCTTTGTATAAAAAACCACCTTCTCATAGAGAATGTAATGCCTGAACACTTTGGTCGCAAATACCATCGCAAGGCACAACTTCTCCATATAGGTATAGTTAATTTTTGATATGCCCAACTTCCGACTAGCAAAAGCTATTGGATGGTACCACTTTTCCTCCCAATTTTGGGATAAGCAACAGTAGCTGATACTATACATTGTTGCTGCTGAAAGTAAATAGAATACTTCACCCCTTTTAGGTGCTTTTAAAATAGGTTCTTTGCGAAGCTCTTGCTTCACATCATCAAAAGAAATTTTTCAAGCATCACTCCATGCAAACCAACAGTTAAAGGACAATAGGTTCGTTAGTGGCAATGTTCTTTCTGCCAAGGCATTGGTAAACCTCTGATAATACCCTATCAATGATAGAAAGCTATGCACCTCCTTTGGAGTACGTGGTGGACTCATGGGAACTATGACCTTGATTTTTTCAAGGTCAGCCACAATCCCTATTGAACTAACCACATGACCTAACAATAGCCCATAAGGCACTCCAAAGATGCACTTCCATGGGTTAAGAGCTATGCAAAATTGTATGCAACACTCAAAACACTTTCGTAAAATAATCAATTGCCTTTCTCGTATGGTGGCTGCCCCTAGATCATCAATGAATACTTTCAACTCCTCTAGGGAGATGTCACTAAAAGTCTTGTCGGTTTTTCTTTGCCACAAACCGGGTGCATTACATAAACCAAATTCCATCACATGGTACGCAAAGGTACCAAAGATAGTAATATAATTGTCTTGCTCAGCAATCACCATTTGGTTATATCCTGCAAAGCAATTCATGAACGAATATATTTTCCTACCCGCTAGTTGATCCAAAATTTGGTCAAGAAACGACAACGGGTAGTAGTTTTTAACTGAACTGAGCATGGAACCTAATTTGATTGGCCATGAATCATTAGGCATACCAAGATTCAACTCAATAACGTCCACATCTCTTATTCAATCTTGAGGCTCTATCAGCTCATTCAATGTTATCTGATAAATGTCCTCTGTAGTGGACCCTTCTTTAGATCCATTGCTCGATGACGTCTCTTTACCAGATGGATCATCTATAGTTCACTAGAGGATAAAGAAGCTCTCTCACTCTAAGGAGACTCAGGGGAAGAATCCACTATTACACGATTGGCACCTCTACCTAGAATCACTCGACCAACGGGTATATCGAATTGACAGTTTGTTCGTAAAATCCATGGCCTGCCTAGCTAGGATGTCCTATAAACCTTATCACCCTAAGATCCAGATAGCATTCCATGCTTGCAACGGTAACGTGGACTTTAGTTATACAACCTTCTGGTTGCCTTAGACTGTCATCAGCCATCCTAAGAAGTGTGGATCCATCTTTTTGGATTTCTAAACCTAGCCTCTCCATCAAGTGTGAACTCATGATATTGATGGAGGATCCAGTATCCATGATAGCATGCTCCACTAATATTCCATCCATGTACGCTGGAACCCTACGACAATGCTTTTCAGCATGATCAAATCAATCTTCTCCCACTTGTGCTATGCCAAAAGGTTCTAAAATATACCCAAGATTTTCTTGAATTCCTTGCGTACTGTTGGAGAAGTTTAATCAATTGCAAGAGATTCATGTCTGGTTTAACTTTGCAAAGAGAACTTGCTTAATCAAAGTCGTGGTAGTTAGCCAAAGTTCTTTTCTCTCACCAAACCATTCTCTCCTTTGGTCTTTGGCCCATCTTTGGTGCTCGTTTTTAACTTTTTCCTTTTTTCTTGGCAATCCTTTATCCTTCTCGTCTACATCAACTTTAATATCAATAGGGCTTAGAGGTCCACCTTCCATATCAAGATTCAGAACTTGCTTTCCACTAGCATCTTGCTTAGGGTTTCCCTCAACAAGTTTTACATTTCCTTTGTCACCCTCTCTAGTTTTTTGACCTCTTGTTATGGATCAAAGATTAGAAGTTTCAGCATCATTGACACGTACGGCCTCAATAAGACAAACTCCACTGCCATGAGGCAACTCCTCTACAATGGCCTTTCCTCTTTGCAATATTTATCTTGGTTCATCATCTTGCTAGAGATTATTCCCTTGTGCACGATTGTTAACTAGACCTGGAAGTTTACTCCCTTGTTGGAGAGAATTGATCTTACTCCAACAGGTAACAGCTAAGTGGCCAAACGTTTTGCAAATATTGCATTTGACATTCGAACAATTCCTGGGGAAATGTTGGCCACCACACCACTTACAGTTGAATCTTGAGGGGGCACCATCTTTAGGGCGTCAACTTCCTATCAAATTATGATGCTTCTTAAGAAAATTGATGTCCACAGCTATTTGTCTATATTGCTCAAAAATCATATCGGTGTAGTGCTTCATCATGTCCTTAACTTTGCCAAGGACATTAGAGGCACTCGACTCATAGCCGCGATCTGTCTATCGTCCCATCAGCCTAACCACTTGATTAGGAATTGACCCCGCTGACCTACTGGTGGGACAAGATTCGGGTTTGTTGTTTGGCCTCCACTATTTAGTGAACCTATTTGACTAGCTATAAGCATAGTCATGCTGGGAGGAGCTGGTAACATAGGCAAATTTGGCATGATACTCCCCCTTCCATTCGCATTTGTCATGGGGTCCCCTTGACTCCCATTGGTCAATGTCAAATTATTACCATTCTAATTTATCCTTGTTGTGTAAGCCGCTTGCAAGTGCGACTCTACTCTTTCTTGGGTAATAGCATTGTTAATGTTGGCCAAAGCAACACTACCAAGCTACACCTGGATATTGAAATCTAATCCATGTAGGAAATATTACAATTGTGCAGCCGGTGGAATGGTGATATAAGTATTGAGTTTGCGAAGGACTTGCTTTAGTTTCTTGGCATAGGCCTGGACATTCTCATTTAGCTCTTAGCGTGTTACATTCAAAACATGCAACCAATACTATCCACTCCTCTCGGGGGTAAACTCTCTACAGAAGTCCGTAAAGAATTGGTCAATGCTAGTTATGGTTCCGGTCTCTAGACCATGATACCATACTATTTCCTTTTCTTTTAATGTCATATTGAAGAACATCGTTAAGTGTCCTTCGTTTTGGATTTGATAGTTGAACATGAGTGTTTGAAACTCCTTAATATAGAGCTCTCCATCTTCTTCAGCTAACCCATGGAAGATGGGCAAAGGTGCTCGTAATATCGGTAAATCTGGTGTCCTGTTGGAATTACGATGGGTTGTGCCATGGCTATAATTATATTGACAACAAGAGTTTGTGTAGGTAAAACTACACCCCCACTTGAAGTGGGTTGATTGACTGGAAGAGGGGAAGTATTAAGACTCAAAGGGCTACTTGTGACACTTAGGTTATTAGAGCCACTACCGCTTATGCATAACGGGCTACTCCTTTGACGAGGATAATGCCTTAGAATCTCCAACTGTTGTATCCCTCTCAGCATGTTCCTCTTTTTGTACTTTGGCTTGACGGTTCTTGTTAAAGGACATAAATTGACTATTTGGTCCCTAGAAACCTTAGATTTGGAACCGCCACTTATTGGCAGCTCCCAGAAAAATGCACCACTAATGGGACCTAAAATGGGTTGGCACTGGCTATGGCACTAGCTGGACCTCATGCACACAACAGACCAGCCCACCACACGGTCTTGCGGGCTAGGAGCGTTTGAGGCTTACTTTGCACTAAATGCTAATGACAATTCTGCGTTTGTATTAGGTCATAGTCCAACGTTTACAATCCCTTCTCCTCAGAGGGAGATCCCATAAGATATAGGCATAATACCTCATAGCACAAACATAGGGAAGCACCTCTCAGCTGACTGCTGCGGCTCCACTGCGACTCTCCCACACCTTGGAGATTGGCCCGAAGATGTGTCGCTCCAACAAAAGTACACACGATACAAGCTCCACTCTTTTATTTTGAATGTATTCTAGGAGATACCATGTGTCCTTACCAAACAATTCCCTAAGAAAATGATTGACTAGCCTATAGCTTAGGATGTCTTCCACACTCAAGCGTAGGTCATCATAATGGAAACAGATGTTATGCATTTATTTCTTCATATTCCGATACCATGGTTGATATGCACATGCAAAAATGGATGATCCTAATGTGCTCAAACATAATTTTCAATCAGAAATGTGTTGTGCACAACCAGGCTTTCCAATGCTCATTTACTAACTCGTTGCGACAATGTAAGGATAGTACCGAGACAATGCTCATGCTACTATCCTTTTCATTAAAATACTACGAACCCTATATCATGATATGCATCAGCAAAATCAACAATAACTAGCACCCAAATTGCATCATTCAAACACCCCACCCCCTACTTTTAGGTAGTGCTTCCGTTGCATAGGTGTAGGGGTTCATTTTGTCATGTTTTGATGTAGGAAAAGTGATAAATCACGAACTTTGACAAAGGGATAGGGCAAACTAAGGCTAAACCTCATACTTCGCCACTACCATACATTCACAAATACTCATTGTATTTTTTCTTATTTTTATGAAGCGTATTTCTTTTTTTTCTTTTTTTTCCTTTTTTTAAGTATTTATTTGACAGTAATCATTATGATTTTTTTATTTTCCTCATACCAATCATTTCAACATACAAAATTTCAATTTTATTTTCCATTTTCCCCCATATGAACACATTTCACCCACCGGAAATGACAAAACCATCATTTTTTCCTTAAAAATCGCATTTCAAGCTTTGTCGGATTTAAATAACACATGTAAATCATTATGAAATCAGAATGTTGTGATAGACAACAATTAAACATAATGCAACCAGCACTCTAACAAATTTTCATCACATAAGAACATCATTTCCATCATAAAATGTCAAAAAAGCTTCATTTCCTTCATTAAAAATAGTCGTATCGTGTTTCTATGAAACCCGAGATGCATTAAATGACTGCGTGACCAACAGATGGAGCCTCCATTGCTCTCAATTCTATGCTGCACATCAAGCTTCAGCATCTCCATTAATCTCCATCATCATTTTCTTCAGTCTCCTTCCTGATTCCTCCTTCAAAGTAATGCGCATGAATAGCCCATAGAGGGGAGAGAGAGGGAGGAGAGAGAAAGACCGATTTCTAATCTCCATGTTTAGGCAGCCATTAGGGGAGCGGAGAGTAGCAATGGAGGGTGAAGAACAACATAAGATCATTGATGTAATCACTTTAGGGGGTTGCTTTCAGCCACCATAGCCCCCTCTCTTTCAAAAATTGTCATCACCTATCAATGGTGCCCCCATTTTTTCCAAGCATTTAAAACAAAAGACCCCCCATTCGCAAATTTTGGGGGTTGGGAGACCCCAAGGGTCACCCCCCTTCCCACCAAGTCCTTCTACACTTGATTTCTTTTGGGCTTTGGACCTCGGGCACCCCCATTCTCACGTTTGATGTCGAATTTTAGATTTGTAAATTTTTGCTCAACCATCTTGAGGTTCTGTACTGCTTGGCACTTCCTGGAGTCTCATCTAACATCGCAAAAAATTATGAAAATTTTCCAAACGTTGTACGGTGGGTCTTTAAAGTACTTTTGGCACCCATCTCTAACTTGCCGCTTGAAATCATACTGATTGCGGTTGCCATCTTTGACGAAATCTATTTTTTCCTTGAAATTCAGTTCTTTTGGCTATTTTTGAGCATGTTTCCCTGGTAAAATCCACCGCTCAATCCACGTCCATCGAAGTCATAACCGACTCCTCCAATGAAGTAATAGATGGTACATCAGGAGACAAAGAGGCCGTCAAATAGATCTTTCCCAAGAAAATAGAGGCACAGTCCCTAATAGTGGGCACTGTAAGCCAACTACCAAAGGAAGCAAAGTCTTTGTCCATGGGAGAACACCTCCTGCTTAAACCCGAATTGACTTTTGAAATAACCTCTAACAACGAGATAGAAGCATGGATGTATTGTTCTCCCTGTTACATAGCAATCACATAGACAAAGTCAGAGACAGAGACGATCAAAAACAGAGATAGACACAAAGACAGAAGCAGAAGTAGAAGTGGAAGGTGAAAAGCAATTGACATTCGCCGATGCTGACGGTACTAAACATCACCTGAAGGTCGGTCTAAATCTTCTAGAAAAAGAACTATTGGTCATATAAGACCTACTAAAGGAGAACTTAGACGCATTTGCATGGTCATACAAAGATCTAAAGGGGATTGATCCCACAGTATGCCAACACCACATCAACCTAGAGCTTGATGCCAAACCTATGAGGCAAAGACATAGGCACATGAATCCAAATTATTTTACCCTAGTGAAATCGAATTATTGAAGCTCCTTGAAGCTGAGTTCATTTATCCAGTGGCTAACAATGAATGGGTTTTACCATTGTGGTATCACCCAAGAAGAACGGGAAAGTGTAAATATGTGCGGACTTTCGAAAGCTGAATTCCAAGATGAGGAAGGATCACTTCCTTATCCCTTTTACAGACCAACTATTGGACATAGTGATGGTAGGTCATGAGCTCTATTTCCTCTTGGATGGATTCAGTGGATACAACCAAGTCCGAATCACAGAAGAGGACCAATCCAAAACAACTTTCACAACAGAATGGGGAACCTATGCTTACAGAGTGATGCGGTTTGGGCTCTATAATGCTCTTGCTACTTTCCAACGAGTGATGGTGGTGGCCTTCTAGAACCATCTACATGAGGGGGGGGAGGGGGTTGGGTCACTCATGAATATATGTATATATAACGTGAGTTCAAAATAAGGGGTTTTTAAAATACCATTTTTATACGTTTTTTACATACAGAAGGGTGTCACATAAAGGGGTTACTTACTGATTGAATAGAAAAGGGTTGTGTTTTATTCAAGAAAATTTCACAGATTAGGATATTTATAAATAGGCCATGAATGCACGTTATATAGAGAATATATATATAGTGAACCCCCCAAGCCTTAATAGCCCCAACCAACCTTAAGCAATTAAGGGGATTTCTTGGCCATGTGGGCTATTACAAAAGATTCATTACGCACTTTGTGACAAAAGAAGCCCCTTTGCATAAACTCCTAAGAAAAGATGCCAACTTTACTTGGACCAATGATTGTGCTGAGGCATTCAATACCCTGAAGCAGTGTTTGATTGAAGCACCCATCATGGAGCCTCCCGATTGGACAAAGGAGTTCCATGTGCACATTGATACATCAGTTGAAGTCCTAGGTGTTGAGATATCGAGCTCCACTCGTAATATGCCAAGGTGACCGTTGTGCATTTATGTCACCGACTTGTCAGTTGCAGATGCCACCTTATCTACTCTAGTTCTACTCTAGTTCGTGGCTCAGTTAGTATGCCACCTTAGCTAGTTGAGTTTGGTTTGAGACCCATATATAGGGTTCTTCTATTTCTTTGTACGAGCGTTCTTTTGGCTTACACAACTAAGAAGAGAAAAACTATTTTCAACCTCCACCTTTGTGTGTATTCCCCCATTGTGCAAGCAAGAAAGCTACAAGTGAGACTCCTTTCTTCTCTCCCACAATCTTGACATGGTATCAGAGTCGTGTTCGTGGTAAGGAGTTCAATAAAGAAAACCAAGTTTGTGGTGTTCTGGTAAGAGGACCAGTGTTGCTTTATTTTTCTATTTTGGGAGCAAGTCTCTACAGGTAGCATAGCCGGAAAGTGCAAGAGTGCATTGTCTCAGATTGAGACGCCCTTCGCGGTGTAGCAAGAGGACAGTATATGCTACGGGATAGGGCTTTAGCCCTTGGTTGCTCTGTCTTTCTGATTTGAGGCCATTTCGGGGCCTGTTTTGGAGGGGAAGTTTTTTGCACGCACTCACAAAAAGGCCCTATTTTATGCTGTGTGACCACTGTTCTATAGGTCAGTGAAAAGTTACTATAGAAATTGCATCGTATGCCTGTGCGCAGAGACATTGGGAGTTACAAAATCATCCTTGTTTCCTATTGATGCAAAATCGTCACTAGGAAGTGACTGTGTGGTCAAATGCCACTTTCATCAGTTTTGCAGATTTGCCCTTGTGAGGTTGAAGCTGTGTTTTTTGCAGTGACAGAATTCTTTGCAGAGTTCTATAATGGCATCTGATTCTCTTTCACAGATTGTCACTGAAAAGCTTGACAAGAACAACTTCCAAGCATGGAAGTTTAAAATGACGAATTTCCTTATGGGAAAAGGATATTGGGAATTCGTTGCAGGAAATGAAGAAGAACCAATTCTTCCTGATGTTCCCAATCAACAGCAAATGCAGGCATTTAAAGCATGGCATGAGAGAGCTAGGAAAGTTATGTACTGGCTGTCTATCAGCATTTCAGACTCTATGATTGTGCATATTCAAGATGCAAGTACGCCAAAGGAGGCATGGGATACTTTGTCAAAAATGTATAGCACAAATACGCAAGCTAGGAAAATGCAGCTCAAGCAAGAGTTGCACAATGTGCAAAGAGAAAGTATGAGCATCAATGACTACCACATGAAGGTGAAGAAGATTACAGATGCACTTGCTTCCATTGGGTCGCCAGTGGAAGATGATGATTTAGTTTATGTGACCTTGAATGGTCTAGGAAAGGATTATGCATAGTTCCGAACATCGATTTCCGTCCGTGAAAGATTTCCTGATTTTGAGGAGTTGATTGCTCTTCTGATTTCTGAGGAGTAGAGAAATGGTGGTGCATCTTCTTCAGGAGGAACTTCAAAAGAAGTTGTCTTCTACTCAAATGCTGGAAAAGGTAGAGGCAGAGATAGAGGAGGCCGATCTGGAGGCCGTGGTAGAAATCAGAGGTCGCTTGATAGCAAAAGGAAAGAAGAAGGGCAGAATGTTTACGTTGGATGCAGACATGCCTGAATTGAGTGCAACAATGTTTACACATGGGACCGGTGTAGTTGCAGATATTGATATTTGGCATAAACGCATTGGTCATGTTAATGTACAGCATTCACCTCTTTCCAAGGCTAGAAAACTTTTCCAGAGTCTCACATACATTAGAATAAAACAGAACAAGAACAGAGGCTCTATAAAAGCTCAATAGAAGGTTTATAGAAAGTCAAAAGAAAGCATCAAAACCACATAACTCATACTAAAACCATTCCAAAATATCAAAAACCATTCAATGAGATTTCAAAAAACCTCAATTTTCATCAATCATTACTCCACGCTTCATACAAAAGATAAATAGAACAAAACAAAAGCTAAACAGAAGCTATCAAAACCTCTTGAAAATCATCATGAACTTCCAAAACATAATCAAACTCATCCAAAACACTCTCAAAAACTTCCAAAACAATCAATCATCACTCAAAATCCATCAAAAATCAACCATTTAGGCCTCAAAAACAACAAAATCAATCAAAAAACCAAGTCATTTTAGCATTCAACATATCCCCACAATAAGGGAGCGTCCTCGCGACCTAAGAAAAAGGGAACACAAGTTCATCAAAGATCTCAACTCGATCTTCCTTAGCATCTTCAATAAACCACCCAACCATGACCCCAACTTATAACATGTATCTAAGAAAGCATACAACAAAAGGAAAACCCTTTATCCATTAACAAATCTTATAAATAACACCAAATCATGACAAATTCATAAAGGATATAATAGGTTTCGTCTATCCATCAATGAGATAGAATCATGAACCACCATTCATCAGCTTCTCAATCAGGTCCATCTTCATATTCAACCCCACATAAGATGATAATACACCACACCACATACATCACAGAACATACACAAAACTCACATAGACATAATACCAGGTAGTTTGAATGGCACATGCCCCCAAAAAATGGAGAGTAAAGAAAAAGTTTTTCCATTAAGAAAAGATAATACAACCAAGAAAAGTCTTCACTTTGAAGTAGAACAAAGATATATCTTTTTAAACTGCATACTAAGCTTGAGACACTCCAGAGCTTTACTCTCATCTACAAAGTATTGAGGTACATTCTGTAGGAACTATAAACAACACATCCTTTCCAACAAAATAAGGAATTTAGTAGGGAAAGTCTGTGCAAAGTAATATAAGACATCCATTTGGGCAACAGTCACATCCGCATTTGGATTTATCATCAGCTACGGGATACTCTTTCAAGTATTCAAATGAGACTGTTGATGCATGAAAGTAAGATACCAACAAAAGTGAGCAGCAAGGCATATAGAAGTATCCTCAAATTGAACATGCACCTGAGCAAAATGAAGATAAGAAGTTGAACATGTAGCAGATGTCTTCGAAGACCCTGGAATACAAAGAATCATGTCGCGTCCATTGCCTTCAATGAAGAATATCATTGTCATATCCAGGTGTATCTAGCACTGATTGGGGAGGAAGATTGGTAATGGAATAAGAGGGGAACATTGCAAAAGGTGGATAAGACAAATCGTAAAATGAAGGTAAGTGAAGGGATAAGGAAGATGGAAAAGACAAAGAATTTATCAAAAACGTTTGAAGGGATTTTGCTAAGAAAATAGAAGGAATAGAAGGAACTATAGGAGAAAGTTCAGAAGGGGTAGGAGATGATGTAAGCTTAGCAATAAAAGGACGACAGATAGTAAAAACATGAATATGAGGAGATCCAAAAGGAGAAAAGGATAAAAGAGGAATAGTATCAGGGCTGGAAGAAAGAAGGGAAACATATAAAGGAAGGCGATAGGACATGAGAGAATAGGAAAGAAGATCAGTAGGATCCAATGAATAAATAGAACAACAAAAATTAAGAGCCTGAAAAAAGGAATCAGTAAACAATGGATGATCATCGATACAGCTCAACAATTAAGTTTTCAATGGCTGGATATCAGACTTATAAAATACACTTCGTAAACGATGAGGTTCTAAGGCATTATCCTCCAAAGGTGGATGCCAAGCTGCTGATGATAAGTCTTCAAGCTTTCCACTAAAATAAGAGCTCCACTAAATGAACATACATGACTGCTTGCAAAATGACATCCCCCACATAAACATTCAGATCCTCCTCATTAGGAATTTGTAGATGTCCTGTGAGATACATAAAAGATAATAAATGGGTTTCTTGTGAAACTAGCTCATCCACAAATCTATCAAAGACAGCTCTCAGCAAATCTACAGTCCATAGATTTGACCACCCATCCTCTAGAGGTTCCGAATCCACATTGCTTAAGGAAATGTATAAGGCAAACCTCTGATGATTATACTTAATCCAGAAGGAGGGGGGAGGTGACAGCAATTCAGCATAGCAAGTAAAGTCATCATGTATACAATTCATTTGTTGCTGAAGGCGTTCTACCTTAGCAGAAAACCCATCACACAACTTAGCCTTTTGCTGCAAATGATCAAGCTCCTTTGCAGAAGATAAGATTGAAGAAACTACCAGAGTTGGAGGAGGAATAGAGAGAATAGCAATTTTCTAATTAAGCTCTTCAATAAGCTTCTCCTAGGATTCAACAATATCTTGGGAATGTTGTAATTCACCCTCACAAAGTACCCAACTTATGAGCTAACTTTATCATGTCCTCAAGAGCTACATTCTTTTCTTGAGTTAAAGCCACATTCTCAACTTCCAAAGTAGCTACTTTAGTTTCTAACTCTTTGATTTGGGCTTGTTGGGAATCCATCAAAGCAGTAGCACTAGTCATCTGTTTATGAATGTCACTGAGGATAGCCTTTTCAGATGCCAAGTCCTCCAAGGCTTTGTTGACTTGACTAGTCAGGGAATCAACATTGTCTTGCAATGAATTATAAACCCCCGTGTAAATAGACTGAAGACATGAAGTAAGGGAAGTCTCCAATGTGGACTGGGCACCAAAAATCAACTAGGAAAGTAAAGATCCTGACCAGCATCGTCGGTGAAGAAGAGGGAATAACTTGATCTACCTTTCCATCCCTTTGGGTAGCAAATAAGCTAGGACAAGATAGGAATGAAGGGAGGGAACTGCTAGAAACAAGAGGGGTAGTGTCTTGCACATGAGGAATTGCAACTGAGGCTGAAGAAGAACTAGACAAACTTGTGGTGCGTCTACATTTAGTTTGAAAGAACCTAGGAGGGGGCTCATCCTCCATATCTGAATTCGACTCTAATGGAGGAGGAGATGGAACAGAAGGTGGAGGTTTCTTCGGAAGAGGAGCAAGATCAGCCTAACAAACCACTAGGAGGAGGGGCAAACGTAATAATCTTTTGAAGAAATACACCATAAGAAACATTACTACCTTGACCTTTTCTAAATCTTTGAAAATGTTAATCCATCTTAGCCAACATGAATGCAGCCCAATTAAACTTGGCTCCCTCAAGGATCCGAACAGACACGGTAAAAAGCTCCTTGGATAGGCATTTGGAAGCAAGCTTTCCAGACATGGATCTATCTTGTAGGAACTGGCATAGTTGCTTCCACATTGGAGAGGAGATATGAGCAAAAGAAACCCCAAAACTAGTAATAATTTTGTTGGACACCAAAGGGGTAGATGTCTCCTTCTGAAGAAGTGAAAGGATCTCCTTAACGGTCAATAACTAATTGCCACTAGGTACGAAGGAAGCAAAAAGAGGCAGACATAACACTTCACTAATATTGGCAGTGGATAGGCAGAAACCAAAATATTTTTTGTATGATGCCAAGAAAGAGTAGTAAAACTTGTTATCCATTGGCAAAAACTTAAGCACTACAAATGAATGGAGACCAGTAGAGCGAATACAATCCGCCTCCAAAAGAAGGGAATAGTCATGCACTGGTAATGGCACATGTTGGATAACAATCGAAGGAGTAGAGGAAGATGCCATTCAGACTGCCTAGGATATCCACACACACAACCAAGAAAAATAGGGAATTTCCTGCAAAACCCAAACAAACCACCACAAAGAAAGATATTAGGAAAAGTAAATAGAAGAAAAACAGGACACCGAACCAAACCTCCCCAAGCAATCCACATTCTACGTAAAAAATTCAATATGACCTACACACTCATGCAACCAAAAGCTTCATGTGATGTAAACAGTCAGGCACCCTAAAACCTTGTAATCAAGCACTTCAAAAGAACAAAAAGTCAAGCACACTGTATCCCAAACACTGATTAGACTCAAAAAGAGAATCACAGTCAGACCATCAAAATAAACACATACAAATACGACCGATATCTTTGATTAAGAAATTCCAATCCTTGTAAACATTGGTGTATACCTAAGGTGCGGGAAAGTGAGCGGGTGATCGCTATCAAATTCATTTTTTTAGATGATCAATTAAGCTCAATTTATTATTAAATTGATCCGTTAATGCAAGGTGAGTCGTTTGCGTAGCCCATCCCCACTCATTTTGACTTGACTAGACTAGGGGTCTCTACTAATATAATTCATTTTTAGAAATTACATGATCTTTGGTGCAAAGTGCATCCATGCTTGACTTTGGGGGGTTCATGTTTAATTATAAAGATTAATTATGTCTGAATAGCGCATGTGCGCATGCACTGTGGATGAATTTTAAAAATTAGGTGGGTTATTGTGTCAAAGTGTGCATGCAACGGTAGGGATTCCTTTTACAATTAATGGTCAGGTTCATTTTAATTACAAATTTAGGAAAGTTCATTGTGTTAATTTTGTGGGTGCAATAATCGGGTGATTTTTATTGACAATTACTTGTGTGTGTTACTGTGCACTTGAAGGAAGGAAAGAGGAGAAGAAAGAACCTAGTGGTGTGTGGACACCTGCAAGGTCTGTCGTGCTAAATCCCACTTGTAAAGTATCCAAAAGATAGGAAAAACCCTTGTACACAACCAACAAGGCGACTAAAGAATAGTCGTTCAAACAGGGACACAAGAGGGTTTGGCATTTAGGTAATTATGTGTTAGGTTTGTGGGTTTTGTTGTCTTTTTTTAAAATTATATTGTTTTGTTTTGTTTTTAAATAAATACATTTGCGTGTTTTTGTTCTCTAATTTATTGTATTTTAAATGGTTTTGACTTCTATTATTATTTCGTCGACTTTTGAAATTTAATATTGAATTTTCAAGAATTGGTTGGAAATTGATTTTTTACATAGTTTGTGAGTTTTTTGAATGAATTTATGGGTTTTTCCAATTTACGGGAATAAAATAATCAAAGTCGGGTTAGCAAGGTACTCGATAGCAGCTATGCACAAACAACAACTTTACAGTATGGACGAAACAAGACGTGCGTCCTCGCGCGTGAAGAGGCACTTGAACGTCACACATACGCAACCACGAATGCTCGGCGCGTGAGCAACAACAATCAACACACAAAAAATTCTAGCACGCCAAAACACTATCCAACACGAGAACAAGCATAAAAAATGCAAGAATGAGGCGTGATTTGGAAGCTAGCAAAATGAGGCTCGCGACGGGTGTGGGAACACAGGGGAAAAGGGGCCTATAGGGGAAAAAAAAGGGGTTTGGTGTGTTTTCGCATATTTTGGGGATTTGGGTGGGAAGGGGGGTTAATGGGGGGGGGGGGGGGGGGGGGTTGGGGGTTTAGTGGGTGGGTAGGGGAAGGGGGGCTTAGGAGGGGAAGGGTGGATTTCTATGGGCAAACAACGGCGAACGGAGGGCATTGGAGCGGGCACGCGGCAATCCAGTACAGCGGTGGGGGCGTTGTGACGATGGTGGGGACAGAAGAGTGAGAGGCCCAAGGCCAGTAAAGCAGCGGGGTGGCGGGCAGCAGCCTAGTGGCAGTGAGGGCCCAAAGCCAAGAGTGACGGGGTGATCGGAAGAAGAGGAGATGAAGGAGGAGGAGAAGAATGGAGGAGCAAGGAGAGAGAGAGAGAGAGAGAGGGGTCGGGGAGAGAGAAAGAAAGAAAGAGAGAGAGAAAGAAAGAGAGAGAGGAGAGAGAAGAGGGAAGAAGGAGAGGGGGGGTGAGGGGATGTGGGAAGGTGGTTAGAGGGAGGGAAAATGGGTTGTTGTTTTTTTAATATAATTAAATAATCATAAGAAAAAGAATAATAATAAAAGATAGACGTCCCCCATCCCGTGCACATGCATGGACAAGGGGTGAAAAAAATTTACGGTGCTGGAAACAGGAAGTGAATGTATGATGGACAATGGATCGAACGTGACACGCGCATTGAATGACGAAAACGAGGGCATTTGGGGCCAAACCCGTATGACCTCAAGATACAAAAATAGACAAAATTTAATTGCAGAAAATCCGTCTACCGGAACGAAGCACAAAAAAAATGAAAAATATCTAAAACAATGGACTGGACATGGTTATCACAACAGGAGACCATTCCAACAGAGATAAAACCTAGTCACGTGGAAAAAACCAAAAAAACATATCTGAAAACGGGGAAAAAAATTAATACAAAAAGATCAGATAGTCAAAACATGATAAAGTGAACATGAAAATGTCCGCAAGAATAGGATGGACAAGATGGGCAATGTTGAGTGCGGTGCCGGGGAGGGCAAGGTGCATTCACATGGAAAAAAGGGGCAAGAGCGCAAATAAAAACATAGTCAGAAATTAATACAGAGAAATTTGTACATCGAAACAGAGGGCAACAAAAAGAAAAAATGGCAAGGGACGAGAGTGAAACAACCTTGTTCGGTCAAAACGCAGTTTCGAGAGCGCTAGTGGGCATTCACATGGAAAAAAAGTATAAAACACACGGACAAATTAATAAAATAAAATTGATAAACTGGAACAAGATGGGGAAAAAGGGAAAATCATACATGGACCAAGTCAGACAAGGCTATGCAATCAAAATTAAATTTGGAGGTAATGAAGGCAGGTTCACGTGAAAAAATAGTCAAAAATACACACAAAAATACATGAATTTACAAAAAAAGTAATAATGGGCAAACCGTCCATCAGAATGATAGGCACTAAAAATAAAAGTTATCCAAGAGAAGATGTAGGTTAGGGCTGTCTATGACAAGAAAAGTCCAGCAAGTTAGATGTATTGGCTGAAGCAGCTTATGGACCTGTGCATGAAGGAGAATATGACAATGTCTGCTCATTTGAGCTAGCTCCATGCTATTCTCAAGAACTTGACTTCACAGGGTATTACCTTTAGTGATGAGGTTACTTCATTGTTTTTGCTTGGGACTCTAAGTGAGTCATGGGATGTATTCCGCACTGCCTTATGTGCTCCTGCTACTATTTTGAACTTGCCTGATGTAGAGAGTGCTCTTCTGTAGGAAGAGATGAACCATAAGAACTTGGATGCCTCTCGTGTGTCACATGCTTTGAGTGTTAGAGGTAGAGATGGTAATGGCAAGAATGACCGCGGGAATGGTCGTGGCAGAGACTTGCAGAAGTCTAGGTCTAAGTCGCATGGTAAGTCTCGCAGCAAGTCTCGTGGGAGAAATGCTAATGTGACATGTCATCATTGCAAGAAAAAGGGTCATATATGCCCACAGTGTCATGAGTTGCGCAATGAGAAGCACAAAGAGAAGGGGAAAGACAAAGTATAGGAAAAGTCCTCTGATTGCAACATTATACATGCGAAATCCAGTGTGAAAATCAAGGAGATAAATATCATGCAGACTGATAACTCCGATGAGGAGTACATACTTGCAGCTAGTTCTTGTGATGCCAGGTCGTTGACTGATGTTCACTCTATGTATGTGCAGTGCTAGCTTTTGGATTATGGTACTTCATTTCATGTTACACCATGTCGTGAGTGGTTCCACTACTACCGCACTATCTTTGGTTCAGTTCTCTTGGATGATGACAACAAGTCACTTACTATTGTTGGCATTGGGGATGTACGCTGTAGTTCTCTACTGGCATTACTTTTCTATTACAGGATGTACGTCATGTACCTACGCTTACATGAGATCTTATGTCTGTAGGGTAGCTTGATGATGCTGGGTTTCATGTTTCATTTGGGAATTCTGCCTGGAACATCACTCGTGATAGACTTGTGCTTGCTAGAGGTGCCAAAGCTGGCAGCCTCTATCCTCTTATAGTTGATGGGTCCTCTGTTGACCATGTTTTGTTAGTGGGTTCCATCCCACATGTATCTCTTTGGCACGCCCGTTTGGGCCATATGTCCTTGAAGGCAATGAAAATGCTTTTTGGTTTGCAATAGTTACCACCCCTTAACTACACATGTTTTGATTCATGTGAGCATTGTCTTTATGGCAGACAGACTAGGAATACACATAAGAAGTATGGTAGGACACGCATGAGTGAGCCCCTGGCATTGGTACATTTGGATGTCTATGGGCTCATGCCCTGTCAGTTTTTGGGTGGTGCAAAGTATTTTGTGATGTTCATTGATGATTTTTTGCGTAAAGTCTGGGCTTACCCCATTAAACTTAAGTCCGATGTCTTGGCTATATTTTAGAGATGGCTTGCATTTCTTGAAAACTAGACTAGGCATAGATTGAACTGCCTTAGGACTGACAATGGGGGAGAATATGTGTCACGTGCTTTTGAGAAACTATGTGATGAGAGGGATATTAAGCATCAATTGAATGCCCCCTATACCCCACCCTATAATGGTTTGGCTGAGCGGATGAATAGAACCATCCAGGAGTGTGTATGCAACACGCTTAGCCATGCAGGCTTACCATAGAGTTTTTGGATTGAGGTAGTCAGTATAGCTGTGCATGTCATAAATAGATCACCTTCTAGTGGTTTGGATTTCTAGGTTGCAGAGAAGGTATGGACTAGGAAACCTCCATCTTATGCACATCTACCTATCTTTGGATGTGAGGCATTCTGCCATGTGCCCAAAGACAAGCATACTAAGTTGGATCCTAAGAGTTTCAAATGCATTTTCCTTTGCTATGGGGATGCAGGCAAGATGGGTTACCACCTCTGGGATCTGCAAGCATGGAAAGTCATCCACAGCCCATGATGTAGTCTTCCATGAAGACAAGATGCATAGGTAGCCTAAGAAGGCGGTAGAGATACGCAGGGTTATATTTCAGGAGGAGCCATATGCTCCTGCATAGCTAGTTGGACAACCTGCATCAGTAGTTGGTACACATGGCTAGGGTGTTGGACTACTGTAGATCCTGCCGTGAGACGGTCTACTAGAGATAGATGTCCACCTAATAGATTTGAGCCCTCGATGCATTATATCTTGGTTACAGATGCAGGAGAGCCTCTCACCTATGATAGACTCCTTGCACAAGAATATGACTTGGGATTTGGTTGCACTATCTCAGGGCAAGAAGGCTTTGCTGTGAAAATGGGTGTACAAGCTAAAAAGTACCCCTAGAAACCCCAAGCCGGCTTGTAAGGCAAGAATTGTCGCTAAGGGTTTTAAACATGAGCATGGAGTTGACTTCGATGAAGTCTTTTCTCATATGGTCAAGATGAATACCCTATGCTTGGTTTTTGGCCTTAATTGCACAGCTTGACTTGGACTTGTACCAGATGGATGCCAAGACTACATTCTTGCATGGGGATTTGCATGATGAGATATACATGGAGCATCCTAAAGGCTTTGCAGAACCTGGTAGGGAGCACCTAGTGTGCAAGTTGAAGAAAAGTCTTCATGACTTGAAGCAAGCACCTAGGGAGTGGTATCATAAGTTTGATGCCTTTATGTAGTCATAGGGCTACAATAGAAGTGCTATGGATCCGTGTCTTTACAAGAAGAAAGCCCATGATGACTCATTGCTTATTTTGGTACTTTATGTGGATGATATGCTGATATTAGGGAAAGCTCATGATGAGCTGGATGCTCTTAAATCTCAAGTGAAGAAGAGCTTTAAGATGAAGGATTTGGGATAGTCCTCTCACATTCTTGGTATGCGCATTAAGCATGACATGCATCAGAGACTACTCTACCTCTCACAGAGGGAGTACATTCATAAAGTCCTTGAGTGTTTCTACATGCAAGATGTAAATCCTATTGGTTGTCCATTACCTTCTTATGTGAAGGTTTCACAGGCCGATTGTCCATAGATAGATGAGCAGAGGGCTGAGATGGTCAAGATCCCTTATGCATCATCCGTGGGCAGTTTGATCTATGCCATGATAGCCACTCATCCAGATATTGCCTTTGCAGTTGGTGTTATGGCATGCTATATGGCTACACATGGAAAAAACATTGGGATGCCATAAAGGGTATCATGAGATACCTGAAGGGCACAACATATATGTGTATTTTCTATGGTAGCCACGATATAGGAGTTGTGGGCTACATAGACTCCGATTATGCAGGACATGCAGATAGTAGGAAGTCCACTTTCAGCTATGTCTTTACCTATGCTGGAGGTGTTGTTTCTTGGATGTTTGAGGGTTCAGAAGTGTATGGCTCTCTCTATCACTGAGGCCGAGTATGTTGTGGCCACTGAGGCTTCCAAGGAGGCCATATGGTTGGGCCCTTTGGTTCATCACCTTGGGATTGATACTATATCTACGCTGCATTCAAATTCTATGAGTGCTATTCAGCTAGGCAAGAATTTGATCTTCCATGCGAAGAAGAAACACATTGAGGTGAGGTATCACTTCATACGTGGGGTCATGGAGGACAAGTCTGTTGACCTTGTCAAGATCTCCACTAATGAAAATCCTACAGATTTGCTCACGAAAAGCCTCACTACTAAGCGCTTTGCCTTCCTCAAAAGATTGATGGGCGTTGGATGAGATGACGTTTTTCCTCATCCTGTTGTGCATGTGTACATTGTATTGTCTTTTCTTTTTCTTTTCACTCCTCACTGGGGCAAATTCACCTTTAAATGGGAGGTTTTTGGGGGTAAAGGCACCTTTGCCTAGCCACTCGTGTATTACTACATTGACAGTACATACCACTGCACTACAAGTGGCAGGCACCTATCACCATCACTTTATTCTTTATTCTTTTAGTGACTGTTTGAATAAAGGGAGGCATGGTCACACATTGTGACTGTTGGAGTTTCCATTTGTGTCTCTCTCTCTTATTACTCTTGCTCTCCGCCATGGCTCACTTCCAAGTAAGCTTCGATACTTTTCACCTTTCACCAAATAGCTAGTTTATGTCCTTTGACAAGAACTGTTAAGCCAAAATACAAAAAACAAAACATGCTGAGAGGGCTAGACGGCGGCTGGAGATTGTAAGGCATTATTCCCCTCAAAGAAGTAGCCCACTACGCATAAGCGGCAGTGGTTCTAATAATCTAAGTGTTATAAGTAGCCCTTTGAGTGCAAGTGGAAGTCTTAGTACTTCCCCTCTTCTAGTCAATCAACCCACTTCAAGCGGGGGTGTAGTTTTACCTACACAAACTCGTGTTGTCAATCCGGTTGTAGCCATGGCACAACCCATCACAATTCCAATAGGTATACTGGATTTACCAGGCATTAGGAGCACATTTTCCCATCTTCCATGGGTTAGTAGAAGAAGATGGAGAACTCCATATTAAGGAGTTTCAAACGCTCATGTTCAATTATTGAATCCAAGATGAAGGACACCTAATGATGTTCTTAAATATGATGTTAAAAGGAAGGGCAGCAGTATGGTATCATGGTCTAGAGACCGGAACCATAACTAGCACTGACCAATTCTTCACGGCCTTCCATAGAGAGTTTGCTCTTGAGAGAGGTGGACAGCATTGGTTGCATGTATTGAATGTAATACACCAAGAGCCAAATGAGAATGTCCAGGCCTATGCCAAGAATCTAAATCAAGTTCTTCGCAAACTTAACACTTATATCCCCATTTCATCGGCTGCACAGTTGCAATATTTCCTACATGGATTAGATTTCAATATCCAGGTGCAACTTAGTAGTGTCTCTTTGGCCGACATTGACACTGCTATCACCCAAGCAGAAAGAGTAGAGTCATGCTTGCAAGAGGCTTATGCAACAAGGATAAACTGGAATGGTAATAATTTAGCACTGACCAACAAGAGTCAAGGGGACCCCATGTCAATTGTGAATGGCAGAGGGAGTATCATGCCAAAGTTGCCTATGTTACCAGCTCCTCCCAATAGTATAACTATGCGTATGGCTAGTCAAATGGGCCCACTACATGGTGGAGGCCAAATAATGAATCCTAATGTTGTCCCAATAGGTCTATGGCCAATTCCTAATCAAGTGGTTAGGCCGATGGGATGACAGGCAGACGATCAATAGTTATGAGTTGAGTGCCTCTAATGTCCTTGGCAAAGTTAAGGACATGATGAAGCACTACACCAATATGATTTCTGAAAAATATAGAAAAATAGCTCTGGATGTCAATTTTCTTAAGAAGCAGCAGAATTTGATAGGGATTCGATGCCCTAAAGAGGGTGCCCCCTCAAGATTCAGTTGTAAGTGGTGTGGTGGGCAACATTTCCCTAAGAATTGTCTGAATGTTAAATGCAATATTTGCGAAAAGTCTGGCCACTTAGCTGCTTTCTGTTGGAGTAAGATTAGTTATCTCCAACAAGGGAGTAAACTGTCGAGTCTAGTTAACCATCACGCACAAGGGAATAATCTCCAGCAAGATGAGGGACCAAAAAATATTGCAACAAGGAAAGGCTATTTTAGAGGAGTTGCCTCATGGTAGTGGAGTTTGCCTTATTGAGGTTGTATGTGCTAATGACGCTGAAATTTCTAATCTATAAGTCGTAACAAGAGGTCAAAAGATTAAAGAGGGTGAAAAAGGAATTGTAAAACCTGTCGAGGGAAGCCCTAAGCAAGAGGCTAGGGGAAAGCAAGTTCAGAATCTTAATACGGAAGGTGGACCTTTAACACCTGTTGATAGTAAAGTTGATCCCGAGAAGGATAAGGGATTTTCAAGAAAGAATGAAAAAGTTAAAAAAGAGGCACTAAAGCCAAGGAGAGAATGGTTTGGTGCGAGAAGAGAACTTTGGCTAGCTACCACAACTTTGATCTAGCGAGTTCTCTTTACGAAATTAAACCAGACATGAATCTCCTGCAGTCGATTAAAATTTCTCCAAGAGTAAGCAAGGAATTCAAGAAAATCCTATGTATTTGGTATATCGTAGAACCTTTGGGCATAGCACGAGTGGGAGAAGATTGGTTCAATCATGTTGAAAAGCATTGCCCCAGGGTTCTAGCATACATGGATGGAATATTAGTAGAGCATGCTATTGTGGACACTGGATCCTCCGTCAATATCATGAGTTCAAACTTGATGGAGAGGCTAGGTCTCAAAATTCAAAAAGATAACTCCACACTTCTTAGGATGGCGGCTGACAGTCTAAGAAAACTAGAATGTTGCATCATTAAAGTCCACGTTACAGTTGCGAGCGTGGAATGCTCTTTGGACTTTAGGGTGATAAGGTTTGCAGGACATCCTATCTATCAATTTTTGCTAGGTAGGCAATGGATCTTATGAACAGACTGCCAAGTCGATATACCCGTTGGTCGAGTGATTCTAGGGAGAGGTGCCAATCGTGTAATAGTGGATGCTTACCCTGAGTCGCCTCAGAGTGAGAGGGCTCCTTTATCCTTTACCGAACTAGAAACAATAGATGATCCATATGGTAGTGAGATGTCATCGAGCAATGGATCTAAAGAAGGGTCCACTACAGAGGACATTTATCAGATAACATTGAATGAGCCAATAAAGCCTCAAGATCGAATAAGAGATGCAGACGTTATTGAGTGGACCTTGGTACGCCTAATGATTCGCGGTCAATTAAATTAGGTTCCATGCTCCGTTCGCAAGAGAGAGAGGACTATGTGTCCCTGATTCAGGAATTCCATGACATCTTTGCTTGGAGCTATGGCAAACTTAGGGGCGTTTCCCCTAGTCTAGCTGTGCATACTAATCCTGTAAAGGAAGGAACCTGCCCTGTTTATCAAAAAGTAAGGCATATGCCTTTTGAACTAAGGGACATGTTGTTTGAAGAGCTAGAGAAGTTGTGGAAAGCGGGTTTGATTTTCCATGTTCAGCATATTGAATGGTGTTTGCCAGTTGTAATTAGAAAGAAGAAGAATAATCAAATCCGACTTTGTGTAGATTTTAGAGAGCTAAATAAGAAAACAATCAAGGACTACTACTCATTGCCCTTTATTGACTAAATTTTGGATTAATTAGCGGGAAGGAAAGTATATTCGTTCATGGATTGCTTTGTGGGGCACAATCAAATGGCAATTGCTGAGCAAGACAAGCTTAAAATGACATTTATTACTATCTTTGGTACCTTAGCATACCATGTGATGGCATTTGGTTTATGTAATGCACCTAGTTAGTGGCAAAGAACATCTGACAAGACCTTTGGTCACATCTCCCTAGAGGAGTTGAAAGTATTCATTGATGACCTGGGGGCAGCCACCACAAGAGAAAGGCAGTTGATCATTTTGCGGAAGTGTTTTGAGCATTGCAGACAATTCTGCATAGCTCTTAACCCACGGAAGTGCGTCTTTGGAGTCCCTTGTGGGCTATTGTTAGGCCATGTGGTCAGTTCAGTAGGGATTGCGATTGACCCTGAAAAGATCAAGGTCATAGTCGCCATGAGTCTGCCACGTACTCCAAAGAAAATACATAGCTTTATATCATTTGTAGGGTATTATCAGAATGCCTTGGTAGAAAGAGAGTTGCCACTAATGAACCTATTGTCCTTCAATTTTCATTTACATGAAGTGATGCTTGCAAGGTATCTTTTGACGATGTGAAGCAGGAGCTTGCCAAAGCACCTGTTTTAAAAGCACCTAAAAGGGGTGAAATGTTCTATATATTTTTAGAGCTACCATGTATAGTATCAGCTGCTGCTTATCCCAAATTTGGGAGGAAAAGTGGTACCATCCGATAGCCTTTGCTAGTCGAAAGTTGGGCATATCGGAAATTAACTATACCTATATGGAGAAGTTGTGCTTTACGATGGTATTTGTGACCAAAAAGTTCATGCACTACAATCTCTATGAGAAGATGGTTTTCTATACAAAGGCAGAAGGGCTTCGATTGTTGCTGAACAAGTTACAGCCACTGGATCATTTAGCAAAGTGGTTAATCACTTTGCAGGAGTTTGATTACGAGATCAAGAGTAAGCCACCAAAGCTATAGGGCATTGTGGAATGTCTTGTGGATTTTGGAGAGCCCAAAGAGGTCTTGGCTGAAGGAAGTGACATGAAAACTTTGTTCAAGATTGATACGGCATCTATTCCCTCTTGGTATGCTGTTATAACACACTATTTATCTACGGGAGAGACTGGAGCTACTTTATCCAAATCCAAGAAGAGGAAAATTAAACAGCAGGCATTGAAATTTTCCTTGATCGCAGAACATTATATCCGCAGGGTGTTGATGATATCTATCACCGATGTATGATGCTTGACGAGGTTCCATTTATCTTGGAGGAGTGCCATGACTCCGCTTGTGGAGGGCACTTTGCTAGGCGGTTGATGGCACAGAAGGCTTTAAGAGTTGGATATTGGTGGCCGTCCACCTTCCAAGTTTCATTTGAGTATGTTAAGAGATGTGATACATGCAAAAACATGACAATAGAGAGAATAGGAAGCGACCACTTATGCCTAGTATGGCTATCCTTCCATTTGAGAAGTGGGGCATCAACTTTGTAGGTCCTATTACTACATTGTCTACTACTTAGAAGAGATACATTATAGTAGCCACTGATTACTTTACAAAGTGGTCAGAAGCATGGATGGACAATGCAAAAGAGACTGCCAGTTTTCTACTTGAGTATATCATCTGCCGTTTTGGTTCGCCAAAGGAAATAGTATCAGACTGTGGAACTCACTTTTTGAACAAAGTGATTGAAACTTGGAAAATTAAGCATAACAAGATGACTCCCTATAACCCACAAGCCAATGGACAAGTTGAAAGTACCAATAAGCAGCTTGTGGGTATCCTATCCAAGATAGTTTTCGAAAAAAACGGGACTGGGATACAAAATTATATGTGGCGGTTTGGGCGTATAACACAACATTTAAACGAGCCACCAGCCACACCCCATTCAAATTATTTTATGGGGAGGAGTGTGTCTTGCCCTTGGAAATCCAGTTGCCGACCATAAGATTCGCAATCAATCATTCTTTGGGTGATGAAGATGCCCTATTTGAGCAGTTTACGACTATAGCCCACTTGGATGAGCTCAAATTACAGAGTTTGTTGCACCAAGAAGTGGCTAAGCGTCAGATGAAGCGGTTGCATAATCTAAAAGCAAAGAAATATACATTTAAGAAAGGACAGTTAGTTCTATACTACGATGCACGTAGGGAGCTATTTCCAAGAAAGCTGGAACCTAGATGGGATGGCCCTTACAAGATAGTTAGGATAGGTAAAAATAAGTCCATGGCTTTATTAGTTGATCTACAGGGAGTGGAATTTAAAAATATGTTTAATCTTAATGAGATTAAACCTTATTATTTTTAAGTATGCTAATGCGCTAGATGCATTGTAGGTCCATGCTAGGTTGATTTGAGCCACGCAAGTGATCTTAAACTGGTTGATTGGGCGGTTAATCTCTTATTTGGAGCACCCATATCTAGAGCAAAGATATCATAAAGGGAAGCTTATCTGGTAGAGCAAAGGGTACAATGTGATTGAGCAAGAAGACGGTACCTTTGTGTGGGAGATTAAATTTTTCTGCCATCACTATTTACAATCCTGACAAGCATCCCTATTGATTTTAATGAAGAAGGTGGGATGGAGCCATCAATTCATCATCTAAATATGTTAAATTTTGATTATCATAATTACGAATAGGAGGAGTTCTCGATGGTTGGCTGTGTAAACCCATGATGGACGTACACGTTATACTTTGATGGAGCATCCCAGGGCCCTAATAAAAAAGGGAGTGTTGGAGTAGTTATCTGAGATCCCCGACGGTAGAGTTACAATAAAACTAGTTGTTTATCTCAGGGTAGGATTCACTAACAACACGGCAAAGTATAAGGCTTTGATTATGGGACTAAATATTGCCAAGAAAGGTGGTATTCTATAGTTGTTAGTAAAAGGGAATTCCCAGCTGATCGTAAATCAACTAAATGGGATATATACAGTCCAGGATTCCATCCTTCATATGTATCATCGAACTGCTGTAACCCTACTCGATGAATTTGAGAGTGTCTCTCTTCAACCAATTCCACGTTATTGGAATCAGTTTGCAGATTCATTAGCCAATTTTTCCTATGAGGAGGACCTTTTCTTCAACTATGGTCCTAGTCTGGATGTTGTCATTGATAATGAGATAGGACCCGGTCGCTTGTGGGGAGTTTTATCAGACCACGCATTATATGGCAAGTGATGGTTGATATGGGTAATGCGAAGAGTAGCCGAGACCCATCTACCACTACTATCTTGGACCCATAGGTTGGTCAGACGACATGTTATGCATATGTCTCTTGCTATAATGCAGGAGGGATGGGTCACAACTTGATGCATTTAGTCTAGGGTAGAAATACCTATTTTTCCCCTTGGAATAGAGTGTATTTTTGTATATTTGCATTCTTCCAAGGATGGATCTATATGAGCTGGCATGTTTGATTTCTTTAGGCCAAGAGAGCCAATTAGTTTTGCAATAGAATGTGTTATTTCTTTAGGCCAAGAGGGCCCTATGTCTGTTTGGTGCAGGTACGTTTAATGGTTTGTTGTTTTAGTGATTGTGTCATACAGGTTGAGGAAGTCACTGGAGGGAGCCTTTGTTGCAGAGGAGCTTCTTGTGGCCATTCCAGGTGGTTTCGTTCCCTTTCCGCCCTTAAGAAAATAATGATACATGTGTATGTAAGGGTACTTTCTTTCTGTTTGTTGGGGACCGGTAATCAAGGCATGAAGTCCCAGGTTTAGGTCCTGTATGTCTGGGGGGAGGTTTGAGTAGTCATTGCCTCCTGTAAAGGCATTGTTAGGCACTGAAATGGCAATCCTAGTGGCTATTCTGCTGACCTGCTGTGCTAGGTGGCTATTCTATGAGTTTCTGTTAGTGTGGGGCAATTAGAGAAGCTTACTAAAAATAACCAAAAGGAAAAAACCCTAAATATTCGAAAGAAAATATATGAATATACAGAGGTGTGTAAAAAGGGGTTTTAACCCCTATAAAAATAGAGAAGAAAGAAAAATATTTAAGCAATTGTTTGTTGCCTTGCGAAGGCCTGCTAGGTTCCTAGGGACGAGACAAGCCCTAGGGCTGATGCCTTGTCTTTTTGGGGATGGCAACTAGCTGAAAAGCAAAGTAAATACAAGAAGGTTGGAGTGAAAATAAAAGTGAGTGTTAAAAAAGGATTAAGTGTTGCCTTGCGTAGGCTTGGTAGGTCCTTGGGTACTGAGACAGGACCTGAGGTTGATGCCTTGTTCTCCTTGGGTCACTACGCTAAGCTCCCTCCTTTTTACATACCTGAGTATGGAAAATCAAAAGCTACAAGGGAAACTATGCTAAAAGGCATCATTTATTGATCATGCTATAGGAGTCCTCACCTAGTAGGAGCTCCTAGTTGAGTTGACTTTAGTTAGGTAGGTAGTTCAAACCATCACTTAGGATTACCTCTCTGATAGTTCTTTTTTGCTTGGCCGTGTTGGAGCAGTTGGTTAGTGACTAGCTTTAGGCTTTCTGTCAGATTATGCTAGGCCTACTCCTCGTGGATTTCATACTTTGATTTTGCCGGGGGAGGGGGGGGGGGGGGGGGGGGGGGGGGGTAGGATGAGAGCTGTGATGTGTTTTGTTGTGTATTTATTTTGTATTAGCTTGATGCTCTTTGTGGTTGTGTGTATGTGCAAATTTGTTTGTGGGATTTGACAGGCTGAGTTGCCCTATCCCGTGGTTGCCAATGACATATGATTTTTAATCACCGAGAACTGCTTAAAAATAGCAAAAAAATTTGAATTTCAGGGGAAAATAAGACTTCGTCGAAGGCGACAGCTGCAATCAATACGATTTTAACCGGAAAAGCCCCAAAAGTACTTTAAAGACCCACTGAGCAATGGTTGGGGAGTTTTCATAACTTCTTGGCATGTCAAATGAGACTCTGAAAGATGGTCTGCAGAGTGGGACCTCGAGACGGATGCACAAAATTTTTCAAAAGCTAAAACCGATGCCGGACGTGGAAATGGGGGTGCTTGGGGTCCAAGGGCCAAAGGAAGCAAGTGAACTAGAGGCTTGGGGAGGTGTGACCTTTGGGGCCTCCACCCCCCGATTTTCAAGCAAAGGGGGACTGTTTTTCGTGGAAAAGAAGGAAAAAAAGAGGGCACCATACTTCAAGCGACGAATGATGAAGAGGAGGGGAGAGGGCAAATGCATCCTCAATGTACCCCTACCAACTGATTAGATGACTAAGATGCTTGCTTCCTATGCTCCTTATCGCCACCTTCAGTCTTTGAAATGGGTGCACAGATGAGGAGGTGCAAAACCAATATTTCTCTCTCCTCCCTCTTTCTCCCCTTAAGGGGCAGTTCATTTCCATGAAGAAAAATGAAGACTGATTGAAGGATGCTTGCTCGACGATGAACCGGATTGCTCCAGGATCAAGAGGAGGCTGAGGGAAGGTGTTCAACACTAAATATTGATCACCGGATGGTCTATTGTCAGCCCGAAAAAATTAATTACAAGACCCGCAACACGCAAATAAGTGGTATGACTCATTTTTACAAAGGAAATTTACTTCTTTTTTATGTTTGATGGTTGAAATGGAATTCATATGGAGCAAAAATTTGTTTGGATCTTGTTTTAATTATGATTGAGGGCTATGCATAAAAAAATTGCAGACTTGTAATGATAAATAGTCGTAATAATTAAATTATGGCTCAAAAAGCGCATTTTTAGTGTAAAAATGAAGGTTTTATTGGTTTCGGGTGGGAAAAAGAGATGTGCATGGGATAAATTTATGAGACAAAACATCTTTCAACTATCATAATCAATCACTAATTATAAATAAAATAATAATATATATTTTATGAACAAATAAATAGAGAAAAATAGCTAAAAATAGGAAAAAAATAGGATTTTCGCGTTATAAAAATCTAGAAAATTATGATTTGTGGTTGTGGCTCTATAACAAAGCTGAGGCATGAAGTTTGGCTTCAGTTTGGCTCTTTAATGTGTTATAGTTCATGGTTTTTCTATTTTATGTGAAAAATACATACAAAATAATACTCTACACCTATGCATCGCAGTATAACCTTAACGTTAGAGGGAAAGGGTGAGGTGAAGAGATTAAAAGGGATAAGAGGGTTTGATTTTTTTAAACATCTGATTGTGCATTCCATTTACAATTGTGATAATTCAGTTTAAGGTGCTAGTAGCACGAGAGATAGATGCTAGTCTCCATACATCGAAGCATACCTTTAGTGAAAATCATGAAAGAATTGTTTTGTCCACATCACAAAATTCCAATTTGATAAAATATTGTTTTTGCACTAGGATCATATGCAATATGCATGACGCATGACATAATATCAGTCCTAGATTTCATAGCAATTGTCCTCCTAGGACATGACTTATATGTTGAGTGGAAAGGAGCCTTTGTTGTAGGTCAATAATATGCTTTCCTTGGGATTGTTTGGTGAGGATTTATATATTCTTGGATCATACAAAACAAGAAAAGGGTGGATTTTGTGTGTTATGTTTTATATGTTGGAGGAATGCATCTTGGGGCCAATCCCTGAGGTGTAAGAGAGTCGTAGTGGAATCGTGGCAATCAGCCAAGGGGAGCTTCATGATGTTTGTGTGATGAGGCACTATGCCTACATGTTATGGGATCTCCCTTTGAGGAGAAGGGGAAGTAAACACTAGACTACACACCAGCTACAAACACATAATTAAGTCTATCTAGAGTTCATCGATGTATTACCCAAGCAAACGATCTTCTAATGCATTCTTCATGAGTTAGCTTGGATCTTTGCTCAAGATCCAGATTTCAAAGGAGGCATGACATTGGCTCTAGAGTGTAAGAGAACTCCAAAGCATCAACACATGATCGAGGTCACTGTGTGTGGAGGTGTGTCACTCTGGACTCTGGATTGGGGCGCGGGCAAGAGGGCTTTAATCTCCCACATGCGAAGATGCTCCTGGCTCGCAAGGCCATGTGGTGGGGTTGTTTGTTTTGTGCATGAGGCTCGAGTAGTGTCATAGCCAGTGCCGGCCCATTTTAGGTCCCATCACCAAGTGTCCTCTTGGGTAAGTTGCTCATGAATATATGTGTGCATCATGTGGGTTAAAAATAAGGTATTTTAAAAATACTATTTTTATACATTTTTTACATATAGAAAGATGTAATATAAAGGGGTTATTTACAGGTTGAATAGAAAAGGGTTATATTTTATTTAAGAAAAAATCACAAATAAGGATATTTATAAATCAGCCTTGAACGCACGTGATGTAGAGGATACATATATAATAACTTCCCCGAGAGTGTCCTCCTACGTTCAAACTAACCCACGAAGAGACCTCTCATGGTGAGTTCGGTCCATGTTCTTGTCACGATTATTTAGAATCCCCTTGGATAGGGTTAATGGCCAATTGGAGGTGGCTTGGCGCGCCCTCCATGAATTCAACTTGATTCATTATTCAAATTTCTTTTGTGAGCTTGGGTCATACATTTCTTTCATAGACTATGATTCTAGATTTACAAGCACAAACAAAAATGGAGCCGAGTGCTCACGACATCTGCTAAGGTGGAGTTCCTATTTTTGAATACTTAGCATTCACCCTTCTTGGGTCTTTCTTGCCTTGATGTTAATTGCCATGACCTTCTGAGGATTAGAGAGCTCCCTCGTTCTGTCCTCATTCTTATGTGATAGGAGCAAGCAATTACACTATTTGTATTTATATCCGATAGTTTTTAGATGGTAGCTCCCCTAATTTGCTACGGGGTTCTTATCCTAAGGTCACAGGTCTTAGATGACTCAAATTAGGATTTCAATTGATCAGTTGGTAATCCTTTTCCCACCTTAGAACTTTATCAGGGCTTCTAAGTTTACCCTAGGGTTTCATTCCCCCAAGATAACAAGACCTTTTGTTCATTCCTCTTGCAAGTCAAGAGTAAACTAAGCCCTTTTTGCAATCCTTAAATAGTTGTGAGCATAAAATGTCACGTGGCAAATGGTGGTTTTTCCTTGTGGATATGACATTCAAGTTTTCTTGTATTGGCTTTGAGTTCTATCATATTTTAAAAATGATATCTCCAAGGGTGTTTTGGACTCATTGCAGGTAGTTGTTAGGATAGAGACCAAAGAGCATGTTTACTTGACTCTAAGTCAACATATGATCGTAACGATAATTTGACTTATTTGTAATTAAATCCTAACTGAGTCAAATTAAACCCTAGCCTTACTTATCATATAGGATTTATTTTACCGAAATGCCTCTTGCAATTAAGTTTAGCAATTCACATGCGCGACTTACATCTATCTTTTAAGATGAATCCCTATTATGTAGTGCAACAGGGATGCAATTGACCTATATGGAATATTTATATACATTGGCAATCTATGATGCACTTACAAAAATTCGAATCTAATACTCGGCTTAGTACTGCAACAACCCGTAGGTGCTTGATCTCTATTCATGTCAAATCATGATTATTAATCCTTTACAACTACCTTTCAAGTTATGCAAGTTACATGATGCAAAGTATGACTTCTTCCCAATGGTGTCCATGCTTTACGGTTTCATTCAAATTACTAGATGCAGTAGTGGTACCTAGTTTTGGAGTGTCGAATTAGCATTTACACCTAGTAACCCGTTTGTGTTAGTGGTGGCATCTTTGCCCAATCTTCCTTTCATAGTTGCTGCCGTTCTGGTTACTTGGGAGAATTTACGCTTCGGGGCCATTTTCAGAGCTTGGAATGCAGGTCTCCTCTTCTCTCAGAGCACTCCTTTGTGTCGGAGTTTCCTATACTTTGCTTGACTTCCGCAACCTTCTGCCACATAGAGGGTGGTTGATGGAGAGATCATGGGAATCATGGTGGTGAGAGAGGGTACTCAAAGCTCTATCGAAGAAGGAATTTCCCTTGAGACTCTTCTCTCTGTCTCTCCCTTCCTCTCTTACTCTAAGATTCCCCTTCCTTCTCTCCCTCTCTCCTCTCTCTCTCTCTCTCTCTCTCTCTCTCTCTCTCTCTCTCTCTCTCTCTCTCTCTCTCTCTCTCTCTCTCTCTCTCTCTCTCTCTCTCTCTCTCTCTCTCTCTCTCTCTCTCTCTCTCTCTCTCTCTCTCTCTCTCTCTCTCTCTCTCTCTCTCACTTCCTCACAAATTGGTAGCAAGGGGAGAAGAATAGCATGTTCTAATCAAGGAGGGGGGGATTTTTATAGGGGAGGAAGAAGGTTATTATTGGGGGGAGAAGGCATCGTGATGAGGAGGCCTTAGCTCCACTCCACCGCCATTGTGATCATTGCCATGTAGCCTAATAGGAAGGGGTAGTGGGGGGTTGGAGGTGGCACACGTGTGCTCTTGTCCCCATCAAAATCGTCATCCTCTTCGACTTCATGTACCTTGGTAGGTCCACCTCCACCACGTCATCTCCCTGTCCTAGTGCTAATGCACACTACATCTCATCCTCTTCACCTAATAATTATGGCTCCCCCTATTGTCATCATCATCACGGTCATGTTTGCAGTTCCCCCTCTGCCTGCCAGCTAGCGGTGTGGATAGGGGGCAAAAACAAATCATTAAATTAGATTAAGAAGGGGGAAAATCTCACGGCCCCAAAATTATTACATTTTAGGCACTGTCATCTACGGCCACTGTGGATTATGTGCACTGTACTGTGACACTATTTGCATCTAGGGGTAGGGGTAGGGAACTGTCCCTAGAACTGCATTTGGTGGGTATACCATTCTTGGCATGGGAGGAGGTAAGACTCCTCTTCTTGAGGTCATTGACAACCTTGCTTCAACTGCACCATACAGTCTTGCACCTTCCCTTATAGCTTGTAGATTGACTACTCTTCTCAATTCCACGAACTGGTTGTAGGCCTCTGAGGAAAACTCCCTTCTAGATGTCTTCATCCCAATGATGGTTAGTCCATCTCTTCAAGATGGATTCCATTCGTAAGTTATAAGCTTCTAATCTTTCTCCAAAGGACTGACTTAGGTTCATGAACTCTTATCGCATGCACTCTTCAAAACCTTCATGCCTGAATTTAGTGAGGGAAGGCCCATGTGCCAAAAGTTCCTACTACTTCTCTCTCATACCACTGAAATGCCGTGCCTTTGAAAGTGGCAGGGAATATTGCTAACCAATGCTCAGGGGTTCTGGCATTGTTAGCCACACATGCTACCATACACTTTGCTACATGAAGATCAGGATCTTCATTGTACTCTCCCTTAAAAATGGGCAATGGGGCTACATTTGCTAGCTAGTCATCAATATTTCGAGGACAGATTTAACTAGGAAGGGGACCTTGAGTTGCCATGGGGACTTTTGTAAAGAGTGCTTTTAGGGCGTCAAAGGAGGCTTCTACTGCAAACTCTTTCTTGGACTTGATTTTTTCCTTCTCTCTTCTCACGTACCTCTTGTCAAGAATCGCGTGGTGGGGAGACTTGCTTGAGCTGCTATGCCAAACACACATTGTA
The DNA here is from genome assembly GCF_053477565.2 of Lygodium microphyllum. Taxonomy (NCBI): domain Eukaryota; kingdom Viridiplantae; phylum Streptophyta; class Polypodiopsida; order Schizaeales; family Lygodiaceae; genus Lygodium; species Lygodium microphyllum. The sequence continues at coordinate 64,098,558 of NC_141142.1, read as the reverse complement.
TACACAAGAGGAAGCTCACTCAAGAATACAAGAAGAGAGATGGAGGCCAAAACGTTTTCTTGCTGATTTCTTCTTCTTCTTCCACACACTATACAATGTACAAAAAGTATAGATAAGATGCCACATAAAGGAAAGTGGCCTACTAAGTCAAATAGTGCATAACAAACTACACTAATCGACTGGCGCTATATCTTTTGCCAGCTATAGGTAGGTGTAAAAAACTAAATATAATAAGTGATAAGTCAGTGGCCATGTGAGTATCATAATGACCACCAACATGCTAAGTGTAGATGTGCAGACCCATCTAGCTAGGTGGTCCATCATCAATGTCCATACGTGTTGAGCTTGCCATCTCAACACTTCCCCTCAAGCTCAACTCTATCTCTGTAACTCCAAGTAATCTTTGGAACTTTCAAAGCTTCTCTGCACCCAATGCCTTTGTGAAAATGCCAGTTATCTGATCCTTTTTGCTGACATATACCAAATCAATCTCTCCTGCAAGTAGCTTCTCTCTCACAAAGTGGTAGTGCACCTCAATGTGTTTTGTCCTAGCATGGAACATTGGATTCCTCGCTAACTATATGTTGCTCATATTGTCACAATGAATGAAAATTAGACAATCTCCCTGCACATCCAAATCACCTAATAAATTTTGCAACCATACCACCTCAGATGTTGCCATAGCAGCACCTCTATACTTAGCTTGTGTACTCAACAAAGCAACTGTAGGTTATTTTTTGTTGTTCCATGTATGTAGCTGCTACACTACCAAGGGGAAACATGAATCCACCCAAAGACTTGCCTGCCTCATAAAAAAGTCCATAATGTAAAGTGGAATTCACATATCTCAATATACGTCTAACTGCATTCAAATGAGGCTTTCTAGGCATATGCATAAACTAACTGACAAGGCCAACAACATAGCTCAAGTCTGGCCTTGTGATAGTCATGTAAATCAAATTCCCTACTATCCTCCTGAACATAGTAGGGTCTTCTATCTCATCCCCAACGTTGGCACTCAACTTCACATTTTTCTCCAATCGTACTGAAAGAGGCTTATATGCTGTCATACCATACTTGGATAACATATCCAAGCCATACTGCCTTTGGGATAACCATATACCATCATCACATCTGATCACCTCAATACCAAGAAAGTATCTCAACTCACCCAAATCCTTCATCTCAAACTTCTTCTTCAAGAAATCCTTAACTTCAGCAATCCCATTGTTACTGCCACCTGTAATAATCAAGTCATCCACATAAATGACTATGATGACCAAACTTGCATCTCCCTTTCTCACATAAAGTGAGTGATCAACATCAGAAATATAAAATCCAATATTGAAAATATACTCTCCAATCTTGTCATACCATGCTCTAGGTGCTTGCTTTAGCCCATAGAGCGTCTTCTTTAACCTGCATACATATGTGGGATGCTCTAAACCCTCATAACCTGCTGGTTGCTCCATATACACTTCTTCTTGCAATTCACCATGCAAGAAGGCATTTTTAACATCCATTTGCTGGAAATTCCAACCTTTGGTTGTTGCCAAGGTAATCACGCATCTAATAGTTGCCATCCTAGCAACTGGACTGAATGTCTCTTCATAATCTATGCCATATGTTTGAGCATAGCCTTTTGCAACCAGCCTAGCCTTATACCTGCTAATGGAGCCATCTGCATTATGCTTGACTTTGTAAACCCACTTACAACCAGTAGCTTTCTTACCCTTAGGCAAGGGTACCAAATCCCAAGTCTTATTGGCTTCTAATGCAACCATCTCCTCATCCATTGTTGGATCCCAATGAGCATGACCAACAACATCCTCAAAACAAGTGGGCTCAACATCCTCAACTAGTTTCACCATATAAGCATAATGGTGAGCTGCATAACCTTCAAAGCTGAATCTTTTAACAAGATATCTGACCCTGCTAGACCTACGTACCACTGGATTACTCAATGAAGCCTTTACATTACTATGAGCTCTCTGTACACTTGGTGTTCTGACTAAAGGAATACCAAGCTCATCATCCAAACTCTTTGAACCATTAGAATCTCCATTAAATCCTAAATGACTAGTAAATGCATCATTACCATCCAATACTTTCTTCTTTCCTTGTCTTTACCTACAACACTTATAGATACACCTGAAGATGTGGGGCTACCCATTAGTCTCCCAAACCAAGGGCTCACTGTAGGGGTAGTACCAGATGATGTTTCTACTCCACCAAGACTCTGTGATTCTTGCTTTTCTTTCTGCACATAGCTATCATGATCATTATCATCATCTAATACATCACTAGCAGGTGCATACCAACTATTCATCTCATAAAAAATAACATCCTTGCTCACTTTAAACTCACCTGTGACAGGGTTATAACAATGATACCCTTTCTGCTCTAAAGAGTATCCAATAAAAATACATTTTTCATCCTTTGGATCAAGCTTCTTTCATAGCTCATCTAGCACATGAACATATGCAGCACATCCAAATACCTTCGAGTATGATACGTACCAATAAAGCATTCTTTAGGATTCATCCCACGAACTGCAACTGTGGGGGCTCTATTCATAATATAGATATCAATATGGACAGCTTCAGACCAAAAATATTTTGGCATATTCTTTTCAGTCATTAATACCCATGCAACTTTTGCAATATGCCTATTTTTTCTTTCTGTAAAACCCATTTTGTTGTGGGGTATATTTGCAAGTAAATTGCCTTTTTATCCCATGAGTCCTCAAGAAGCCACTAAACTCATTAGAGAGGTACTCTCCCCCTCCATTAGATCTCAAGCACTTCACTTTTAAGCATGTTTCTGTTTCAACAACTGCCTTGAAAGATTTGAAGTGCTCAAATACATCACTCTTTTCCTTCATGAAATATACCCATAGCTTCCTTGAACAATCATCAATAAATGTGACAAAGTATTTGTTGCCACTAAGAGACACATTTTGTGTAGGTCCCCAAACATCTGTATACACTACATCAAGTATATTTCTACTCACTTTTCTATCATGCAAGAAGGGTTGTCTTGCATGCTTACCAAATTGGCATGCCTCACAGACTTTATGCGATTCTGCAACTCTAAAAGAAGGAAACCCTGTAACCAATCCTCTGGACTGCATTAATTTTATCCTTTGTACGTTTGCATGTCCAATACGTTTATGCCATATTTCAATATCTACAACTACTCCTTTTCCTTTAGCATACATAGCAACATCCATTGTAGGAATTCCAGCATCTAAAGTGAACATGTGGCCAACTCTACTTCCTTTTGCGATGACCAACCTGCACTTATCGTTAAAGTCTTCTACAAAATAACCTTTTGCATTGAATCGGACATGCAACCCCTGCTCTACCATTTGGTCAGCAGACACTAGATTCTTTGTGATTTATGGCACATGTAATATATATGTCAATCTCTTTGTATGGCCATCATACAAGGACAAGGGAACCTTTCCAATGTGTGAAATTGGGTGGCATGAATCATCACCCGTTTGCACATAACTTGGATTTTGTAAGTCCTGCATCTCTCCAAATCATTCAACATGGCTGGTCATATGATTAGATGCACTTGAATTGACATACCATACATTATCATGTATCCCCTTTCCTGTAACTACATTCATCATGTGCTGCATAACAAACAGACGCTCATTTTTGTCTTCATTTTGTCCTGAAGACGATGCATAGTTTCCTTGCTGCAATTTACCACTGCAAATATCATCCTTCTTAGCATAACAATGGGTTGCAATATGACCTGTCTTTCCACAATAATGGCAAACAATAGCAGCATTTTCAAAACCTCTATTCTGCTATCCACCTCTTCCTCTAGAGCTCCCCTTGCCTCTAAAGTTTCCTCGATCTCTTGAAACATGCATTTCACCAAATTGTTGATTGAATCTGTTTTGCTGGTTATCACCAGCACGTCCCAAACCACGACCTCTCGAAGAGGATCTACCATTTGCCCTTCCTAAAGTTGAGTAAAATTCTTGGACATGTTTACCATTTCTTTTAGACGAGTCACCCTACATATTGATCTCTTCAATAATCATGAGAGAGACCAACTCATCAAAATATGAAAATGGCTTCCGTACATATATTGAAGTAACAAATGATTTCCATGCCTTCTCATTATTGAGTCCACTCAAAGTGGATGAAACCAAATCATCATCATTAGGCATTGCATCAATCGCTGCTAAAGCATCTGCAATGCTCCTCACCTTCAATACATACTCATTAACAGACATTTTCCATTTCTTCAATGTATTCAACTCTTGCTTGAGTTGAATCTTTCATGCCTTTGTATTTAGTGAAAACATGTTCTCAAAAATTGTCCAAGCTACATGTGAGGTTTTTGCATTCTTGATATGTCCTGGTATAGTATTATCAATGACTGCAGATAGCTAGTACATCACCTTTTTGTCTTTTGCATTCCACTCTTTTCATGCTTTTAATTCATCTACAAATAACAATCAGAGGGATACCTAGCTCTGGCTCCTTTTCTTCACCTGAAACAAACTCATAAAGGCCCTTTCCAATGAGGAAGTTCATCACACGAAACTTCCATCAAAGGTAGTTGTTTTTGCTGAGTCTATGTTATGAAGAATACTCTATCCACCAACTTCTAGTGGGTTACTAATTGGATAAATAGGAGATTGTCAATGCACGATGAATCCCACATGTCCTACCTGTTGAGCATCCATGAACAAATGCTAACTCTTTTCTTTCTTATTTTCGTGAACTTCCACAAAAAGAGGAAATAGTCCACCACATAGAACATGCATCATGATGGTAATATGTTTCCGCCATTGTGGGATGAAATTCTTATGGAAAGTGGATTCAGCAGTAATAATCTCAAGTTCTTTAGTGGTAGAAGAAACTTTGTAAACATCCATTGAATTCTTTTTTTCTTGGCAATGCCATTTCCTTCATTTTCAGCCTCTTCTGATGCTTGTTGATGGCAATTTTCCCTGGTTGCACACCAAAAATATGGAGCCCCAAAAGGAACACCAAGGAAATAGGGTTTCTATTGCAAGAAAATCTATCTTGTAATATCAACAACCATCTCTTTCATCTTTTATATGATCACAACAAAGAAAACAACACCGAGAAAAAGAAATCTTTACGCAACTTCATAGAAACAATTCTACCATGCCTTTAATCTTTAACAAAATCCATCATTCTCTTCATGGTTTTCATCGAATTATTTGATATACATAGAAAACACTAAAATAATGCTCCACTTTGAATGGAAAAATATCATATATGATTCATCCTCAAAAATTCCACAGCTTTCCCTCACAATCTCTCATATGTAGATACATTGTTTTGCATAGAATTGGCTATCTCTGACTCTCTCTCTCTCTCTCTCTCTCTCTCTCTCTCTCTCTCTCTCTCTCTCTCTCTCTCTCTCTCTCTCTCTCTCTCTCTCTCTCTCTCTCTCTCTCTCTCTCTAAATCGTATATCATATCCTCACTAAAATACTCAATAATCACTCATAATAATCCTTCTTTGGTTGTGGATACCTCTTTGAAGAGGTGTGTCTGATATGAAAGGTCACTAGAGCCACTACAGTGACTCCTCACAACTCACTACTATAACTTCACTCCAATCTTCTCTTGAGTCTTTAGCAACTGCTTCTTCCACTTCCTTGAGCTCTTTTGAACTTGCATTCACCTCTTTCCAAGGCTATAAAACTTTTCCAAAGTCTCACATACATTCCACAGAACACGTACAGAAGCATACATGAACAGAACAGAGTAGGAACAGAGGCTCTACAGAAGCTCAACAGAAGGTTTACAAAAAGTCAACATAAAGCATCACAACCACATAGCTCATACTAAAACCATTCCAAACTATAAAAAACCATTCAATGAGCTTTAGACAACCTCAACTTTCATCAATCATTACTCCATGCTTCATACAGAAGATAAACAAAATAAAACAAAAGCTATTAGAACTTCAATAGAACCTATCAGAACATCACATAGCCTCATATCTCTACTAAAAATCATCGTGAGCTTCCAAAAATAATCAAACTCATCCAAAACACTCTCAAGTACTTCCAAAACAATCAATCATCACTCAAAACCCATTAAAAATCAACCATTCAGGCCTCAAAAATAACAAAAATCAACCAAAAAAACCAAGTCATTTCAACATTCAACAAAGTGGGACCATGCAAATGTGTATACATTCTGTTAAAATACGTGGGATCTAGAGCATGGCAGATGCGGAAGCTATGGAGGTTGAAAGAGGAAGATGAAACTCATGAAGACGTTAATCCTGACAAAGAAAAATTGTCACACAAGTGAATTAGGTTCCAAGATTGAGACTTGCACTCATAAACACAATCTTGTGTATTGGTAGTGACATGACACTTTATTGGCAAGGAAAGAGTACTATCATTGCATTAGAAAAAGAGTGCAAGTACAATGCTTTATAGGAATTGAGTGGTGGTACTTTCTCCTATTGTGCATATGGGATTCAAGTGCTGAGCCCTCATTGCTCCTTACAAAGGGACTGAAATAGTTGTGATTGCAAATATCTCAATACCCCTCCTCAATCAGAACCAAAAGTAAAAGTGTATAGAGGCTTTAATGAAAGCAACAACTGTAAAGTGTGGGCACACCATAAACATGGCAAAAATCTAGAGGCTGTTGCAAAAAAGGCTAAGTGTGGGTACCACAAACATGATGAACATCTAGAGGCTATAGCAAGGGCCTCACAAAGTGTACAAAGGCTGTAGTACATGGCCAACTAATGAGTTTACAAGTTTATGTCTAAGGCATTAGGGCTAGGAAATCCAAAGCTAAAAAAGTCTATCTGAATAGAAGGACTGATGAGGTTTGTCCTTCTCCTAGTGGTCTTCTTCTTCCTCCTCCTTTGCTCAATTTTCTTCTTCTTCTTTGATTATAACTAGATAGGCCTTTTGGTACCTTTTCTGGCATGGCTAAACTTCTCGATGTGTCCAGTACTTTTGCAAAAGTCATAGAAGAGCTGATCCTTCTTGCCTTTGTACTTGTTGCCAACATATAATGCATGTTCATCTCTAGAGGTCCTTGGTTCTTCCTTAGTTTTTAGCCTCTTTTCCTCCTCTAACAGTGATGCCTGGATATCAACGAGTTCAGGGTTTGGCATATTGATTAAAATTGTTAATACATTATTATATTCAAGAGGCAAACTCTTAAGTAGAACACTGATGCAAACATCTTCTTCCATTTTAATGTTGATTCCTGCAAGTTGGGTTATAAGTCCTTCCATGTAATTTAGATGTGTGGCAAGTAATGTGCTGGACTTCATTTCAAGCCTAAAAAACTCAATCAAGAGACCATATTTTGATGATTCAGACTGTGCACCAAACAAGGTGTCATGTCTCTTCCATGTATCCTGGGAAGTATCACAGTTATCCACATGGTGGATATACCTATCGTCTAGCTCCAGTTTGATAATGGCATGAGCCTTATCATCATTCTTTTGCCAAGTGACAGCAAGGTCCACATCACAATGCTTCTTTTCTTTTCCGGTGGTAATGGTCCAGAGGCCCTTCTTCATCAAGATGAGTTTGATGCGGGTCTGTCACTAGGTATGAAACCTGACTTCTTTGAAACAGGCAGTTGAAGAATCTTTACCCATGTTAGACTTGTAGGAACAATAGCAAATCAGCTTCAAAATTATCATATTTAAGTAGCAGAAGAGTTGGTTGAGATGTGTCAAAAGACACAAGTGTTTAGAGCACTAAATTGAGTGTCAATAAACACTATGATTCTTCCTTGAGTCTTCCAAATTTGCAAAATCCTTCAAGTTATTTTTAGATCAAAATTTTCCCCTTCTTGATTTGATGTTGGGACCTTCAAATCTAAGTGATAGTGGGTTGTTCCAAGTGGCAAAAGAGAGAAAATGATGAGATTTTTGAGCTGGGTGAAGTTTGGCTATGGAGTCACTGTTAGGGTTCCTTGGGGCAGCCTGGTTTTTCTGACATTGCAAGAGCTATACTTGATCATTTTGAAAATTTTTTATATTAAGATGAAGATTACTTCAAGGGCTATCAAGATCCTTTGGTAATGGCTGAGATTGCGCCTTGTAGAGCACGTAGCAATAGCGCAACCTGATCAGGCACAGATTTTGACAGTGACATGTAAAAACAACAATGTTGGTTTCATCGTGCATCAATCTCGATGAATTTTGTGATAGGATGGAGAACCTTGATAGGGGAAGATCTTTTTAGAAGGAAGATCTGAGAGATGTACCTTGGTTGAAGATATATTAGCCCTCCAAGTCAAGTAGGTCCTGCAAGCTATGGCAAACACACAGGGCAGCAACTGTGAAGAATCACAATGCTGAGTTTGAATTGGCCTTATGTTGAGCTCCAAAAGTAGGGCAAAACTTCTCTAGAAGAAAGTTCAGAGAGATTTGACCTGTGGAGAGAGATATGAAAGCTTCAATCTGATAGGGTGCTGGCCATGGCAGCCATGAAGGCAAGCTTGAAGGTGGAGATGGAAAGTGAGTTCATAGGTTGAGACTGAGGTGAGTAGAGATGGACCAAAGGTGAAGAGCTACTCAAATGAGCTAACCCATGCTTAGCTGCACTCTGATACCATGTTAAAATATATGGGATCTAGAGCATGGCAGATGCGAAAGCTATGGAGGTTGAAAGAGGAAGAAGAAACTCATGAAGACATTGACCCTTTCAAAGACAAATTGTCACACAAGTGAATTAGGTTCCAAGATTGAGACTTGGACTTTTGTGTATTGACAGTGACAATACACTTTACTGGCAAGGAAAGAGTACTATCATTGCATTAGAAAAAGAGTGCAAGTACAAAGCTTTATAGGAATTGAGTGGTGGTACTTTCTCCTACTATGCATATGGGATTCAGGTATTGAGCCCTCACTGCTCCTTATAAAGGGACTAAATTAAGTGTGATTGCAAATATCTCAACACATTCAACTTAGCATGTAGAGGAATAAAAATTTTGATTGCCATGTATTACCAATATCCTTGTACAATTGTCATAGAAATGATGATGTTCACACTCAAAACTGACACAAACTGACTCCAACATCACTTTTGACAATCAGAGCCCGAGTTGAAGGGGTAGACACAATCATAACACAAGAATCAAACCTAGGGACAAACGTAAAAATTGAATCAAGAGTTGTATTTCTAGAATGCGAGACAATATACCAAACAAGGACCAATTGGTTATAGTGCACTAATATGGAGGAACAAGACTCAACAATCGACTGATACAAATGACAAAGGCAGTACTGCTACCAAAACCAATGAGTAAAGATAGTGCAAATAGAAGCTCTATCATGAGAGCACTCGAGATGCCAATCAAGAAGACTAGGTGGCAACATATAATAAGAGGACTTCCTGCTACTTGGCTTCTAGAGCTATGAATAAGCTCTAGCAACAACCCCTACCATGCTTCACTCCCTCTTGTTATATAGATTGTTGGTAGTGATGGGGCCTTCTCCCTACACCAAAAATGAAAAAGATGTTTGTTGATTATATAAGATAAATTTTCTTATAGTAGATTCCCTATTTTCTTAGTGTTCCTCTTGGGGCTCCACATGTGCACACACATGTGTGTCCAAGGCTCCTACCTCCTCTCTCACTTCATGTTATCCTTCTTGCCTTGTAGGTTGGATTTGGGTTGTAAAGAGGGGGTGATGCTCCTTTCTCTAGACTTATGTGTGATGTGTCTAGGTGTATCAATGTGCTTGTGTCTATGTGTGACAATGGATGTATAGTATGTGTGAGATGGTGAGAAGACCATATAGGTGATAGATGGATGCACAATGCAATAGTGGATGGATGCACTATTCAATAGTGGATTGATTCACTATGTACAAGTGGATGCACACAACGAGAAAATGCACACTATAGTGGGATGTGGGGTATGCCATAGAAATGCCACACGAGCTATCCTCTTCCTACATCACTCCCCTATGATCATTCCTTCCAACAAGAGGTTGGATGTTGAGGTTTGTGGAAGAGGATAAGGGTCTTTAGATGCACGTTGGTGCCTTTGTGCTTCTATTTGTGTGCAAGAGTGTGTTGTGAATAAATTATATCTATGTATGTAGGTGTTTTAGTGCAATTTGTGTCACAATGAAGTGCATCATTTAAAGTATGAAAGGTGTATCATCGCATGTGTCTCTATGCAATTAGTGCACACAAGATATTCAATGTGTTTTGCTAGCATTAACATGAAGATTGAGATGCATCAATGTGATATTGCATACATCAAGAGGACTTCCTGTTGCTTGGCTTCTAGGGCTATGAATAAGCTCAAGCAACAACCCCTACCATGCTTTTCTCCCCCCTATTATATAATCATCACTAGCGGTGGGGTCTTCTCCCTACCCATGTGCCTTGTCATAAGCAATGGGACATTCTCCGTCCATGTGCCATGTTGGGTCATCATTACTCCTCCGCTCCCATTGACTCTTCAATGCACTGTTGTTGGCTCCTATAATTAGCACCACTGCTTCCTTTAACACTAGCATGCATGGTGGACTTGGACCCACATTATTACTCATTGATATTTCCTTCATCCTTTTTAAGGGTGTGTCATCCTATTGAATTTTGTCCTCATCTAGAAGCGAAGCAAGGGTTACTGGACCCTATGAAATGGGTGGGAGTAGGGGGTGAGTGGCAGGGACCAATGGCATGTTATTGAATTGAGTGTGTATGGCCTTAAGAGAGGGAGAGGGTTATACTACAAGTGGTGTTATTGGAGCTAGAGATCAATGCAGATCCACAAGGGTAGTTGCAAGGTGTTGTGAAAGATGAGCTTGGTCATGAGCTTCTCTAAGTAGATGGCACCAAGTTGGTGGATTTGTTGTTGGATCTAGTCTCGCTCGAAGAACACTAGGGTAAGTTGATCCTACACGCTGTCTATTTGCTTGTGCATGGTCTCAACACTAAGGAGATCATGAATGCAATGCCATCACTTGAGGGAGAGGGCTTCATATTTGATTATTTGAGCTCGGAGTTGAGCAATAGTGGCTATCTTCATTTTGTTATTGGTGGAGTTTGGACATAGGATTTTTCAAATAGTGTATTATTAGGGTTAGGAATCTCCATCTCCCTGATCTTGGCTTGGGCCATCAAGATTGGGGATCTGTCACCTTGATTAGAATGGAACTCTTGCTTAATCCAAAGCTTGAGATGGAGGCAGGCACTCGAGCAGTGCTTGGAGGGCGAGTTAGTTGGGTTCAAAGCAAGGGTCAAGGAATACCATCCTTTCTCATTTGCTAGACTACTCTAACATGCTATTCATGTGGTATTTGTCTCCAAAAAGGAGGTCAAATTCAACATTCCAATCCCTATTTAAATCCAAGACATGACTTGAATCCGCTCCTCTCCCTCAATGTTCTATTGCTCGAGTGCTTGGCAATGTTCCACCATCATCTACCACTTTAGATCCACAGAGCTTGTGTGAATGGAGAAATCAAAAAAATCCCAAGATTAGGGCCTTGGATGAATCATTTCCATTGCTCAGGGTGTTAAGTTCCTTGGTGACAACCTCCTTCTCTTTTTTGGTAGGCACAAGACACTAGGCTTTAGGTTCAAATTCGTTATCCAAATGATTGGTTATAATTTGGAGGGTGGTGGCTCTGTACTTTGCTAAGGTGACAAGTTTGAATCTGGCCGTGCCAAGCTAGATGTGGAGTGGGTTGGGTAGAGCCAATGGGGGCACTCTCACTTAATTACTAAGGAGGGGATGGGTCATAGCAATTGGTGGTTGGGTGGGTGGGGTGGGTTTGGCCTCAAAGTCTAACTCATTTGGCCTATTAGATAGGGATGGAAGTTTGGAGTAAGAGTCTGTTATGGTAGCCTAGAGCTTGTGTTTCAGCTTCTCTTAGTGGTTGATCCACTCCCACTCATAATCTTGATGGAGCTCCTCAATGATCTCTAAGGCAAGTGGGTCATGCCATCCGGGTTCTCTGCTCCAACCACCCAAGCTTGGAGAAACAATTTCTCCATCTCCTACCACCCAAACATCATTGACAAAGTCAAGCTTGATGTTTTGGCATACTTTGAACCATTGCCAATGGATGTGGAGGGTGGCGTCTCCTCTTGGGTCAAGCTTCTCCGAGAGGGCAATGTTTGCCTACTCCAGTTAGTCAACCTCCTTCGTGAGCTCTTATTACTGGTATTGTTGTTGTGTTAGGAATCTATTGAGGTAGCTCATTACCTAGAGAGCCATGTCTCAACTGAGCTCTCACAAGATTAGGACAAGGCTATGGGTGTGGTGGTGAGGAGAGGCTAGGTAGTTGGATCCGACGAAGTTTGTCAAGGCTACAAGGTCTTTGATTGCTTGGCTAGGGGGCTTTGTCTCCGGTTGAGATTCATCTTTTTGAAGGTACTTCTAGCCATTTGACTTCAATAGGGTGAGCCTAGAGGACAGGTTGGTGGTTGAGGTGAAATTTTTGGGAGAGGAAGGGGTGGGGTTTCATGGTGGGGATGTGCTTGCTTGGTGGCCGAGACCTCATCTTTCAGTCCTAATATCCTTCCTCACCTTCTATGGGCTCCTGGACTAGTTGGGGATGGGCTTTGCACTGGTCACTTAGGGCGTGTTAGCCACTAGGGAGGCAAGGAGACGACAAGTTCAACCAAAGCAGGGGAGAACCAAAAGGTGAAGTGTTCATGGCCTCGATGGTGGGTGCCCAGTGGGAAACATGTCTAGCTTCAACAAAGAGGTGCTCCCTAAGGATATGGGCCCAAGAAACCATAAGAGAAGAAGGGGTGAAGAACACTGAGGCTAGCTTCCTTGATACATTGAAGGCCTTTGGCTATAGGTAGAGTGCCTTGACCAAGAACACGAGGGCCTCCTGCTTTGACTTGTGTGGGATGAGAATGTTATTGAGCTAATACTTCTTGTTGGTGATGGGGTCGACATCCTCCATCTCCTAGGTGGAGAGAGTTGTTGGGTCAATCTCACCCTATTCTTGTAGAGCTAGCTTCTCTTATACATGAGGTAGGGGAGAGGTTGTACCTATGCCCTTGGATATGGATGGCATGGCTCTTATTGAGCTATTGAAGATTGACAATGTATCAAGGTGGACTAAGATAGCCACCCATGGGAGAGTAACAAAGTGAGTTAGCTGCAGTGTATCCAGTCAAGGGAGGGTGATGTTGATGGCCTCTATCCATCATATACACTTCCTCAATGTAGAGCTAGAAGTTTGTCTCATGGCCATACACAATACAAAGAATATACTGAGGGTACAAAGAGATGCAAAAGAGAAACAAAGGCAATGATCAAAAGAGATTGCTAACAAATAAGAGTGGTGAGAGATGAAAATTGCCTTAAAAGACTAGTGAGTTAATGCATAAGGGTTGTGGCCAAATGCATGCACACTATATCAACAAAACAACCCATATCCATGAATGATGTGACTGGGATTCTTGAGAAAACATGCAACCATCTAGCATCAGCAAGGTTTAGTACATCGAGATTGAATTCAATTTGAAGGCAAGAAATTAGGGAAAATGGCGATTTGGGATCTAGTGTGAAAATGTAGGGGGATTTGAATTGAGGGGAAATGGGCACTAGAAGCCTTCTGCATGGTAATACAGTAGTTGGAATCCATTGATGGGCCTTAATAGCAACTTACCCTATAAGTTGTTTAGATCATAAATGAATTATTAACCTCAATCATGAATTGCCCAAAATGGACCACTCTATTGGAATTTGAGCTTGCTAGTCAGTTTCTCCATCCAGATTTTGAAGACTAGGACCAGTTGACCTTTACAAAATAAGGACTTCCTAGATATTCAATCAACTTGGTGTTTCTACCAACTAAGATAGGATGCAAGTGTCGTGTATATAGTCCTCTTCAAGGTGAGCAATGGATTCCATGTAGAATGGGGGACTACAAATTCTAGTGGTGTAATGGCTTCCATCTGGCTTTTAGGGAGTCATGCTTGTTGCAATCTTGAAAGATGTCTAGAAAGCCAAAAGTGCAGCAAGAAGCTTGGTATCCCAATCTTTCTAGTGTTGGTCTACCAATTCGATTAGAATTTTGCAAAGAACTTTGTCAATGGATTCTGCTAAACCATTGACTTGTGAATAGTAAGAAGATGACCTTTTTATGGTCAATTAGAAAGAATAATTCGAGCTCTTTGATGATCTTATTTACAAAGTGTGTACCTTGTTCACTAACCAATTCAATTAGCATTCCATACCTAGTGAAGATATTCCAAAATAGACATTTGGTGACTGACTTGGCAGTATTGTGCGGTAGATCCTAGGCTTCTACCCATTTGGTGTAGTGGTTGGTTGCCATCAATATATACTTGTTGCGGTTTAGACAGCAACAACTGAAGAGATGGGTCTAAAAAAGTCCAATCCCCACTTCTGGAAATGTTTTAGGGGTAGGATTGGTTGGAGTGGTGGGTGATTTCTAGTTGTGGGTTGGCCCATCCATTGGTAGGAATCACCATGCTTGATCCACTTTCAAACATCACCATGCATCGCTAGCCACCATAGACTAGCTTGCTAGATTTCTCAAACTATGAACTCGATAGCAAAGTGACCGTTGACAACTCCTTGGTGCACTTCCTCCAGGAAAGCAAGTCGCTCTATCAAGAGAACCACTCTTTATAGTACTCGAGAGTGTAAAGCAATACAATTGGCCCATGATGACTTCAAAACACCAACTCAAGTGAGCTAGTCGTTTCTGATGGTCCTTTCAAAGGTGGGGTGGGGATACACTTGTTTCTAAGAAAGTCATCATCTCTTCATACCAAGATTACATAGGGTTTGGTGGTTCATAATCTATGTCATCTAATTTTGCTACAAAGAGTTGTGCATCTAGGCATTCGTCCTCAATGCTAGTTGGTGATTGTTTGGAATCCACATAGGACAAAAAGTCTGCAATGGCATGTTGAGCTCTAAGGTGATGCATTACCATGAACTCAAATTCCTGTAGCAAGCAATAGGATCCAACAAGCCAATCACCATGTAATATTTTGTTTCTTGACCAAAAAGACTAGGGCAGTAGATTATGCCTAGACATTCCGTTTTAGTGAGGGAGTAGTTTTTCTCTGCATTGGACAATCTCCTACTACTAGCATAGAACATGGGTCAGAACCATTTATTGTCATCTTGCTACATCAATACACTTCCAATTGCTATGTCAGAAGCATCCAAAAATCCATGAAAGGGCTTGGACCAATTTGGTGGAATCATAATGGGATCCTTTGAGAGTAACAACTAGAGATGTCAAAATGCCACATCAACTTCTTCATTCCATTAGTAAGCTACTTTAGGCACATATGCCGATTTGTTGAGTGGGACAGCTAGATGTGCTAAAAGACGCATATGGCAGCCATGCCACCAAATTTGGCCTAAAAAATGGAGTAACATAGATGATGAATCCGGTTTTAAAGCTTGCATTCTTATGGCCACCTTATTTGGGTCAACATTGATCCTATTCGATGAAATGATATGGCCTAGCAAAATAATACCTTGAACAATAAGTACACATTGGAGGGGATTTAGACTAAGACGACGTACCTTGCAAAACTTGATGAGGCAGAGATAGAGATGCATCAAGTGGAGCATGACCTTTTCAAAAACACTAAAATAATCCAAGAAGACTCACATGAAATCCATGATGTAGGGCCCAAATATCTCCTACATATCTCTTTGAAAGGATGTTGGAGCATCCTTGAGGCCGAACCACATCACTATGCCTACATAT
Organism: Lygodium microphyllum; assembly: GCF_053477565.2. Lineage (NCBI taxonomy): Eukaryota > Viridiplantae > Streptophyta > Polypodiopsida > Schizaeales > Lygodiaceae > Lygodium > Lygodium microphyllum. Next base: position 64,082,821 of record NC_141142.1, on the reverse strand, counting down.
ACTGCCCATCCAGTGATGAAAGCTGTCTTAGCTTGGTCTTCTAGAGCAAGACACACTTGATTATATCTATTGAAACCATCTAGAAAAGAGTACATATCATGGCCAGCTACTTCATCTAGTATGGTATCCAAGTAAGGGATAGGGAAATGAACTAGGATTGTGGCTACATTTAGCTTCTTGTAATCCACACATATCCACAACTTCTTATTCTTTTTGGGAACAATGACAATTGGGGATGTCCAACCCACACAATTGACTAGAGTAATGAAATCTACCCTCAAGAGTTGATCCATACCAATTTGGCCTCTAGATCAAGGTACATTGTGCCCAGCTTATCCTCCTGGACCCTTGTAACTTTATGCATTTGTGCTTCAAACTTTGCTCTTAACTCAAATGTCATTGATATTAGCATGAGAAATCTGGTCATTGATGGTGTTTCCTATAGGGAAGTCTGGATTTTATTCTCAACTCTTAACTTGTTTCTACTCGTTTGGGGCTTCAAGGTACGGGCTCTAAGATTGTATGTATTGTTCATTGATCTGGAGAACATTGATGAGACACCAGGGTTGCAAGTCAATGTTAGCCTTCAAGGACTTCTCTTTTTCATTATCACTCAATCCTTTGACCATATTGACTATTTTAGTGACAATTGGTTGGTGATGCAGCGTAGGTGGGCTAACAATAGCAAACCATTACCTTACACTAGTTTCTCTGGATAGCTAGTCCATCCTTATCCTAATTGGTGTAGCCAAGGTCTTCACAATAGAAGGTGATAATCTTTACCAACATGCTCCATATTCAGAATTACTAGAGGTACCAAAAATTGTAATTTCTAAAAGTTCTGACCTAATGATGCCGAGAGGGCATAGTCTTTGCCAATTGGCCATCTGTACCAAAAAAGGGGTGGGTTTTAAACCCAACAATCCTAGCTGTTGGCAAGTGGTCATTGTGATGATATTTACCCCTAATCCATTATCAAACAAGAAATTCTGGATGATTTGGTCTCTCTGCATTAAACAAGAACAACTAGAATGGTTGGGCCAGATAGGGGGCCTGATGGCATTGATTAGTACTAAATTTTCCTTACTCAATGCAAGCCCAAAACATTGTTGCAGGATTGCCTAAATTCAAGGTTGCAAAAATGCATAAGGTATGTGAAGCCTGTCAGTTTGGAAAACAGGCAAGGAAACCATTTCCTAGACATGTTCAAGAGAGTAAGAAACCATTATTTTGTCACTTTTATTGATGACTATAGCAAAAAAGTTTGGGTGTATTTTATGAAAAAGAAAAGTGAAGTTTTTGGGCATTTCAAAACTCTTAAAGCTATGGTACAGGCCTGCAAATAAAATGCCTAAGGTCAGATGGAGGGGGAGAGTACCTCTCAAATGAGTTTGTAAGGTTCCTGCAGGAGCATGGCATAAAGCAGCAATATTCATGCAGTCATATCCCACAACAAAATGGAATTGCAGAAAGAAAAAGCAGGCATATTGGAGAGGTATCTCGTGCCATGCTCAACGAAAAAGACTTTCCAAATTTTTACTAGGCTGAAGCAGTTGCTACAGTAGTCTACATAATGAACAGGACTCCCACTGCAGCAATACATGGCATGACTCCAGAGGAGAGGTATACTGGTAGAAAACCAGATATTTCTCATTTGAAGATTTTTGGTTGCATTTTCTATGTTCATGTGCCAAATGAGTTGAGATCCAACTTGGATCCAAAAGCTAAGAAGTGCATCTTTATTGGTTACTCTCTGCAGTAAAAAGGGTATAGATGCTATAACCCTTCTACTCGTAAGTTTATAGTGAGCAGAGATGTTGTTTTTGATGAGATGAGTAGATGGTATAAACCAGTAAATGTGATTGATAATGTAGATGCACAAAATGGTAATGCTGCACAGAATTCACAACAGCAGTCACAAGATTTTAGTGGATCTAGAGCGTCCTCTAGCAGTGGTTCACATTCTTCGCCATGGACAGGCAGATTGAGATCAGGACAATCTTCTCAAAGCAATGCAGTTAGTGGTATGTACGTATCACGAAAAGGAAAAGAGAAGGTAGATCAGCCCATGTTTGATGTGAATGCAGGTCACTCTTATGTGGATGGTGAATCCAGTGGCTCAAAACAGAACATTGATGATGAGTTGGGATTCCTTCTATTGTTACACCTGGAGTAAGGAAGACTAGGGATGTTTTGAGAGCACCTGGAGTGAACCTACTTTGCGCAGGTCTACCAGAGCTAGGTATCCTGTGGATAGGCTAAAATATGATGGATTTACAGCCATTCACTATGCCTATATGGTCAAAGTGATACAGGAACCAGAACCCACTTCTTTTGAGCAAGTCATGGGAAAAGAAAAATGGGAGAAAGCCATGGATGAAGAAATGGATGCCTTGGAAGCAAATGCTACATTGGAATTGGTACCTTTGCCTAAAGATAAGAATGCAATTGGTTGTAAGTGGGTTTATAAGGTGAGCACAATGCAGATGGTTCTGTGAACAGATACAAGGCAAGATTAGTAGTCAAGGGGTATGCACAAACATATGGCATTGATTATGAAGAAACATTTAGTCCGGTTGCAAGGATGGAAACCCTAAGAGTAGTCATTGCTATGGCTGCATCAAAGGGATGGTCTTTACATCAGATGGATGTAAAGAATGCCTTCTTGCATGGTGATTTGCAAGAAGAGGTCTATATGGAGCAGCCACCAGGTTATGTGCATGCTGTTCATCCTGAGTTTGTTTGCAGGTTGAAGAAAGCCTTGTATGGCTTGAAGCAAGCACCTAGAGCATGGTCTAACAAGATAGGATAGTATCTTATCACTATTAGCTTTCAGATTTCCAAGGCAGATTTCTCACTTTATGTGAGAAAAACAGAGAAATGTATTATGCTACTTGTCATTTATGTTGATGATTTGATTATCACAGGTGGGATGACAGGTTGTAAGCCTGTTTCAGTTCCTTTGGAGCAGAATGTGAAGCTGAGCGCAGATGCAGGTGAGCTTTTGGAAGACCCTACTATGTACACACGCATAGTAGGAAGTTTGATTTATATTACTATTACCAGGCCAGATTTGAGCTATGTTGTTGGATTGGTAAGTCAGTTTATGCAAGCTCCAAGGAAACCGCATTTGGATGCAACTAGACATATACCTAGGTATGTGAAGTCCACATTGCAGTATGGACTATTTTATGAGACTGGGGTTCAGATACAGTTGCATGGATATACTAATGCTGATTGGGCTGGTAGTATTTCTGATAGACAATCTACCAGTGGATATGTGTTCTCTTTTGGGAGTGCTACAGTCACTTGGAGCAGCAAGAAACATCCTACAGTTGCCTTGTCGAGCACAGAGGCTGAGTACAGGGGCGCAACAATGGTTGCATGTGAGGTAGCTTGGTTGCATAAGCTACTTTATGATATGCATCAGCCTACAAATGGGCCAGTTGTCATTTATTGTGACAACATGAGTAGTATACACTTGGCAAATAACCCAGTCTATCACGCGAGAACAAAGCACATTGAGGTGCAGGAGAGGGTTTTACTAGGTCTTATTGATCTAGTTTATGTCAGCACAGAGGATCAGGTAGCTGACATATTTATGAAGGCATTGGCGCAGAGAAGCTGCGTAAGTTCAGAGACCTGCTTGGTGTGTAGGAATTGGGATTGAGCTCGAGGGGGAGTGTTGAGATATCGAGCTCCACTCGTAATATGCCAGGGTGACCATTGTGCAGTTATGTCACCGACTTGTCAGTTTTTGCAGATGCGGTTGGTACACCGCCCATGAATAATAGCTAGATGACAGCTATCCTTATCTACTCTAGTTTGTGGCTCAGTTAGTATGCCACCTTAGTTAGTTGAGTTTGGTTTGAGACCCATATATAGGGTTCTTCTATTTCTTTGTACGAGCGTTCTTTTGGCTTACACAACTAAGAAGAGGAAAACTGTTTTCAGCCTCCACCTTTGTGTGTATTCCCCCATTGTGCAAGCAAGAAAGCTACAAGTGAGACTCCTTTCTTCTCTCCCACAATCTTGACACTAGGTGTAGTCTTATGCCAAAAGGGCCCCCTCTAAGTTAGATCAACCTATCTACTATGCAAGCCGAAAAGTAACTGATAGATAGCAAAACTACATAGTGATGGATCTTGAGTGCCTAGCAATGGTGTTTGCTTGGAGAAATTCCGACACTATCTATTGTCGATGCACTTCAAATTCTATATGGATCGTGAAGCCTTGTCCTTCTTGATGAACAAGGCCAATGACCAAGTTGAAGTTATCAATCATATCTTATGCTTGATTTTGACAAGAACGATAGCCGCATATTGTCGTGATTGGGATGATTGACTTACAGTGGCCCTCTGGGCGTATAGAACCTTCCATAAGGTGGCTACAGGAGGACAAACCCCTTTTTAGCTAGTGTGGAATAGAAGCCATATTTCTTGTTGAACTCGAGCTACCCTCTCTACGTGTGGCTATCAAAGAATATTTGGGAGATGACGAGTCCCTACAATGCCCTCGTCTCTTGCACTTGGAGTGTCTCGATGAGACTCGCAAGATGGCCCTATAGTTCATGGAAGCCATGCAAGCTCACAGAAAGGCCTATCATGACAACTTCATTAAGCAGGAGTTCAAGGAAGACAACTTAGTCCTTGCTTATGATTCCTAATTTGGCATCTTTCTAGGCAAGCTTTTAACAATGTTGGATGGGTCCTTATAGGGTACTTGCCATCAATCCGAATGGCTTTGTCCAAGTCCAGACAATCGATGCTTCAAATGATCCCTTCCTTATTAATCGATATCGCCTCAAGAAGTATTACCCTCCCTCAAAATCTTGACAATCATTGTCGATAGCTTCCTCATTCCTTGCAGAATGGTCGAGATAGCTTTACCTAATGCTCCTCGTAACCCTCTTGCTGATCCTGATGATTTAGATTCGTTTTGATAGCCCCTCGCATCCACCTTCTCCTCCTCCTTGGCTTTCTTTCCATCTGATGCAACAGAGGTGGCGAGGATGGTTTTGATATATGGCATTCCTGCCATTTTACTCTTAAAAAAATAGGTGAAATGAATATATATATATATATATATATATATAAATCATGGGAGAAAAGGACTTCAGTCCCCTGTCATGCCAACCTATTCTTCGAGAAAAGGTGGAAACACCCTCGAGAGTAGGGCAAAAGAAAAGAAAAGAAAAGAAAAAAGAGAAAAAAAACATAAAAATAAAATTGTAATGGGAGAAAAGGAAGTAATTCCCTGTCATAACAGCTTCATTCCAAGAAAAGGTGGCACATACCCTTGGACGAGAAGCTAGCTGTGGAAAAGGTAGTAATACCTTGTAGTCTAGGATCGCCCCGAATCTTTAGCCGATCTCTTGCAGAAGAAGTTTTCAAGCTGCCTACCTTGGTGCGTTGAATCCTATAACCTCATCAATGCTTATGATTCCTACAACAGACTAAGTTTCCAACATGAAATCCAAGCACCAAACTTGTTGGCTACCTCCATGGGTATTTCCCTTCATCAAACAATCCCCATGTTGACACCATCAACCAGACAAAGCTGATTCTCATCGACAAACCTAGAGCGTTGTGAGCTTTAATCCTAATCGGATGGGGATGTAAGTATGGGCTTCCCTCTGTATTCATCAATTGAGCATGAGACAGAGGGTGGGGTGAGTGACCAGTCCTTGACCTTTATATCCAACAAAGAAATGAGAGGTGTGAATGGAGAGTTGCACGCACGGGATGGGCCTCTCAATGTACAAAGCACAAACTTGTTCCTATGTATGGCACTATAAGGCTCCCTAGCCTTCCTTCTTGTACCGTATGCCAACACATGGCACGATGCATAGTTGAACCATCAATTGCGCACAAGGCATATACCCTCTGTACAAGTGATAGTGAGGATTACATCAATGGGTTTCAGGAATGGGCTTCCCTCCTGTATCTATCAACAGAGCGTGAGACAAAGGGGGGTTGAGCGTGGATGATGTTTCCTCAAAAATTTATTGAGAGGTGTAGATAGAGGGACATTATGACACTTGGCATCAAGTATGTTCTCATCTCCTTATGCACATACAGGATGGGTCCTTGCCATTACCACAGGACACGTCACCCTATTTGATGCACTGCAGTATAAGGCTCCCTGGCCTTTCTGCTTACACCTATGCCAAATGGGGTGGGATGCACTAATGCACTATCAATTCTGCACAGTGGCATACTCCCTCTGAACCATCTCCCTTGTTGATTCCTAAATCGGGTGTGAGATTGGGTTTCCATCATTATTCAAATTGAGTGATGTCCATTGTGGGGCGAGGGACTGTTCTTTCATTCCATTTGAGTGACTGTAGAGCTGAGTGCAATATCCTTCATCATCAACGATTTTCCACGATTCCCTCACCATAACTACCTCCATGGATGCTGTTGCATGGTCCCTACCCTGCTAACTGTGCTGTGAAGGCGCTTTTGTACCTCCTGCAAAACTGACGACGACATCACACCATGACATCCATAATGAACTTCAAATCTCGATAACAACACATGCCAATTTTTTCTAACCCTATACCTTTTATTTTTTAGTGACAGTCATGTTTTAAGTGTGGGGACATCCCCAATTGGTCATATGTGTGGTCTTCGGTCCTTGTTACTTAGTTCACCCTTCCCAGTAAGATCTTCAATGTGGGGATGCATCCCTACGCGTTTACATTGCATACCTTCATGCATATACTACAATCTAATCGTGCATATATGCCATGTCCTAATTATACTCTGATGTGGTCCCTTCCCCACCCACCCATCCTTATTTACCCCCTTCTTACAGCCGTTCATTTTCCTGTTTTTGTTCTTCATTGATTTGACATTTTTCCATGTGAACTCATCCTACATTCATCGAAACCCCCATCCAACTTGATAGCCATGTTGGTCCCTTTGCCCTGGCTACTTTTCCCTTTTACCACTCCTTGTTCTGAGCCACGAATCTTGAGTTATTAATTTTTGAAGAATTTTTTGTCCCTTCGATGTGTTTCCATGTGAACCTACCCTTTTCGCATCGAAACTACAATACGAGGTTCTTAATTTTATCCCAAAGATGCCAAGTACTCTGTGCTTCCTCAACCACATTGTAATGCAGCTGTTCAGTGAGAGACAAGATGAGGGTGGACTTGCATAACTCATCAAGCTCATCCCATTCGTCATCAATCATAGTTTGAGGCTGCTCACCATGCATCCTTAGTGGCTTTATCTGTAATTTTTGCACCAATACCTACCAAACTTGGCTCTTCCAATAGGCATAATTCGTACCATCAAGCTTAGTGATGTTGAAGATAGCATTGTCAGTGGAAGAAGAATCCATAATACAATCCAAAACAGTGCAGATAGTTCAAAACTGCTTGTTGTTTTCTGTTGTAAACAGCAAAAAATACCACCAAAACCAAGGCAAAATGACCACAAACTGATAGCTAATGATGTTGTCTACCAAGTACTATCAATAGTACATAAAATCAGAATGATTCAGTATGAAAAATTCAACATCATTCCATACATAACTACTTGCTGTAATAAATTATAGTCAAGTACAATGAGAGAAAACTGTAGGCAAAATCAATGCGCCAAGTCAACCACTGACTGTCAAAGCATAACCAGCATCAAGCGGGCATAAATCAGCATATGACAGTCATACGGCAGACATCGAGCAAACATCCAAGCATATCAAACGAATCCGTCAGTAAGCTGACACACCCCTTGTGTAATAGGGAAAAGTGTACACAACATTGCAAGACCTAACACAAAGAGGTGTATGCTCAAGGAGTGTGAAGCCCAAATCAGACCAAGTACATGTATGTGGACCATGGCATATCAACCATGAAACATCCAAGTGAAGAAGATCCCAATCTCAGAAGACTCAAAGCTCAATTATGACGTATCGACCGCTAAATATAGTCGATAACACTTGGTGGTCGTCTAGGGTCTTTCCTAGTTGCCGTCATCCACACTCCACTGGAATGTTTGGACTTTGATCAGTCTAGGCGACCCGAGATCCACCTCGCAGGGAAACATCCTGCCTTATCCCACGAGGATCGACCTGAGTGTTTCCTGGTGATCTAACAGTCTCCTCTCTTTGGCTAGCTCACGTTCAGAGGTGTCCTACAAGAGGCTTCTCGTTCGAACGGAGAAGGGGTCATTACCCTTGGTTCATGGAGTGCAATTCTTTTTTCCAGTAATGGGCTCGGGTTCGTGGAACTCTAACATGTTCTGGCACAGTCGTTGCATCGTTCCCCTAAGATAGTGATCAGCCCAGATTCTAAGACTTTAACCCTAGGGTAAGTCATCGTGTTAGCTCTTATCCTATTTTTTCCTTTCAAGAAAGCATCCGACTCATCGAGTCCACCCAACCATCGAATGCCTTTTGTCGGGAAAGGTCGCTCCCCCGCTTCCCTTTAAACTGTGTTTTCTTTAGTTATCTAAACAAAGCATACTACCATGTTGTTGAATACATTAAAAAAGCTTCATTAATTACCCTTTTAGCATAGGTTGTTTTGTTTCATGTCTTTGTTAATTCATGACCAAAAAACTGTGAAACCAGTCCTTTCAAAACATTGGATGAAAGCATATTTATATATTTTCAGTTCCGCCCTCAAAACCAGAGGTGTGTCCACCCTCAAAAACCAGAGAAGCATTTCCAACCTGCATTTCCAGGCTCCAATGCACAACCGCATTTGATAACAATACGGATTTCTGCTCCATCTTAGGACCCGAGTGCATATTCTAGGAATAAATTCCAACCAAAGCCCCTCATGGTTATGAGTCGCCATATGAGGAAACCTTCCATACTTGACCGTCCGTCCTAGGTGTTGGTCAGACACTCTAGGCAGACTCAAAAATATATATCCAACTCGTTCAAGCTCCAACAGTTGACCCTAGGGAAAAGTCAACCATCCAGTCCTTTGTAATCAATATTTCTTGAGCAATTAGTGCTACTAAAAATAGTAATTTATAAAGCCAATTATAACTTTATCGAAAATATTTTTCAATGACTTTGATTTTGACAACCAATAATTTCTAAGAATTTCCATTCCCTACTTTTCCATTTTTGCAGCTATTGAATTTTCTACGGGAAGACTTAGCTTGATTTGTTTTGCCAATTTCTTAATTTCTCAAAAATATAGCAATCAATTCTTTTCTTTTTTACCTTCTTTTCTTATGACATTTTTTTCTAAGTTTACTAAATCAACCATTTCCTATACTTCCATGTTTATTTGTTTTGTCACCCAAGAGTTAGGAAATTCATTTCTAAGTAATAATCTATATTTCTATGTCATCTAGGATAGTATATGATTAGGAAAGTCTTTTCATGGCCAAATTGATAGACATTATTCTTATTTAAAGGAGTCTTTAATTCTATTAACAATTATCATTATCATAGAAATAAGTCTTATATGTTTAAATGCTCATTGAAACCGTTAATTTTAAGTCAAGAGAATAACTCAATTTTCAATTAACTATACTTGACTTTTAGAGATGGACTTAACTAATTTATCCTTAGTTAATATTTAATATTTCTAAAGATTTCACTAATGTCATTCTTATAAGTGTGATACTAAAATTTATGGTTAGCTCAATTATGGAAATAATTCTAATATTCTTTATATGTTACTTTTGTGATAGATTACTTTGGCAAGCTTTAAACTAGATATGATGCTAACAAGATTTTTGACTTAACATTTTATGTGAAATTTCTTAGAGCATAATAGTTAGCATAACATTCTAATTTAGAAAATTTTCAAACATACTTGTTTATTTATTTATTTATTTGAATTTATTATCCCATGTATATATACAACTAATTTTCTAATTATTTTCAATGATTAGAACCTAATCTAACTTTAACTATAATTATCACTAATTCTTTCTTTCTTTTAAAAAATATCATTCGACTAAAAAAAAGATCACCAAAATGCTAACATTAAAAATTAATTTATTGAGCTTTTCTAATTTATGCTTTTAAGAATAAAATAACTTTTATTATTTTTCTAAAATAAAAAACATTTTCTTTATTTATTTTAAAACCTGGTTTTGGCTTAATGAGAATATTTTTGGATTTTAGAGAAAGAAAAAAATTAAGAGAAGATTTTGGCAGCGTAAGGGTATCGTCGTCGCTTCTTTGATCGCCCTTCTTCACAGCAGAGTATGGTTAGCTCCACACTCATGCTCTTACAATGGAGGGGAGGGGTCTTATTTATACCGGGATCAGTTTGTTAAAATTTTCTAAATTCTTTTTAACATGAAAATGCCATGTGTAGGACATTTTCTAGTGAGATGGCAGTTTGAGATTTTTCAAAAAAAATCTTTTTTTGATTTTAAGAAAAAATTAGAAAGAGGGTATGAGGCGTCTTGATGAGGTTAGAAGTGGCTAAAAATATCCCAAGATTTTTTTAAATAAAAATTAGCTAAATTAGAGGAGGAGTACTGATGTGGCAACTTAGGAATTTTTTATTAATAAAAAAGAATCTTGTTCTTGAATTTTTCATGAAAATTTAGGATATGAGAAATGAGGTGTCTTGTGGAGGTTGAAAAGTACTAGGATATTTCTAAATAGTTGAAAAAATAGGAGAATGAGTACTTATGTGGCAAGATATGGGAGGAAAAGTACTCTCTTTCTAATCATTGCTTATCTCTCTGTCACCATGTGTCATTCTCTTGTAAAGTCCTACTTACAATTGAACTCTTTCTCTCTTTTAGTTAACTACTCTTTGGCTTTAAGTTGGAATTAGAACTAGATTATTTGTCTTTTCTTTCCATTTTTCATTTTCATGCATGCATAATTTCTTACGTGTTTTGTCAACAAGTAAGGTGGAGTTTTCATGATAAGAAATGATGCACATACTCTATTGAAAATAACTAGCATGTGTTGCAAAAACTATTCTTTTTGCACGTGTTCGCATGCTTTTAAGTAAATGCACAACCATACACCAAGTGTGAGTTCACAAGCGTAAATTCTACTTTATTTATGAAATGTGCATACACGTGTTCCCGTGTGCACAGATGCCTAAGGAGGAGTTCACATGGATAACTTATCCCCACCGATTCCATACTTTTAAGGCTTAAGTCTTTTGGCTAGTGGGAGAGGGAGGGGGGGGGTTTCATGCAAGGATCAACAATTTTGCTCGTGTATACAATGAAGGAAATTGCCATGGGAGATTTCTTAATTTTTTTGTGTATACATTTTTGTCTTGTCAAGGTGGTTTGTTACATCCTCTTCCCCTTAGAGAAATCGAGATATCCTCATCTCAAGAGAAACTTTGGATGGTCTCTTTGGAGAATGGACTTCTCAATCCAGATGGCATCTTCTTCAGGGAAGTCCTTCCATTCTACAAGGTACTCATGGAGAGTACGATTTCTGAGAGGCTTCTCTCTAACCTCTAGAGTTCTCTCAAGCTAGAATTCTAAGATTCCTTGAGTTGGCATTACAATCTGTCCATCATCTAAGACATGATTAGGACTTGGGACATATTGTTTTAGAAGATTTACATGGAAAACATTATGAACTTTGAGATGAGGGGGAAGTTCTAATTTGTAGGCATCCCTACCAAGATATTTGATAATTTTGTAGGGGCCGCAATATCTAGGGCTTAGCTTCTTGAATTTTCCAAGAGATAGATAACTTTTCTTAGGTCAAACCCTTAGGAAGACCATCTCGCCCTCCTTGAATGTGCAAGAAGTTCTCTTAGTGTCTACATAAGCCTTTTGCCTATCTTGAGCAGCCTTAATGTCTTGATGGATCGCTTTGGTATGTTCTTCCATTTCTTCCAGCATTTTCCTAGATGCTTCAACCCTTAAGGTCGAATCTGAAAAATTTAGAGGAGACAAGCAGTCTTGCCCATACAATTCCTGAAAGGGAGCCATACCAATGCTTTTTTGGTACGAGTATTATAGGTGAATTCCACCTAGGAAAGATATTGGATCCACGTCTTAGGCTCTCAATTGCAGTAAGCCCTTAAAATGTCCTCCAATACTTGATTGACCCGTTCAGTTTGCCCATCTATTTGTGGATGATAGGCAGTACTAAAGCACAATTGGGTTCCAATAGCCTGGAAGAGACAAGTTCGGAATTAGGATGTGAACAGTGAGTCTCTATCACTGACTATCCTTTTTGGCAATCTGTGCAGTCAGAAGATCTCCTTAACAAACAACCTAGCAATGTCAGATGCTTTGAAGGTAGTCTTTACTGGGTTGATATGAGAAACCTTTGTCAACAAATCTACAACTACTAGGATAGAATCATAACCTCCCTACATTGTAGGAAGGCTAACTACAAAGTTCATACTGATACATTCCCATTTCATATGTGGAATGTCTAGTGGATGTAACTCTCCAGGAAGTTTGATCCTTTCTGCCTTGATTCATTGGCAACTCAAGCATTGAGTCATGTGCCTCAGAACACCAACTTTCATTCTTGGCCAATGATAGCTTTTCCTAATAGCGTTGATAGTCTTAGCATAGCCGAGGTGTCCAACTACAGGGCTGTCATGGGCTTCCCAAATAATCTTCTTTTTGAGGTCCCAATTGTTAGGCACACATAGCCTATGCTGATAGTACAATATCTCTCCTTCAAGGTGATAATGTTTGTATCTGGGCTCTAATTTTGAACCATCACCTCCTGCTTTGATAGTCTCTTTTAACTCCAGATAATCTATGTCATTGGGAATCTCTCCAGCCACTACTTCCAAGATGGGACTGCTTGGCATGGAAATTAGGCTAGCGAGAAATCCTCTATTGCTAGGATATTGTAAAAATAAAGCATTGAGGAATGATTTCTTGCTCAAGGCATCAGCTCTACCACATTTTTCTTTCTAGGGAAAAACTTTATCTCAAAATCAAATTCCTGAAGCACTTCAATCCATCTCCTGTGTCTCATGTTCAAATATGGCTGTGTGAAGATCCACTTAAGACATTTGTGATCAGTCACAAGTGTGAACCTTCTGCCCATCAAATAATGACACAAAAGTTTCAAGGCATGGATGACTACTAAAAGATCCAAGTCATGCATAGCATAATTCTTCTCATAAGGTTTTAGCTTTCGAGAAGAATACATGACTGGACGACCTTCTTGAGTAAGGACACATCCCAATGCCATGATACTTGCATCTGTGATGACCTCAAATTCCATTGAGAAGTCCGGCAAATTTAGGATAGGAGTAGTGGTGAGACAATCTTTTAGCTTATCAAAGATTTCTTGCTCTCGTTCTCTCCATACAATCTTAACTTGCTTCTTGAGTAGCTCAATGAGAGGTGCCGCAATCAAAGAATAATCCTTGATAAAAATCCTGTACCACCCTGTCAACCTAGAAATCCTCCGATTTCTCTAACGTTTTGAGGTGGTGGCCAATCTTGGACATCCTTGATCTTTGCGGGATCTACAGATATTCCTTCCTTCGAGACAATGAATCCCAAGTATTCTATCGTCTTCTTGAAGAAAGAACACCTCTTCTTCTTAGCAAAGAGCTTGTTCTCGCGAAGCAGCTCGAGAACAATCCATAGATGAACTGGATGTACTTCTTCTTCCTTGGAGTAGGTGAGGATGTCATTAAAAAATGTGAGTACAAACTCATCTAAATGGGGCTTGAAGATATCCTGGACCAACCTGTTGAAGGTGGCAGAAGCATTTGTCAGCTGCCGAATGACATTACTGTGAATTCATAATGGCCATACCTAGTATTAAAAGTTGTTTTGGGAATGTCCTCTTCTTTTATCCAAATATGATAATATCTAGATCTCAGGTCAATTTTTGAGAAAATCACACTCCTTGTAATCTATCTAGCAATTCATTGATTTAGGGAATTGAATAATTATTTTTTATTATAACCTGATTCAAACCCCTATAGTCAATGCATAATCTAAGGGTTCTATCCTTCTTCTTCTAGAATAGGACAGGTGCACCCCACGGAGAATTACTGGGACAAATGAAGACTTTCTCCAACAATTGCTTCAACTACTCTTTCAACTCAATAGATTCGGGTATCGACATCTTGTATGGCCTTCTTGCCCCACTGGTTCAGCTCCAGGGATTAATTTTATTTCATGGTCTACTTCCCGTTCAAGAGGTAGTTCACTTAGCTCCTCAGGGAAGACATTAGCAAATTTTTCCATCAGCCATAAAGGTTCTTCTTCATCTTTGTTATCCTCCACTTTGTTTAATTTTATCAAATAGATAAGGAGTCCTTTCCTAATACCCTCCAGGATCCGACTGGCTTTAGCTAGCTAGATTTTTGGCTTGCCTAACTGTCCTTGTGCTTGGACTGTTTGACCTAGGATATTCTTAAATGTAACTTGTCCTTCTCCATAATGAATATTTTCCTGATTGGGACTCAACCAATCCATTGACAGTCATATACCCCTAAGGCTTATAACCCAGAAATTTGCTTTTGTGGTTTCCCCATCTAACTCAAACTATATGTTGTTTATGGCATGAGTTGAGACTATTTCTCTACTATTTGCTAGCTCTATCATCAGTTTTCTAGCCCGCTCAAGGTTCAACTTCAGTCTCTTAGCACATTTTGGGGAAGTAAAGGAATGAGTTGCACTACAATCAATGAGGATTTTAAAAGGAATACCTTGATATTCTATTAGTGTTTGGATGATAGAAAATTGCAGTCCAGCACCCTAATTATTCACGGATGTGTGAATGGATCCTCTCGACTTCTTCTTCCATAGTTGGATCCACTTCTTCCAATGTGAGGGCACATGTGTGGATTCTAGCTCCACGGCCTACTCCTTGCCCCATTCCACGACTAGATCCTCGCCCTGCTCCTTGCCTAGCTCCACGTCCACATCCTCTATTATTAAATTTCTCATTTCCTTATGGACGTTGCGAGATGTTGTCATTGGCATTGGCATTGGCGTTGGTCCCTTTATTTGAGCATTCAGATCAAAATGGACCTGGCTAATTACATCTCCAGCATCATGGCTCATTATTCCAGTTTCTATTTGTGTTGTTATCTCCACCACAATTTTGAGGAGCATTGACTGCATTAGCTTGTCCTTGATTGTAATTCATTTGATGTTGATATCCTACCCATGCTCTTTTGGAGTAGCGAAATCTATTGTTGAACCTATTATTTGACTTAGAGTAAGCCTTCGCCAAAGGTTGTGCCCTTAGTAGTGCATCTTCCAAGTCCGTAGGCCTCATTGCTTCCAGTTGTTCATTAAGGGGAAAATTCAAACCTTGGCAGAAATGCGCCACTTGTTGCTTCATTGACAAGTGAGGAGCGTACTTTTGTAGGGTCATAAACTGAGAATAGTACCCTTCCAAGGTCATTCCTAATTGATTGAGATCAAAGAACTCATTCATCTTGAGTGTTTGATAGGCAGGGGGTAAGTAGCAATTTTGGACAGCCTCTTTGAATCGTTATATCTATGATGAGGTGGTCAAAGTCTTCCTAGCAGACAAAATTAAAGTAATGTGGCGAAATGAACATTGTGGCTATCAAAAATGGGGATTTCCTAAACTTTTCATTACCTACCACTTCTTGAGAATCCATTCCCCCAATCCATATTACTATTTTGTCCCTATAGCTGAATCCAATAGGGAATTATTAACTTGGCATCGATGTATCTCTTGAAAAGAAAATCATCCCATCCAATCTCTATCTATTCCCGAATAATTGTACTTGAGGCTTACGCTTCTTTATGGATAAATAATAATTTTATGTTTATTTGATTTGTTGCATAATATTGATGAAAAATAATCTACACATTGAGATAATTGTGAAGAGATGTGTAAATGCAATCTTAACATGAAGATTTTAACGGAAAACTTCTTATAACCCCAAGCACAGAACCAGAATCTTGTTTCTGCTCTAAGCTTAGTGGAGGCACAAGAGAAAAAGTTTCTTCTCAAACAAATTAAACCACCAAAATTTGACGGAAAAGGGAAGATTGTTGAAGCTGATGTCGAAGTATGGATTGAATTCATGGAGGATTACTTCAATGTAGTAGGACTGGCACCTATAAACAAGGCTGTGATTGCCAAGCTCAAACTTACCGGCGAAGCTAGGCTCTAGTGGAAGCAATGGTGTAAAGGTCAAGCAGTCTCAGAAAGCACAATAACTTGGGATAAGCTAAAGGAAGCACTGTAGGGAAGGTACATGCCACCTGCATATAGAATTATTGGCCAAAGTCTAGGAATAATAGACCTTGGTCTCACAAAGACCAGAGTCCAGGGATGTTGAAAGCTCAATTTAAAAGGGTGAAAGGATAGAGTCAAGGCCAATGGAAGAAGACGAAAGGAAAAATGCAATCAGTGATTTTGTCCCCACTCAAAGGAGTGACCAAAGCCTATGATGTTTCCATTGTAATGAACTGGGTACTTCAAAAGGGAATGTCCCAAACTTGGCAAAAATCGTCATCAAGGAAAATTCAGTCACAAAGCTAGAGCTACCCGTGATTGTAGTTGTGCAGCAATGGGAAGGGTAAAAACTTCCAATATCTCCACTAAGGGAATCAGTGAAGCAGAAGACCCATCCATGGAAGTTGAGATTGAGAGGGCATCCATTCGTGGCGCTCTTCATAGAAAGGGCCCGAATTGCCAATTTTTGGTGATCCAAACACCATTGGATTACCAAGGTAAGAAATTCAAAACCCTGATTGGCTATGGTAGCACTCATTCTTTCATTTCACCAGCTTATGCAAGAAGGTTAGGGATAGCTACTATAGCTGCGCCCACTTTGCTTGTCGAACTAGCAAATGGGTGAGAAATCACTTACACTAGACAAACTACTAAGGCAGAATTCCTACTCAAAAATGAGCCCGCATCTGTTAAGTTCAGGGTAATGAATCTAGGAGTCCATGAGTTGCCTATTCGGGATGGATTGGCTAAATCGCAATGATGCTCACATCCATTGTGGAAAAGGAAGAGTCTCCTTTCGGAATCCTAAGGGTGAGTAGGTTACAACTCAAGGAGAAGCAGGTAAACCAAAGATCCAGCTAACTAAGGCAACGGAATATCTCAAGGAATAAGAAAAGGATTACTCGTCTATCTGATCAAGCTAAACAAACCAGAACAGGTAGAGGACTCCAATGAGGAACCATCATGGCTAAAAGAGTATGTGCATGCGTTCCCAGAAGAATTGACTAAATTACCACCACCTAGGGAAGTGGATCATGAGATTAAGCTAATACCAAGAGCTGCACCAGTCGTCGCAAAAAGGCCCTACAAGATGTCCATTCCTAAAGCTATTGAGTTTAAGGAACAACTCAATGGACCAAGGGTTCATGCGCCCAACAGTTCTCCTCGGGGGGCTCTAGTCTTGTTCCATAGGAAGAAGGATGGTACACTTCGCCTTTGCATCGATTATAGAGGCTTGAACCAAGTAACCATCAAGAATAAATATCCTATCCCAAGGATAATTGATTTACTTGATTGATTGCAAGGGGCAAGAATCTTCTCCAAGATTGATTTGAGGTTAGGATACTACCAAATCCGCGTCAAGGGAGAGGATATTCCTAAAACAGCATTTGTTAGCCATTGGCTTGACACTACATTTACCCTTAGAATGGTGCATTACCTTAGTTATTACTATTTTCTATGTGAAGCAGCCTTTATATGTCTTATGAAGTTTACTGCCTCATGAAGTGTAGTTTTGGGGCAGTTGAAAAACGTGACCTAATGAGGCATTTTGTGTGTTCTTCTTGTCTATCTAATCATTGATGATGATCACGCCTGATGTATGATGTTTCTACCTAATTGTGAAGAGGATCTAGCAGTTGGCGCCATCATGGCTGGAATCTTGATCTCATTTGTAGCATGTCTTGTGTGATTCATTCTTTGTTTTCTGATTAGTAGTGCTGAATGTAGTGTATCTATGCTTTCATATGGTTAGTTCTAAATTCCTATGATTTCTGGGTGTGAGATTAGGTATTTGCTTCATGAAGTATTTATCTGTTCTTTTATGTATTCTGCATAGAAAGGGCAGCAACACTTTGGCGATCCTACCATTGCCTTCTTGGAACCTCCTAGTCAAAACATTATTCAGAATGATGAAGGTTAAGCCCAGATGTTCAAAGTTGCTACATGAAGCAACAGTTTTCTGCGTGAAGCAAAAGTTTTCTGCATGAAGAAGTAG
This sequence comes from Lygodium microphyllum, assembly GCF_053477565.2. Taxonomy (NCBI): domain Eukaryota; kingdom Viridiplantae; phylum Streptophyta; class Polypodiopsida; order Schizaeales; family Lygodiaceae; genus Lygodium; species Lygodium microphyllum. Next base: position 64,064,703 of record NC_141142.1, on the reverse strand, counting down.
AACCAGAATCAAGACAATTTAACACTCTTTATGTGGTTTTAATTTCTGGATGCTGAAATACTTTTCTTTGATGATATATATATGAAAATCTAGTTGCTTCTTGGGGCAGTGGTATATTGCTTCAAGCAGCATGATGTAGATTACAGGTTTAACTTTGCATTTCTGCATATATGTCAGCGAATTATCCATACCGATCAAATGTTATTCTAACCCGAAGCAAATCCAGAGAATTACGGGAGTTATTGGCAGGACAACAAAGGGAGTTATTGTAGAATGATAGCTGCGAAGCAGGAGAAATTGACACCCTGGATGAGGGGGAGTTTCCATCTTTTGGAGAGGAGTTTCAGGATGTTGGTACCTCTGCTGGTATTGCTACTGTGTATCATTCCCCTGCGTCATCTATTGAATCTCCCTGAAGTTACCCTGATGAAGCAAAAGGAGTACTTAACTTACAAGATCTTTCAACTCCTCCGGATTGTGCAGCACAGCGATTACAACATTTGGTGTTAGGAAGTGCAGTCCTGTTAAGGAGACCAGTGGGTACTGCTAGGAAGTCTTTAACTTTTGATCCCTTACCCCCATTGAAGAAGAAGAAGTTCCGAATTATGAATCTTAATCCACCACTTAACCCTCAGGTTAGGGCATCTAAATTCTCAAGGAAGAAGAAAGAAGACCCGGATTGTCATGTCGCTCAGTTCGAGACAAGGTGGGTGGCTAGTGGCTTCAACAATATGTTTGGGGATCAAGTTAAATTACAGCAGTTTGCTGCAACTTTCAAGGGTAAGGCTATGGATTGGTATAGTACTTATGATGCTAGATACTTTACCACATATGTTGACCTTAAAACCACTTTCTTAAGTAAGTTTAGAAAGCATAAGACAGCTACTACTGATGTGTTGAAAAGGTTGAAGCAGATCAAGCAGAAGACAATGTTAGTGCAGGATTATGCACAGAAATTTAAAAATCTATTAAACAGGTTGAATCAGGAAGATAGACCTTCTATGGAGTTACAATACTCTTATTTTGTTAAGGGTTTGGACAAAGCTATTGCAGCGGCAATTGCTAATGCAGAAATTGGAAACAATAATAGTATAGATCGGCTGGTTGAAGCAGCCCAGCGGGTGGAAAAGAGACTTGGTAAGAGTAGATCCAAGAAGAAGAGTAAATATGACTCTTCAAACTTTGACTCTGATGGTTCTGATTCAGAGGATAGTAGTGAGGAGGAAGATACTTCATTAGGCTCTGAGTCGGAAACTGAATCAAGTGACTCAGAGGATGATCGAAGTAAGCGTAGACAGAAGAGATACAAAAAGAAATCCAGGAAAGATAAAACCTCTTCTAGGGATAGCAAGAAGGGGAAAGAGAAAGAGGGAAAAATGGCCTTGGAAAAAAGGTTGGAAAAGAAAATTAAGAAGCAACTGTTGGAGATGGGATTATTGACAACTTCCAGAAGTGTAAAGTCATGTACCATTTGTCAAAAAGTGGGTCATGAGGCTAGAGAATGCTAGTATAATCCAGTTGTACGAAATGCAAGGCAGCAAACAATATCTCTGGCAGTACCAGTTAGCCAAATTGCACCTAAATTGGCACATCAAAGAGGATTTAGAGGCTTTGGTAGGAAGGGTCAACCACCTAAGCAATGGGGTACTTACCAGCCAAGGCAGTGGAATAATGTTCAACAGAGGCAATGAGGACCTTGCTATTACTGTGGCAGGCAGAGACACATGTCTAGACCTAACTATGAGTTATGGGTACGCCATAGGGCTGAAAGGGGAATGCAGACCGGGGAGCAACAAGAAATGCAACCGGTAGGACTACCCTGTAGACAGCAACCATCGGCACCCGCAACAGTAGTCCTAGTAGAGTTACCTGCAGAAGTCATGGAGAGTGAGGCACTAAGTCATCAAAAGAACCAGCAAGTTTGTGAAGCTATACAGAAAGAAGTGCTATGTAAGGGTGTGTTAAATGTTACTAAGCATGGTTTGGAGCCGCATGTGAGCTGTGACTGTTCAAATTGCATAGTTGTGGAAGATTGTCCGGATGAGACAGCAATTTTGGCCATTACCAGAGCAAAAGCTAAGCAAAAGCTTAATTGGGAAGATCAAGAAAAGGCTAGGGAAGTGGCTTCCAATGAAGTTATGAAGTTGCAGAAAAAATAGTCTTCAAAATAGCTTAAAGTTGCAGAATTGCCTTATGAAGTTCAAGACAGCCAGCTACTTCATGAGGAAAATCAGAAGGATATGTTTGTGTCAGGAATGCAATTCAGTAAACACTCACAAAGTTTGAAGCCTTATGAGGCATTGCATGGTTCTCATGAGTTGTTTGTTGCACTAGCCAAATCTTCATTACAGTTGACTTTGGAACAAATCCTTGATTTAATTCTAGGGTTTAAAGAAAAGCTTTTAGCTAAGATTATGTCAAATTAGGATGAAGTGATTAAGCATTATGCTATGGATCAAGAGCAGACTTCAGATTGTCAAGCGGTGATTCCCACACAGATGGAGGTGGTAGACTATAAAGTTCTGACTATTCAAGTTGACTATTTGGGTAGCAAGTTTGATGATGTTCTTCTAGATGGAGGTTCTAGAGTTAATATTTTGCCTGAAGAGATGTATTTGGCACATAAGTTGCAAGGACTTGTGGCAACACCATTTCAGTTTAAAATGGCATATCAAAGAAGAATTCAGCCATTGGGAATATTAAAGAATCAGCTTATTTGGATAGCCAGGCTGAAGTTCAAGGTTAGTTTTGTTGTTCTTCGTATGGAAGGTTTAGGGGATTCATATAATATGCTGTTGGGAAGACCATGGATTAGACTAGCCAAGTTGGGCTCAGATACAGCGACTATTCCTCATGGAAGTAAGGAGATCAAGTTGTCCACAATTAATCGGGTAATTTTGGAACCTAAGTACCGTCCGTTAGTTGCTCAAACAATTAATGTTGCACCTGAGATTGAGGATGATGAGGAGGAACTTTTTATGAAAGCTAACCCCATAGTTGTGCCAGTTTTTGAAGTGGACGTTCAAAAAATTTTGTCTCAGTATAGGGTATTCCCAGCGGTATTATCATCAGAAGTGGTTTTATCTTCAGAACAGAACAGTTACCCCATGCATCAGCAAAGTAATTTGATGCAGCAAACTGTTTGCTCCATGAAGCAGGACAGTGCCTTCATGGAGCAGAGTAGTGATTTCATGCAGCAGAATAGTAATTTGGTGGTGGAAAGTAATGTTACTTCTGAGGGAAGTAAAAACATTGATTTGGGAACACTTAAAGACCAAAAGAAGCCTTCTTTGGATGCAGAGGAGGATTTATACACAGAAAGTCAGCAAGATATTATAGATGCAGAGCTGAAATATGAGCATACCATGCATAAGTCGACTAGAGTCTTTGAGGATGATGTCCAACAAGTGTATTTGGAAGCTGAAATAGGCTCTAAGCCGATAAAGGTGAGTATTTTCATTGAGGAAGATTTCAAACAGCAATTAATTAAGTTGTGTAAGGACTTTCAGGATATTTTTGCTTGGTAATATACAGATATGAAGGGCTTTGATCCAAAGGTGTGTCAGCATAGAATTAATTTAAAGGCAGATGCAAAGCCGGTTATGCAGAAATAGTATCGTATGAATCCTAATTATGCTAAACAGGTGAAGGAAGAGATTGACAAACTTCTTCGAGTGGGTTTTATCTGCCCTGTTAATGAAGTGACTTGGTTGTCACCAATTGTGGTGGTGCCTAAAAAGAATGGCAAAATACGGGTTTGTGTAGATTATAGAAAGTTGAATGCAGCAACCATTATTAACCCATTCCCTCTTCCATTCACGGATTCTTTATTGGATGATATGGAGGGCCATGAGATTTATAGTTTTTTGGATGGTTTCTCTAGCTATAATCAGATTCGTATGCATCAGGAAGATATGGATAAGACAGCTTTTGTAACCGAATGGGGTGTCTTTGTGAGTACTGTCATGAATTTTGGTTTGAAGAATGGACCCCCAGAATTTCAAGGTGCAGCTCATAAAACCTTTGATCCTTATCTTACATCTTTTATGAGGGTCTTCATAGATGATTTTTGTGTATTTGGTAAGAAAGTGGATCATTTGCAGCATCTTAGACTTTGTTTTGAAAGATGCCGTCAATTTGGCATGTCCCTTAACCCTTTCAAGTCTATTTTTGCTGCTAAAAGAGGAATTCTGTTGGGCCATATTATTTCAAAAGAGGGTAAGGTTATTGATTCAAGGAAGATTCAAGCAGTTCAGAAGGTTGTAGTATCTACAACAGTTCAAGAAGTGATGCGCTTTGTGGGGCAGGTCAAATGGCATAGCAGGTATTTGAGGTATCTAGCTCATATTTGTGCTCCACTAACATTGTTAACCAAGAAAGGGGTTCAGTTTGTGTGGAGGCATGACCAAGAGAAAGCTTTTGCTATATTGAAAAAGATGATAGTTGTAGCACCAATTTTGCAACCACCACAATGGGATATTCCATTTCATGTATTTGTCGATGCATCTGATATTACAGTAGGTGCAGTCTTGATGCAGGAAAGGGTTGTTGGTTGGTTCAGATCTGTCTATTATGCAAGCAGACGGCTTACAACAGCTGAGAAGAATTATAATGTTACTGAACGGGAAGCTTTGGGGATGATCTTTGCATTGCAAAAAAATTAGACATTACTTGTTGGGGAACCAAGTTATTTTTCATGTGGATCATCAGGGGCTTTGTTGTATCTTATTAACAAGCCGCAGCTTACAGGAAGATTGGCAAGGTGGATGTTATTATTGCAAGAGTTTGATTACAAAATAATACATACACCAGGCAAAGATCATGCACTGGCTAATTTTCTGAGTAGAATTGAGTCAGTGGACCGTGTATTGGGGGTGAATGATTAGTTGCCTGATGGAGAATTATTCAATGTTCAAGTAAGTCGATTCAATTCCTTCTATGATCAAATGTTACAGTTTTTGCTTCATAGAGTGATGCCTCCAGATTTGTCTAGAGACCACCGTAGAAGATTGGCATTACAAAGCAGGAGTTATCAAGTTATTTTGGGAGTTCTTTACAGGAGAGGCATTGATAATGTGCTAAGAAGGTGTGTAACTGCTCAAGAGCAGCCTGCAGTTCTCCATGAAGCACATGTAGGAATAACTGGAGGGCATTTCTCTGGTCAGATTACAGCTAGAAAGGTTCTTCAAGCGAGATTGTGGTGGCCAACTGTACTCAAAGATGCTCATCAATATGCTAAAGAATGCATTACTTGTATGAAGGAGGGTCAACCTCAATCTCGAGATTGAATGCAAGATCATCCAGTTTTACCTTTGGAACCATTTCAAAAGTGGGGTATTGATTTTGTGGGCCCCATCAAGCCAGCTGTTCGTCAGAGTAAGAATCAGTATATTCTAGTCTATACCGATTATTGTACTAAGTGGGTTGAAGCCAAAGCATTATGGGATAATAAAGCAGCAAGTGTAGCTCAGTTTTTGTACTCTAATATCATGACCCGTTTTGGATGCCCCATAGAGTTGGTAAGTGATCGGGGTAAGCATTTTCTGAATGAAGTAATCAAAGAGCTTACTGCTAAGCATATGATCCTTCATAAGAAGTCTACACCTTATCACCCTCAGGAAAATGGACAAGCTGAAAGTTCAACTAAGATTTTACTCCGAATTCTTAAGAAAATTGTGGCTGATAACTGTAAGGATTGGGATACAAAGTTAGATTCGGTATTATGGTCCTTTTGTATAGCATATAAGGTGTCAACAGGCTTTACTCCTTTTAAGTTGGTTTATGGACTTGAGGCAGTTGTCCCCATGGAATTCTTGGTGCCTAGTTTGAGGATAGCGGTTGCTTATAGGTTGTGTCCAGAAGAATCACTTCATGATAGGCTCCTGAAGTTGTTCCAGTTAGAGGAAGATCGGATTATAGCTCACTACCTTCAAGGGGTGGTGCAGTCAAGAAGACATGCATGGGTTAATAGGCATATTAAAAAGAAGATAATCAAAGAAGAGGATTTGGTTATGGTGTATAATTCACGGCTTGGGAAGCACCCAAGGAAGTTAAAGTTAAGGTACACCTATCCCTATGAAGTTTTGAAATATGTTGGTCAAGGCACTTTTGTGTTGACTACTTTATAGGGTGAAATTATTAAGCCTGCAGTGAATGGATTTAGATTAAGAAGGTTAGTTCAACCGGATTATGATAAGGTACTCTATGAAGTTGAACAAGAACCAGTTGCACTAAATTTGGTTCAAATTCCAGCACTGTTACCTCATGGAGTAATCTGTGGCATTTTACCTCATGGAGCACTTTATGATTCTATGACTCTCATTATTGTTTTTAGGGTGTCCTGGCTTGGTTTTTGGCAAAAAGAACTACTCTTTTATGGTGAGCTATTAGCTGATAATGTTCTCTTGTATATCACTTGTGGTGAACATGAAGAAGTGAGGCAAACTTCAGTAGTGCTCGATGAAGTGCAATCTATTTGGCAATTGTTCTATCTCATTTTAAAGGTTCAATGGTACTACATGAAGTGGTGGCAATATATGACATTCAAAGTTGGCTCTTGGAATTTACTTTATGAGGATTATCTTTTTAAATTTCTTTGTCCTGCAATCATGATTGGGCAAAGTGGTATCATGGCCATGGAAAATTGTGCTTTGAAAAGATATCTACCTTTTAACTTGGGATGTTTATGTGATGGTTTAGAAGATCAACTGTCTTTAACTCCAGTTCTGTTGGTATTTTCATTGTGTGAACTTATCAAGTTTTAGTTGCATGAGGTGGGGTTGAAGCAACAAGACTCTCATGTTCAACTTAGAGGGAGTACAAGTGGCAAATCAGTATCTTATCATGTCTCTTTTTTCAAGGAGTTTAACTCATGGTTAGGTAAGGCAAGTGGAAAAAGGGCAAATTATGGCTAAGAAGACTCGTGTGCTGTCGCCTGCGCCAATTCAACAGCGTCTCTCTGCGACTTCACGCCATCAAGCTTCATCGTTTTCTTCATCTCTTTTCATTCCTAATCCGCAGCAGGTCGTCGGCTGATGCAGCCCTGGTGAAGATAAGACAAAAGAAGAATTCGAAGCTCCCTGTTAAGAGGGCACGACAACAGCCGAGAGTAGTTCAGGACCAGGATGATGACTCTAGTGATAGTCCACCTGACACAACCCCATCGAAAGTCAAGAACTCCACGCCAAAAATGCCTTCTGTTATGTCGAGTGAAGATGACGATGAGTTGCCTACTCCTATGCTTGATTGCTCTATACTCATGGATACCAAAGAACCCAATACCAAGGGCTGGTTAAGGCAAATTGGGTTGCTTGATTATGCGGAGCTACCATGGGAGGCTTGGGGAAACAATATACATGCTCAACAACAGTTACTTATGATTCGAGAAAGTGGCAAAGCTAGCGGAAGATTGGAGCTTACTCCTACTTTACTAGCACATGTTTTCTCTCTTGCGCTTAATGATCGGCCAAAGCATTGGCGGTGCACAGATGAAGCTATGCAACAAGAGTTTGGGCTTCCTACAAGTGTTAGAAATCAGTATGTGTTAAGGTATGCAGATACAAAGATGAGGTTTTTCATTAAATGGTTCATGCAGCGGTTTTTATTGTTCATAAAGGCTGATGTAATAACAAAGGACACCTTTGGTATTTTATGCTATGCAGAAAATGTTGGGATTCCAAATTGGTCAGGAACTTTATATGACAAATTGATGCAGGAAGTTCATGTGCCAACAATTCATAAGCAGCAGAAAAGTAGACTTGGACCTATGTTGGCTGGTTTATATGCTCATTTGCAGGTTGTATGTCCAACATTGCATCCGTCACTTTGGGAATCTCTGAGTATGGACAAGGTTACTACATTTAAAAGGAAGAAATTAATGGATGGGATAATGGTTGACTGTTATGATAAAGATTTGTCTCATGATCATGCATTGAATGATCTTGAGAATGTTAAGTCAAAGGAGTTTGTGGATCCTTTGTTTATGACTTTTTCATCTCCTGAAGCTTCACATGCTAGTACTTTGGGATGCACTGTGCCTTTAGATATATCAGCACGGTTAAATGATGATGTCAAGAATGACAATGCTCGTGAAGATGTACTCATTACAGGGGTTAAGAAGAAGGTTAGATTCTCCAAGTTGAAGATGGAGACTATGCCTATACCAAAGCACAGTGATGCTATGCAGCAGCATATGGGTTTGTCTTATGACAAGGGAAGTGGTTCATGATGGATATGTTCCTCAAATTCTTGGTGAAGCTTGATCTTTGGTTGCAGGGTTACATCGGTTCATGAAGGATATGCATGCTAATGGTGCCGTTAAGTTAAGTGTGGTGCAATCTTTACAGGAGCAGTTAGAGTCCATGAAAACTAAAAGAGATTCTATGCAAGTTGAAATGGGAAAAATGAAGGAATTACATGAGAATGAGGTGGATGCTTTGAAAAGGCAAATTGATGAGTATGCTGATATGTTGCTTAAATGTAAATTGTCTTCTGTTGCATTTAAAGAATGGATAGCTAATATGCAGGATAAGTTTGGTGGTGAATTGGATTTGTTGGCTAAAGAAAATGCTAAGTTGAAGGCTGAAAGGGTATTATTGGATGCCCATTTACAACCTCTTCTTAAAGTGGAAAAGCAAATCTTGAGAGATATGGAGGTTGATCTTGATGGTTCTGTTTTTATGCAGCAAGATTTGACATCAATGAGAGCTACATTGGCTTCCTTTATGCATGATCAGTGGGTTAGCATAGCTGCTAGAATGTCTCAAGTTATTTCTCAGCCATATGCAGTTTTGCAGCAAACATTTGTGTCTGAAAACATGGAGAAATTGATTCACGAGAAAGATATGTTAAAGGAAAAGTTGGATGTATGCAGGCTGACTATCATAGGATGATGGATGTAGTGTCTGGGTTGCAGAATGTTAAGCAAATTCAAGGTTCTGAAAATCTGTATGTGGATGCAATAGATATGGTCAAAGTTGATATTAATAATGTTTTGCAGGATATAAATCAGCAGATTAAGATTCAAGATCATATGGTGGATACAGTTCATGATATTGCATCTTTTGGATTGCAGGAGCATCATGTCCAGGAGCAATCTGTTACGGATTGCAATGATGCTCATGAGCCTCATAGTTCATAAGTTCTTTTGGTGTAGAACTGTCAGATCTAATTCTCTTTTTTTCCATCATACTTACATCATACTTGATATGTATGCCTCTAGGATTATACCTTTATGTTTTCTTTTGACTGTCTTTTGAGGGGCTTATGCAACTGCAGTAGAGGGCTATAAGTATCCTACTAGAGAGGCTCTACTTATGGTTACTCTCTGTGGCTTACTTCACGGTGAAAGGTTGTGGGTAAGGCATAATCTTTTTCACTAGATATGTTGGGTTTTGGATAAGGCATTTTGACTTCATCAATCATTCAAGGGTTCGAGTCATGGCTTTGCTAGCCATCCACCGGGCTGTGCCAAGTGTTAGTCGCTGGCTTGACACTACATTTACCCTTAGAATGGTGCATTACCTTAGTTATTACTATTTTCTATGTGAAGCAGCCTTTATATGTCTTATGAAGTTTACTGCCTCATGAAGTGCAGTTTTTGGGCAGTTGAAAAACGTGACCTGATGAGGCATTTTGTGTGTTCTTCTTGTCTATCTAATCATTGATGATGATCACGCCTGATGTATGATGTTTCTACCTAATTGTGAAGAGGATCTGGTAGTTGGCGCCATTATGGCTGGAATCTTGATCTCATTTGTAGCATGTCTTGTGTGATTCATTCTCTGTTTTCTGATTAGTAGTGCTGAATGTAGTGTATCTATGCTTTCATATGGTTAGTTCTGAATTCCTATGATTTCTAGTGTGAGATTAGGTATTTGCTTCATGAAGTATTTCTCTATTCTTTTATGTATTCTGCATAGAAAGGGCAGCAACAGCATTCAATACCAAATATAGTCATTTTGAATTCATAGTAATGTCTTTTGGTTTGACTAATGCCCTTGCCACCTTTAACGGCTAATGCAGGACATTTTTAGACCATATCTCAATGATTTTATGCTTGTCTTCTTTGATGATACCTTGGTTTATTCCAAGGAAGAGGAGGATTATGAATCCCAAGTTCGCATCATCCTTGAGACCATGAGGACTCATAAGCTCAATGCTAAGAATAAAAAGTGTGCCTTCCTCAAGAGGTAGATCGAATATCTTGGATTTATTGTGTCAAATGAAGGAATCTTTGTAGATCCTACAAAGTTTAAGGATGTCCAAGAGTGGCCTCCACCAACTACTATTAAAGAAGTGTGTAGCTTTCTTGGATTAACACGTTGGTACAGGATCTTCATTAAGGACTACACCTTAATCGTAGCACCCCTCACAAATTTACTAAAAAAGAAATTTGCCAGAGTGTGGACGCCCATTGAGCAATCAAGTTTTGATAAATTCAAGCATAGCTTAGTGACAATAAAGATTCTGAAACTCCCTAGCTTGAGCAAGGAATTTGAAGTTGTCAGGATGCTAGCTCACTTGCACTAGGCTGTGTACTAATGTAAGAAGGTCATCCTATAGCATATTCTTTGAGAAAGCTAAAAACCCATGAAAGGAATTACGCCACCCATGACCTGGAGCTACTAGCAATTATTCATGCTCTCAAGATTTGGTGACACTATTTTCTTGGTAACAAGTTATCTTTGGTTATGGACCATAAGAGCCTTAAATAAATCTTCACTCACACTGACCTCAATATGAGGCAACATCATTGGATTGAGGTTTTGCAAGAATATGACTTTGAGATCACATATCAACCTGGTAAAGAGAATGTGGTCACTAATGCCTTAAGTCGCAAGGCATTCCTCAACTCTCTTATCATGGAGGAGCCCTGCAGAATCATTAGCAACTATGGTGTCAATGCCTAGCAACCCTATCCTTGAACTAGCTAAAAGGAGGAAGCTAGCCATGACCCAGAATATCTAAAGATGATGAAGGAGATTTTGGAAAAGGACCAAAATCCCAGACTTAAGGTCAAGTATCAAGAATTTTCTGTCAATGAGGGACTTGTCTATTTTAGGACAAGATTATGCATATCCTCAAGCAAGAAACTCAAACAGAGAATACTTTGGAAAGCACACAATTCCCCTTTTTCAGGCCATCCTGGTTATGTCAAGACCCTCAACACAGTCAGAAAGAGCTACAATTGGGAAAGGATTAAGGGAGACGTGGTCAAATATGTCACGGAATGTTTGTCTTGCCAACACATTAAGGTAGAACATGTCAAGATACCTAGGAAGCTGCAGCCTCTTGAAATTTCCCAAATGAAGTGGGAATTTATCAGCATGGACTTTCTTGTTGGATTACCTTCAGCTCAAGGAGGATACAATTCAATAATGGATATAGTAGACATGCTCACCAAGGTTGCACACATCATCCTAGTCAAGACAAACTATAAAGCTTTAGATATTGCTAGATTGTTCATCAAGGAGATATTTAGACTCCGTGAGTTGCCTAGAATGATCGTTAGTGACCACAACTCCCTCTTCACATCTCACTTCTGGAGAGGGATATTTGAGGCCATTGGGACTCAACTCTGTTTCAGTACAACCTATCACCCTCAAACTGATGGCCAAATGGAGAGGGTCAACCAAGTCATTGAAGATATTCTTATGGCATATTTCTATCACGAGCCCAAGAAATGGATCCAATATCTACCATTGGTAGAGTTCGCCTATAATGCTTCCTACCAACAAAGCATTCAAATGGCACCCTTTCAAGCATTGTATGGGCATCATTGTCGTACTCCATTGAGCTTTTAAGATCCTACCTTAAGGGTAGAAGCTTCCAAAAAATGCTTGAGGAAATGGATGAGCAGGTCAAGGCCATCACACAAGACATTAGAGCCGCTAAGGATAGGCAAAAAGCCTATGCAGATCTAAATAGACAAGAGTGACTCTTCAAAGAGGGAGATACGATTTTTATTTGTGTACAACCCAAGAAGAGTTTCTTATCATTGGGAGAATTTAAGAAATTGATTCCAAGGTATTGCGGACCCTACAAGATCCTCAAGTGCCTAGGACCCTACCTACAAACTCTAACTCCCTGAGAGTATAAAGGTTCACAATGTATTTCATATTAGCCTACTAAAGAAATATGTATCCAATCCTAGCCATGTACTCAATTATCAACAAGCTATAATGCCAAGCCAAGGAGTTCTTGAGCTTTGGCCAGATAGAATCCTAAAGAGATTGAGGAGTAGAACCCTCAAAGAGTACCTCATCCAGTGGAAGGACTATCCATAAGAAGATGCCACATGAATTGACGAGAGTACTCTCAGCCAACAATACCCCCAATTCCTTTCGAGATGAGGATATCACGATTTCTTAAGGGGGAAAGGATGTAATAATTCCGCGGCCGTGAGATTCCCCCCCCCCCCTTTTTTAATCTAATTTAAAAAAATTTTTGGCCCCCCATCCACGCCGCCAGCTGGCAAGTGGAGGGGGAATTACAAAGACAGTCGTGATAATGATGACGATAGGGGGAGTTGTAATTATTACTGAAGAGGATGATAGGGAGCTATAGTGGGCATCGGCACTTGGACAGGGAGATGATGTGGCAGAGGTGGAGCTGCCAAGGTACATGAAGTCGAAGAGGATGAAGATTTCAATGGGGGGAGGGGCACACGTGTGCCACCTCCAACCCCCCCCACTACCCCTTCTTGTTAGGCTGCATGGCAACAATCACAATGGCTGTGGAGTGGAGCTAAGGCTTCCTCATCACGATGCCTTCACCCGCCAATAATACCCTTCTTCCTCCCCTATAAAAATCCCCCCTCCTTGAGCAAAACACACTATTCTTCTCCCCCCTACTGCCAATTCATGAGGAAGTAAAAGAAAGAGAGAGAGAGAGGGAGAGAGACAGAGAAGGAAGGGGAATCTTAGAGTAAGAGAGGAAGGGAGAGAGAGAGAGAGAAGAGCCTCAAGGGAAATTCCTTCTTGGACAGAGCTTCGAGCACCCTCTCTTTGCACCGTGATTCCCATGATCTCTCCATCAACCACCCCTCTATGTGGTAGAAGTTTGCTGAAGTCAGGCAAAGTATAGGAAACTCCGGCACAAAGGAGTGCTCCAAGAGAAGAGGAGACCCGCATTCTAAGCTTCAAAAATGGCCCCGAAGCCTAAACTCTCCCAAGTAACCGGAATGGTCGCAACTACGAAAGCAAAGATGCCACCACTAACACGAACCCATTATCAGGTGTAAATGTTAATTCGACACTCCAAAACCAGGTACTGCTACCGCATCTAGTACTTTGAATGAAACCGTAAAGCATGGACATCATTGGGAAGAAGTCATACTTTGCATCGTGTAACTTGCATAACTTGAAAGGTAGTTGTAAAGGCTTAATAACCATGATTTTCCATGAATAGATCAAGCACCTATGGGTTGTTGCAGTACTAAGCCATGTATTAGGTTCGAATTTTTGCAAGTGCATCATAGATTGCCAATGTATATAAATATTCCACGTACATCAATTGCATCCTGTAGACCATTAGAGTGAATTAACTTGCATTTACAATGAACTCATGTACACGCGCACTTAAATACTTAGGCCACACTTTATGATTTGCATAAATGTACTAGAAGGAATTTTTATGAATGGGAATCCCACATCGTATCATCAAGTCAGGAAAACTTGCATCTAGATTTGCGTGGCATCATGGATAGTTTTAGTTGCACTACATAATAAGGATTCATCTTAAAAGATAGATGTAAGTCGCGCCTGTGAATTGTTAAACTTAGCTGCAAGAGGCAATTCGGTAAAAGAAAGCCTATATGATAACTAAGGATAGGGCTTAATTTGACTCAGTTAGGATTTAATTGCAAATAAGTCAAATTATCGTTATGATCATATGTTGACTTAGAGTCAAGTAAACATGCTCTTTGGTCTCTATCCTAACAACTAGCTGCGATGAGTCCAAAACACCCTTGGAGATATCATTTTTAAAATATGATAGAACTCAAATACAATACAAGAAAACCCGAATGTCATATCCACAAGGAAGAACGACCATTCGCCACGTGACATTTGATGCTCGCAACTATTTAAGGATTGGAAAAAGGGCTTAGTTTACTCTTGACTTGCGAGAGGGCTTAGTTTACTCTTGACTTGCAAGTGGAATGAACAAAATGTCTTGTTATCTTGAGGGAATCAAACCCTAGGATAAACTTAGAAGCCCCGATAAAGTTCTAAGGTGGGAAAAGGGTTTGATATCCTAGTTTGAGTCATCTAAGACCTGTGACCTTAAGATAAGAACCCGGGACTAAAGGCTAGCAAATTAGGGGAGCTACCATCTAAAAACTATCAGATATAAATCCAATAGCGTAATTTCTTGCTCCTATCACATAGAAATGAGGACAAAACGAGGGTGCTCTCTAATCCTTAGAAGGTCATGGCAATTAACACCAAGGCAAGAAATACCCAAGAAGGGTGATTACTAAGCGTTCAAAAATAGGAACTCCACCTTAGCAGATGTCTTGAGCACTTGCCTCCATTGTTGTTTGTGCTTGTAAATCTAGAATCATTGTCAGGAATGTATGACCCAAGCTCACAAAATAAATTTGAATAATGAATCATGTTGAATTCATGGAGGGTGCACCAAGCCACCCCCAACTGGCTACCAACCCTATCCAAGGGGGTTCTAAATAACTGTGATGGGAACGTGGACCAAACCTACCATGAGAGGTCTCTCCATGGGTTAGTTTGAACATAGGAGGATGCTTGGATGCTAGGGGGGCTCTGGCTATAAATTTCCTACCTCTGGGTCCTAGTTAAACAATCTACGTAACTCGAGATGGATTCTTGAGGCCTTGTTGCTAGTGCAAGGGTGGAAACTTGGAAGAAATAAGACACATCCTCATGGACTGTGGGAATCATCCTTTTTGGACAAGATTTGTATCTCAGTTAAGATGCTAATATAAAGTTACTTCCAAGGAACCTGTCTGAAATGCTTTCTTGTCAATGCCATAAGTTACGTGAACGAATCCTATTCCTTTTATGTGATAGTAACTAATTAGATAACTAAAGAAATGAGAGGTATAATTAGGCTAGAACCCAATTCATGCCATTTTAGGGGACCAAAATGGGTGCCCTACGAGCAGAGAGGTTGAGTGGTGCATCCCTCTCATTTTCTATTCTAATTGAACCAAGTGTGGCATGGGTCTACTTTGACTTGGGTATCTCTGTGTAAAGTAGGATATCCACCCGACACTAGAATGCTTTCAGGAGATCTTGACCATTAGGAACCTAGATTTTAGGTCGATCCTAGTGGATTCGACCGCACTATTGCAAGACAGACTCGAGAAACCCTAGGCTACAAACCCTGTGACATTCCATGGGAGTGCCGGGCAGCATTGCTTAGATTTGTCTCCCGTTGGACCACTAAAAACATGCTTGGGTAGCCTATGGGTGTGTTATATCAAATGATGGTTCAACCATAACAACAATGGCCTCAAACAGTTCCTCCAATGGAGACTCAACAACAGTGGAACCCTATCCACTGGAATCAACAACCCTCGGTCTCAACAGGAGCTCTGAATCAAAACCAGAATAGTAGACCTGTGGATCAACCCAGCTAGTGTATGCAATAATGATAGAAGCTTCCCAAAACCCTACTACAAGTACTCCAAGAGGTGAAAATATGAAGGATTACCTATCCAACTCAGTCATCGCAAGCATCAAGAAAGAGCTTATGGATGTGATTACAGAATGGCTACAAATGTTGAAGGTGAATATCGCCAATATATCCACTCTTGCAGAAGGTTGGAGAGATGTGATGTGTTCTAATACATGGTGTGGAAAGTGACATCAAGTGGGACATTTAGCCATTGAGTGTACCTGAAAACCAACCATTCCAGGAGCTTGATGTTCATACTGTTTGAGGAAGAACCACATACAAGTTATTTGCTCTCTGAAAAGAGATGCATGAACGAAAGAAGAAAGATGAAGACGCAAGATTCAACTTGTTGGAATCCAAAATGACAATGCAAGACATTGGACCAAAGCCTAGATAGTTTGGTCCTAAGTTCAGTCCAAGGAGATTTCCCTCTAAGAGTTACAGAGGACGACAATCTGGCGGGTGGCCAGAGATCAAGGTGGAGTGTTACAGATGTGGAGAAAAGGGTTATATCTCACCAAACTGTCCAAACCCTAGAAGTTCTACGGAACACAAACCCTTATGCAATTGATGCAAATGAGAAGGTCACACTACAAAAGATTGTCCAAGTCCAGCTCTTGTGAAATCTACTCCTGATACCCAAAAAAATACCCAAGAACTTGCTTTCAATTTGGTGGAATTGGAAGTGGCTACAATAACGTGTGAAAAGAAAGGAGAACCCATAGTTCCAAAGGAGAACATTCTCTCTGCCAAAACAGTGAAGCTCAATCTTCCTAAGGAGAAACAGAGTAGTGCAGCGCAAAACAATGTAGTACAAAGCTCTATAGAGCCACAAAGAGCCATAAAGACCGTTATAGAGGCAGGATTAGAGGTCCGGGAGATAGAGGATGATGAAGTACCTCCTCATGGAGAAGAAGCGTAGATGTTGCTGTTCCTAGAAGAAAAACGGAAGATAAAAGTGGGCGTGGCCCCATTTCCTAGCTGATTGGAAAAGCCTGTGGATCCTATCAACAAAGAGTATGATTTGGTCAAAGACCTAGAAACTTTTAAACCAAGCTTAACATTTCGGTAGTTGTTGATGTCATCTCCTAGCTATCGAAAGAAATTCAAAGTCATACTGACAAGAAGAAGAGGCCTAACAATTGCTCCCTCCATGACAACCAAGTCCTACAAAGCCTCAAGACCAGTGAAAGAAGTAGAGGTGGCTAACGCCTTCCTGGATCCAGAAACCCCAAAGATAGGCATATGGATTGAAGGATTTTTTATTTTACACACTTTGATTGATGGTGGCTTATCAGTAAACATAATGATGGATGTGACAATGAAGGATCTAGGCTTGCAAGGAATGCAGCCTATGTAGTGGCTTATTAGATACACATTAACCCTTTATCACTTTTTCTCCCTTCCTTATATAGCATGTTGCTTGCTACGATATTCTCTCTACCCTAGTGCCATGCTAGATAGTCTTCACTACTCTTGTACATGTTGGTAGATCATTAATGCACCACTAATAGCTCCTAGCTTTAAAGGTTGCTGATTCTTGTCGCCGTTAAGAAAGATGTCTCCTATCTGATCTAGTGTGCTCAACTTCATCTCACTTTTGCGAGGAGAGGATATATGCCTAGTTTTGAAGAGTTGATGGCTTTGCTTCTTACATAAGAGATTAAGTTGGGCCTCAATGGACCTATTAATGGAAAAAATATAAATCAAGATAGTGTGTTTTATCATCAACAAGGCCATGCTAGCTCATCTAGAGCTAGCAAATCATCTTATGGTCAAGGAGACACCTTTGCACAAGGTTGTAGTACCTTTGGATGTGGTGATTTTATGTAGTATCTTTGGATCTGGTGATTTTATGCCTAGAGATAGGGGGAGATCCTACTCTAGAGGCACAGAATGCTCTAGTCCATAGAGAGATGGTGCACGTCATTATTATGGGTAGTTTGGTCACTTTGAGAGAGTGCGCTTTCATAAGAAAAATGCTATGTTTAGGGATCAAGGAACGACCCATTTTGGGCACTATGCAAGTGGATATAGAGGTGGTGGCTAGTTCTAGAGGTAAGAGTTTATCTCTTTACCGTGGAGCATGTACTTGGTAGTATGGCACACCCTCCTGGAGAAAATGACTAGTTTTCGGGTTCACATGCTACAAACCATATGACTTACCATGAAAAATGTTTTGATAGAAAGTATAAAATGCAAACTGAGGAGTATATGGCTTTAGGAGATGACACATTACATAAGTTAACTTATATTAGAAGTGTGCCTTTGATGACTAGAGATAGAGCTAAAAACAAGCTTGGGGATGTCTTATATGTGCTTACCATCACTAAACATTTTGGCTTCAATTGGTAAAATGGCTCATCAAAGATTACAAGTGAGGTTTAACAAGTATGGTTGTTTCATCGAGGAGTTTAGGAATGGAAGACCCAGCAAAACTTATTACTCATGATCAAAAGAAAATTAGGTTATTTGTTTTGGATACATGAACTCCCATCATTCAAATCTCTATGTATTCTGAGAGAGGAATGGACAAGATAAAGATGTAGAAAAAAGGCATAGATATATTGGACATGTGAATCTATAAAGTCTTAAATAGATGTACTCTAGACATATGGTTCATGAACTTCCACAGTTTGGGTATGCAAATTATGATAATGTATGTGAGGCTTGTCAATTTAGCAAAGCAATCTAATCTCCCATTTCCAAAGATGGAGAGAGTGAGAAGCTATCCTTTAGAAATGACACATTTTGATATTTGGGGTCCATGTCAGAATGTATTTTTTAGTGGGAAATGCAAGTTCTATATCACTTTCATTGATGAGTTTAGAAGGATGACATGGGCGTATTTTTTACAACATAAAAATGAATCATTTGAAGAGTTTTTGGAGTTTAATACTATGGTAGAAAAGAAATTTGGGGGCTATATAAAATTATTGAGATCAAATAATGGTGGAGAATATATGTCAAATGAGTTCTCTTACTATTTGAGAGACCATGGGATCAAAAGATAGGTCACTTATAGATATACACCACAATAGGATGGTGTGGCAAAAAGGAAGAATATGATTGTTGTGGAAGTAGTAAGATCAATGATGAATTAGATGCACATGCCCTTGACCTATTGGACTAAGGCAATGCATACTGTATTCACTATCATGAATAGGATGCCTACAACTTTGACGCATCGTATGTCTCTATATGAAGATGCATGGCAGGATACCTACAATTGCATATCTCACGGTGTCTGGTTGTGTATGTTATGTACATGCCCGTAATGATTTGAGGAAGAAGAGGGAACCAAAAGCTATTAAATGCATTTTTTTTGGGTATCTAGATGAGAAGAAGGGCTATAATTGTTATGATATTGTCACTAAAGAGGTTCACATAAGTGCAGAGATGTGAGATTCAAAGAGTATGAGTCTTAGTATCGACCAAAAGCTATAGTTGACATGGATGTCTATGAGAGCAGTGATAATGATGGGTCTATAAAGAAAATTGTAGCAAACAATGGTAAAAGAAATCACCATGTTGAGGATATGTCTAGACCTAAGAACTATGAAGAAAGCAATGACAGTTATAGTCCATGGAGTGATAGGTTGAGGAGCGCACAAAAGAGGGTAGAAATTGCACAAGGGAAGAAGCCTATGGGTGAAAGTTTTGAGGATGAGTCTATGGATGATGAGTTTGGCATACCACATGTAAGAATTCGAAGGATAAAGAGTGCAAGAAAGTATTTTTCATCATATGCAAGAATGGTTGAGACAGCATCTAGTACACCACAATTGAGGAGATCTAATAGAGTGAGGAATCTAGTGGATAGATTGGCATATAATGGTTTCATGAGGATGCATTATGCATGCATGGTATTGTATATCCAACATATTGAGCCCACTTGTTTTGAAGAGGTAGTTGTGAACAAAGATTGAAAGAATGCTATGGATGAAGAGATGGATGCACTGATAAAGAATAAAACATGGGACCAAGAGATGGATGCATTGATCAAGAATAAAACATGGGACCTGGTCATGGTTGCCTTATGGCAAGAGGAAAATTGACCGCAAGTGGGTATGAAAAGTCAAGTGTAAATTTGAGTTCATTGGAGAGATATAAGGTAAGGTTAGTTGCAAAATATTATTCTCAAACATATAGTTTGGATTATAAGGAGGCATTTAGTTTAGTGGCTACTATGACTATAGTGAGATTGACTTCTATTTATGGCTAGAAATTATACCAAATCGGATATGAAGAATGCTTTCTTGAATGATACATTGGAAGAAGAGGTATATATGGATCATCCAAACGGGTATGTTTACCATAAATATTTGTATTATGTGTGCAAATTGAGGAAGGCATTGTATGAATTGAAGCAAGCACCAAGAGCTTGGTGTGAGAGGATAAATCAATTCCTATGCAACATGGGATTTCAGCAAAGCACGACTGATTATTCACTTTATGTCAAATATATAGGAGATGAAATGGTTGTTACGGTAATCTGCATTGATGATCTCATGATTACAAGTACTCTAGAGAAAGATATTGTTGAAGTAAAGCATGGGCTACACAAGGACTTTGACATCAAGGACCTTGGCTTATTGAGGTACTTTCTTGTCATTGAGGTGATTGATACTCCACATGGAGTTTGGCTAGTGCATAGGTAATACTCATTAGAGATGCTAGAGAAGTATGAAATGATAGGATATAAGCTAGTGAATACACCTTTGGATCAAAAAATTTGGATGGTGGATGATGGTTAATATGTGGAAGATGTCATTATATTTAGGAAGATGGTTGGTAGCCTAATTTACCCAACCATTACTAGACCTAACTTGAGCTACTCAACGGGAGTCTATAGTCAATTTATGCAAAACCATGCAAGTCACATTTGGATGTAGTGAGGAGAGTGTTGAGATATGTGAAGAAGACAATTAGTTTTGCTTTGTTCTATGAGAAAGGGATCATGTAACATGCCTGCTGCTGTCCAAGCACGTTTTAGTGGTCCATCAAGAAATGAATCTAAGCATCGCTACTCGACACTCCCATGGAATGTTACGAGGTTTATCGCCGCCTAGGGTTTCCCAAGTCCACCTCGCAAATGAAACGTTTGCAGTCAAACCCACTAGGATGACCTGAAATCTGGGTTCCTAGTAATCAAGGTCTCTTGATAGCATTTTAGTGTCGGGTCCTGGACATCCTACTTTACGCAGAGATACCCAAGACAAATCAAATCCATGCCGCACTTGGTTCAAAGAGAATGGAAAACAAGAAGGATGCACTGATCAACCTCTATGCCCATAGGGCATAGTCCCATTCTAGTCCCCTAAAACGGCATGAATTAGGGTTCTAACCTAGCACTGCCTAAAGGTGAATGATGGTAAAACCTTGTTAGAAGCCTCACAGTTCTCTGGGACCACCCTGCCGTAGGACACACCTATCGGGGGTTCCACCCACCCGCTTCCATTGATAGCTTAGTTTTCTAATAAGGTCCTACCACAATTACGTGTAACATTTAAAACCAGCTTCCTTAACTAAGCCTTTAGGGAACAAGGTTCATTTGTGTAATTTACAGCACATACACAAAAACAAAGTAAGCATGACAAACAAGTTCCTTAACTTATCTTCAAGTTAATCTTTGTCTCCTGCCCATACAAGAGAAATTATATATTCCCTTCTTTCCAAAAAATTACATGGTCCAAATCACATGGCACCATAAATTCCATCTAGTATCTAGAATAGGATCTTCCAATGCCCTAAACATTGGGCTCATGGAAGTCTACAACTCCATTTCGGACTAGGCAAGGGGTGTCCAGAGCTCCACGAACCCCAAGCGACCTAGGAGTGAAACACAACTTCCATGGTTGGCCTTTTCACCACTTGACCTTCGGCATGTGAATCGAACAGTGCCCTCTTGGGTTGAAATGCGGTGTGACCTTGGAGATGATCCACCCACGCAAAATATCCTTCCTTTATTAATCCAATTAAGAATCAAGCACAATCTAGGCAATCATCCTAATATCATCTTCCAAGAAAACATTCCTTTAACTCCCCATGGCAACTTGTCATCAGTGACCCCTGCCACAAGCACTTGGAATAATCATCCAAATCACATCCCAACAATTGGTTTAATGCAAAAGCATTTAGGACGTTGTTTGATCAATCAAAAAAAACAAATGTATTCTCTCCCAAACATCGTAGGAATAATTGCGATAACATTTCCATCGCGTATTTGCTCTCCCTCTTGGGATCTAAGTGATTCTGTGCAAAATTTACTTAATGCTTTGGCTAAGACACGTGCCAAGGTCTCATACAACTATGCAAGAATGTGAATTCTATTGAGTACTTATATTGATCGATAACCTAACCTTCTTCTTAGCAAGTATGAAAGCATTGGTCTTTCCTTTGCCTTGGGTTTCCCTAAGCCCTTGAGCTCTCTACTTGCCTTTGAGGCCCGGAGTTGTTTGTATCTAGCCCAATCCCCAAATTTGGATTGATAAACGTAGTGGTTATTATCAGGCAGATCCCAAGGCATCTTATTCTTTAATCCTAATGAGCATTATTTATACTAGTTAAGCACAACATCAAGATTCCCAATCTATCAGCATGAGCTATTACCAAGAGCTTGGGAAAAGGTCTAGAGCCTTGAAAACGATTCTCTTCTAGACTAAGCTACTTGCCATGCAATCCTTCAAGCATGCAAGTTGCAAAATATGCTTTGAAAGTGAGGAAAGTGCACCTACTATTGCAAGGATGGGAAGTCAACAGTGCGTGAAGCTATATATATTGTTTATGAATTCATCGCATAGCATCTAAATACAATTAACTCCTCTCGATACACGTATATGGGGAATTCAATCCTTTGAATACTTGTGATGCAGTTTATCCTTTTTAATGTCCTGTTCTTGTATGGCATAATAAGGACTAATGCATCTCATGCGCAAATCAAAGCAAGCATTTATCAATTTGGAAATACGTAACTTACAACCAGTGATGTCCTTGCTTGAGGCTCTCGTTGTAGGATTTCCATCTACATGTGATATCTTTTGCTTTGGGGCCATTCCCGATCTTCATCTTCCTTGGACAGGAATTGCACAAGCCTTCCGCGCCTTTTTTTATATTAGCGAGCCCAATTTGGGAAGAGAATTAAACTATGGTGGGGAATAATTTCATAGAAAAGGGGAGTAGGTGTGTGTGGCCACCCTCTAAGGAGGGTAAAGGCAAGGAGATCCTTCTCTCGGGTTCTCTCTCTCTCTCTCTCTCTCTCTCTCTCTCTCTCTCTCTCTCTCTCTCTCTCTCTCTCTCTCTCTCTCTCTCTCTCTCTCTCTCTCTCTCTCTCTCTCTCTCTCTCTCTCTCTCTCTCTCTCTCTCTCTCTCTCTCTCTCTCTCTCTCTCTCTCTCTCTCTCTCTCTCTCTCTCTCTCTCTCTCTCTCTCTCTCTCTCTCTCTCTCTCTCTCTCTCTCTCTCTCTCTCTCTCTCTCTCTCTCTCTCTCTCTCTCTCTCTCTCTCTCTCTCTCAGCAGTAGCAAAGGGGGGAAAGGAGGTGGTATCCTTCCTGTTTTTTACGATGGGGGGTTTATAGGGAGGAGCGTGGTGTTATTATCGGGGGGAGGGGGGAAGGTAGCACACATGTGCTCCTCCCCCCATCGGCTTCATCGATGTTGTCCTATCCATTATTAACATCATCCACCTCATCATCTTTGACTACTTCTCCCCGTCATGTTTCCCTTGCGCCACATCGATTGTCGTCTTCTCCTTCCTTTTTGTCATGATCCTCATTCACTTCATTCCCCCCCCCCCCCGACCACCTATTGGCCATGACATGGGGGTTAATAAAAAAATTTTGAATTATCCTAAAAGGGGGGGTAAACAACGAACGGAACGTTATAGATTAAGCATACATTATTTGGTTATATAGATGCAAACTAGGCTAGAAGTATCACGGATAGGAGATCCACTAGTGGCTATGCATTCTCATTTGGTCTAATCATGGTAAGTTGGAGTAGCAAGAAGCAACCTATAGTTGTTCTATCTAGCACAAACGTAGAGTATAGAGGTATTGCATTAGCAGTATGTGAGCAAGTATAGTTAATATTGTTACTATGTGATATGGAGATTGAGATAAATGGTGGAGTTATCATGTATTGTGATACATAAGCAACTTTATATTAGCAAAGAACCTAGTCTACCATGGATGGATGAAGCATATCAAAGTGCACTACCACTTCATCAAAGAGAAGGTTATGGATGGAGAGAGAGACTTAGTACATGTCAAAACCAACCGACCAAGTTGTGGATATCATTAGCAGAGCATCAACTAAGGATAAATTTGAGTTCCTTAAGAGTGCACTTGGAGTATATTATTTGCAAGCTCATTTGAGCTTGAGGGTAAGTGTTGATAAATAAAGCATATAATAAGTCATATCCTATGTATGCACAAATAAAGTAGAGATTGTGTATGAAGAGTCCTAAAAGGTTGAAAGGTATCTATCACCGAGGATACTTGTGTGGTGCATTAGTGGAGAATGAAGAAGGAAGAAGAATGAAGGTGAAGATGAATAAAAACTCTTAAGCCTTCATATCTCATGCCATTTTACTTTCTGTTGCACATCCTTTTTTCTATTCTTGTAAGGTGGCATCAATGTCCCCTCCTATTCCGCAACTATGAAACATGCAAGCAACTTTGTAGTCCATGTATCCTTAGTCTCGAAAATTGAACCAAAATTTTGGGCAACACACACTAAATTTGATGGGATTTTTGGATACATTCCTATTATTTCAAGAGCCTTGATCACTTAATGAGTGACTACTTGTCATATAGTCTCTTGCACACAAATAGATCCATTTGTAGTGAACACAAAAAGTATACCCTCAACAATGAAGGATGCTTATTGTGCATCCACAATCCACAATGCACCTCCTAAATTCTCAAACCCTCTATGGCCTACATCATGCTAGAAAGAACATGATAAGGCATGATAGAGCACGAAAAGAAATGGAGGCTTCACCCTCTTGTCACACTAATTGCATAGTGGGGAGGTTTGCTTGAGATATTGTGTTAAACACACACTATACATAGAAGAGAAAGCTCACTCAAGAATAGAAGAAGAGAAATGGAGGCCAAAAATATTTTCTTGTTATTTCTTTTTCTTCTTTCACACACTTTTTAATGTACACAAAGTAGAGACAAGGTATAATATAAAGGAACATGGCCTACTAAGTCAAACAATGTATAACAGACAGACTATACTAATCGATTGGCGCTATAACTATGCCAGTTGTAGATAGTGTAACAAATCAAATATAATAAGTGATAAGTCAATGGACATATAACAAACATCATAACCATCCACATCTAACCAAGTGTCCATCATCAATGTCTATACATGTTGAGCTTCCATCTCAATACTTCCTCTCAAATTTAACTACATCTTTGCAACTCCAAGTAAGCTTCAATACTTTCAAAGCTTCTCTCCACCAATGCCTTTGTGTGAAGATTATAATCACTACTTCCATAGAATAGAGGGCAATTAGAACTGACACAGGTAGACACTAACATCACACTCGATAATCACGGGGTGTAAAGCTAGACATAGTCATAACAATGAGGTCAAATACCAAGTGTACTCAAAAGATCAACCCAAATTATATTATTGAAATAAGAATAATACATAAATTAGAGAAAAAATGCGGTATCAACACAAGACTTTGGCAACGACTAGTGCAAGATCATAGAATTATAATGAGTATAAGACAATTGCAATTTTTAAGACAATGGCAGTACTACTGCTAGATATGGTGATTGTGGACAATATAAGATTGACTCTACTGATAGAGAGCACTGAGGATGTCAGTTAAGAGAGATTGGCCAAAGGGACTCTTGAAGGGTCTAACAATGGATCATGAGAGCCATTTGATCCTTGAACTCCTAGACTATGCACGGGGCACAATCCTTGATCACTTTTGATCCCTTCCTTATATAGTCCATTTCCTATTGCAACATTCTCTTTGCCCATGTGTTGTGCTAGATAGTCTTTACTACTCCTACACCCATCAGCTCATTAACGAGCCACTGGTGGCTCCTAACTTTTAGGCCATAGACCTGGTGTCATCTCTTAAGGGGGAGTGCTTATTTGAACTAGATTAGGCAGGCCTAGAGTTTGGTGATACTGATTAACTTGATGCTATTGGAGATGGGAGTGGAGGGGTCTTCACAGAGTGGATCAATAGGATTAGAACCTTCACTTACTTGATCCTTGCTTGGGTCATCAGGGTTTGAAGATTCCTCTTCTTGATACAGGGATAGTTCCTTCTTGTCTCTCACTGATGGGGCACTTCAGCAACACTTCAAGATAGGGCATGGGTCTACCTAAGAATGAAAAATGCCTACCTTCTTTATTTCTTGGGCTACTTTTACCCACTGATCCTCTAGGGTGTGTTGCAAAAGAAGGTCGAATTCCATCTTCCAATCCCTATCTAGGTCTAGAATTTCCTATTTAAGCACATGGATCCTCTCCTCTACTTCAACATTCCACTACTCCATGCTCCTGTTGAGATATCGAGCTCCACTCGTGATACGCCAGGGTGACCGTTGTGCATTTATGTCACCGACTTGTCAGTTGTAGATGCGGTTGGTACACCGCCCATGAATAATAGCTACATGATAGCTATCCTTAACTACTCTAGTTCGTGGCTCAGTTAGTATGCCACCTTAGTTAGTTGAGTTTGGTTTGAGACCCATATAGAGGGTTCTTCTATTTTCTTTGTACTAGAGTTCTTTTGGCTTACACAACTAAGAAGAGGAAAACTATTTTCAGCCTCCACCCTTGTGTGTCTTCCCCCATTGTGCAAGCAAGAAAGCTTCAAGTGAGACTCCTTCCTTCTCTCCCACAATCTTGACATGGTATCAGAGCCTTGTTCGTGGTAAGGAGCTCAAGAAAGCAAGCCAAGCTCGCGGTGTTCTGGTAAGAGGAGCAGTGTTGCTTTCATTTTCTGTTTTGGGAGCAGATCTCTGCAGGTAGCACAGCCGGAAAGTGCAGGAGTGCATTGTCTCAGGTTGAGACGCCCTTCGTGGTGAAGCAAGAGGGCACTATATGCTGCGGGAAAGATCTTTAGCTCTTGGCGACCCTATTTTTTTGATTTGAGGCCATTTCGGGGCCTGTTTTGGAGGCGGAAGTTTTCTGCACGCACTCAGGAAAAGGCTCAATTTTATGCTGTGCAGCCACTGTTCTACAGGTCGGTGAAAAATTACTGTAGAAATTGCATCGTATGCTTGTGCGCAGAGACATTGGGAGTTTCAGAATCATCCTTGGTTCCTGTTTATGCAAAATCGTCACTAGGAAGTGACTGTGTGGTCAAATACCACTTTCGCCAGTTTTGCAAATTTGCCCTTTGTGAGGGTGAAGCTGTGTTTTTTGCAGTGACAGAATTTTTTGCAGTATTCTGTAATGGCGTCTGATTCTCTTTCACAGATTGTCACTGAAAAGCTTGACAAGAACAACTTCCAGGCATGGAAGTTTAGAATGACGAATTTCCTTATGGGAAAAGGATATTGGGAATTTATTGCAGGAAATGAAGAAGAACCAGTTCTTCCTGATGTTCCCAATCAACAGCAAATGCAGGCATTCAAGGCATGGCATGAGAGAGCCAGGAAAGTTATGTACTGGCTGTCTATCAGCATTTCAGACTCTATGATTGTGCATATTCAGGATGCAAGTACGCCAAAGGAGGCATGGGATACTCTGTCAAAGATGTATAGCACAAATACGCAAGCCAGGAAAATGCAGCTCAAGCAAGAGTTGCATAATGTGCAAAGAGAAAATATGAGCATCAATGACTACCACATGAAGGTGAAGAAGATTGCAGATGCACTTGCTTCCATTGGGTCGCCAGTGGAAGATGATGATTTAGTTTCTGTGACCTTGAATGGTCTAGGAAAGGATTATGCACAGTTTCGGACATGCATTTCAGTTCGTGAACGATTTTTTGATTTTGAGGAGTTGATTGCTCTTCTAATTTCTGAGGAGCAGAGAAATGGTGGTGCATCTTCTTCAGGAGGAACTTCAAAAGAAGCTGTCTTCTACTCAAATGCTGGAAGAGGTAGATGCAGAGGTAGAGGAGGCCGATTTGGAGGCCGTGGTAGAAATCAGAATATGCAGCAAACTCAAGAAAACCAGTCCTATGGAGGAGGACGTGGTAACTCTAGAGGCAGGGGGAGCCAAAGAGGTCGTGGTGGATGGCAGAGAGGCCAAAATGCAAACAGTAATGTTGAATGCTACTACTGTGGTAAAATGGGTCATATGGCTAAAGACTGCTATAAAAAGCAGAATGACATCATGAATGGAAAACTGCAACAAGGGAATTATGCATCTTCTAGTAGACAGGGTGATGACAGAAATGAGCATTTGTTCATGGTGCAGCACATGAACAATTCTGTGACAAGTGCAGAAGAAAGCAACGATGTATGGTATGTTGACTCAGGTGCATCAAACCACATGACAGGTCATGCAGAATGGATGGAGGATGCAAGGAAAATGGAAAAACCAGGATTTGTGGAGACTGGTGATGATACTGCACATCCTATTGTGCAGATTGGAAAAATTCCCTTGTCTATGCAGGATGGGAAAAAGAAATACCTGTCCGATGTATTTCATGTCCCGAATATCACCAAGAATCTGGTTTCTGTCGGTCAAATGGTTGAGCAGGGCTTGCAGGTCAGATTTAATCCTCATGGATGCTTTGTTGAGGATATGAAAAATAAAGGTCGCTTGATAGCAAAAGGAAAGAAGAAGGGAAGAATGTTTGCGTTGGATGCAGACATGTCTGAATTGAGTGCAGCAATGTTTGCACATGGGACCGGTGTAGTTGCAGATATTGATATCTGGCATAAACGCATTGGTCATGTTAATGTACAGCGACTTAAATCAATGCAGGCCCAAAATATTGTTGCAGGATTGCCAAAATTCAAGGTTGCAGAAATGCATAAGGTATGTGAAGCCTGTCAGTTTGGAAAACAGGCAAGGAAACCATTTCCTAGACATGTTCAAGAGAGTGAGAAGCCATTGGAATTAATCCACTCTGATGTGTGGACTACTAAAGCTGCATCTCTTGGAGGCTGTCATTATTTTGTCAGTTTTATTGATGACTATAGCAGAAAAGTTTGGGTGTATTTTATGAAAAAGAAAAGTGAAGTTTTTGGGCATTTCAAAACTCTTAAAGCTATGGTTGAAAAAGAAACAGGCCTGCAAGTAAAATGCCTAAGGTCAGATGGAGGGGGAGAGTACCTCTCAAATGAGTTTGCAAGGTTCCTGCAGGAGCATGGCATAAAGCAGCAATATTCATGCAGTCATACCCCACAGCAAAATGGAATTGCAGAAAGAATAAACAGACATATTGGAGAGGTGTCTCGTGCCATGCTCAATGAAAAAGACCTGCCAGATTTTTATTGGGCTGAAGCAGTTGCTACAGCAGTCTACATAATGAACAGGACTCCCACTGCAGCAATACATGGAATGACTCCAGAGGAGAGGTATACTGGTAGGAAACCAGATATTTCTCATTTGAAAATTTTTGGTTGCATTGCCTATGTACATGTGCCAGATGAGCTGAGATCCAAGTTGGATCCAAAAGCTGAGAAGTGCATCTTTATTGGTTACTCTCTGCAGCAAAAAGGGTATAGATGCTATAACCCTTCTACTCGTAAGTTTACAGTGAGCAGAGATGTTGTTTTTGATGAGATGAGTAGCTGGTATAAACCGGTAAATGTGATTGATGATGTAGATGCACAAAATGGTAATGCTGCACAAAATTCACAGCAGCAGTCACAAAATATTAGTGGACCTGGAGCATCTTCTAGCAGTGGTTCACATTCTTCGCCATGGACAGGCAGATTGAGATCAGGAGAATCTTCTCAAAGCAGTGCAGATGGTGGTGTGCAGGTATCACGAAAAGGAAAAGAGAAGGTTGATCAGCCCATGTTTGATGTGAATGCAGGTCACTCTTATGTGGATGGTGAATCCAGTGGCTCAGAACAGAGCATTGATGATGAGTTGGGTATTCCTTCTATTGTTACACCTGGAGTAAGGAAGACCAGGGATGTTTTGAGAGCACCTGGGAGTGAACCTACTTTGCGCAGGTCTACGAGAGCTAGGTATCCTGTGGATAGGCTGAAATATGATGGATTTACAGCCATTCACTATGCATATATGGTCAAAGTGATACATGAACCAGAACCCACATCTTTTGAGCAAGCCATGGGAAAAGAAAAATGGGAGAAAGCCATGGATGAATAAATGGATGCCTTGGAAGCAAATGCTACATGGGAATTGGTACCTTTGCCTAAAGGTAAGAATGCAATTGGCTGTAAGTGGGTTTATAAGGTGAAGCACAATGCTGATGGTTCTGTGAACAGATACAAGGCAAGATTAGTAGTCAAGGGGTATGCACAAACATATGGCATTGACTATGAAGAAACATTCAGTCCGGTTGCAAGGATGGCAACCGTAAGAGCAGTCATTGCTATGGCTGCATCAAAGGATGGTCTTTACATCAGATGGATGTAAAGAATGCCTTCTTGCATGGTGATTTGCAAGAAGAGGTCTATATGGAGCAGCCACCAGGTTATGTGCATGATGTTCATCCTCAGTTTGTTTGCAGGTTGAAGAAAGCCTTGTATGGCTTGAAGCAAGCACCTAGAGCATGGTCTGACAAGATAGGACAGTATCTTGTCACTATTGGCTTTTAGATTTCCAAGGCAGATTTCTCACTTTATGTGAGAAAAACAGAGAAAGGTATTATGCTACTTGTCATTTATGTTGATGATTTGATTATGACAGGTGACAGTGATGAAGATATCCTTCATGTGAAAATGCTATTGAAGCAGAAGTTTGAGATGAAGGATTTGGGAGAGCTGCGTTATTTCTTGGGCATTGAGGTGATTAGATCACCAAGTGGGATACAGCTCTTGCAGAGGCAGTATGGATTGGACATGCTGTCCAAATATGGGATGACAGGCTGTAAGCCTATTTCAGTTCCTTTGGAGCAGAATGTGAAGCTGAGCGCAGATGCAGGTGAGCTTCTGGAAGACCCTACTATGTACAGACGCATAGTAGGAAGCTTGATTTATATGACTATTACCAGGCCAGATTTGAGCTATGCTATTGGATTGGTAAGTCAGTTTATGCAGGCTCCAAGGAAATCGCATTTGGATGCGGCTAGACGCATACTCAGGTATGTGAAGTCCACATTGCAGTATGGACTATTTTATGAGACTGGGGTTCAGATACAGTTGCATGGATACACTGATGCTGATTGGGCTGGTAGTATTTCTGATAGACGATCTACCAGTGGATATGTGTTCTCTTTTGGGAGTGCTGCAGTCACTTGGAGCAGTAAGAAACAGCCTACAGTTGCCTTGTCGAGCACAGAGGCTGAGTACAGGGGTGCAGCAATGGCTGCATGTGAGGTAGCTTGGTTGCATAAGCTACTTTATGATATGCATCAGTCTACAGATGGACCAGTTGTCATTTATTGTGACAACATGAGTAGTATACACTTGGCAAATAACCCAGTCTATCATGCTAGAACAAAGCACATTGAGGTGCATTATCACTATGTGCGGGAGAGGGTTTTACTAGGTCTTATTGATCTAGTTTATGTCAGCACAGAGGATCAAGTAGCTGACATATTCACGAAGGCATTGGGCGCAGAGAAGCTGCGCAAGTTCAGAGACCTGCTTGGTGTGCAGGAATTGGGATTGAGCTCGAGGGGGAGTGTTGAGATATCGAGCTCCACTCGTGATACGCCAGGGTGACTGTTGTGCATTTTTGTCACCGACTTGTCAGTTGTAGATGCGGTTGGTACACCGCCCATGAATAATAGCTACATGATAGCTATCCTTAACTACTCTAGTTCGTGGCTCAGTTAGTATGCCACCTTAGTTAGTTGAGTTTGGTTTGAGACCCATATAGAGGGTTCTTCTATTTTCTTTGTACTAGAGTTCTTTTGGCTTACACAACTAAGAAGAGGAAAACTATTTTCAGCCTCCACCCTTGTGTGTCTTCCCCCATTGTGCAAGCAAGAAAGCTTCAAGCGAGACTCCTTCCTTCTCTCCCACAATCTTGACAGCTCCAACATGAGCTACCATTTTAGATCAATGGAACTAGTGCTGGTAGAGAAGTCAAAGAAGTTTGTAGTATCGAGGGATTGTAGTGATGCCTCTTCCATACTCAAGGGTTTTCCCAGCTTCTCCATGGCAGTTGTTTTCCTTTACCACTGGGCAAGGGACACTCAGTCACATTTTCTTATCCCCTAGGAAGTTGGTCTTCAAGGATCTAAGGTGTGGGCAGTCTGGTTCGAGGAAAAGACAACAAGTTTAAACTTGGCCATGGCTTGATACCGGGAATGGGAGGGAGGAGAGATAGCATGTGGAATGTTGACATGATGTGGTGGAAGGGGTAGAGTCATGGTGGGGCTAGGGGATGGTCTCATCATCATAATTTAGCTCATCTTATTTATTGAGGAGAGGTGCAAGCTAGGAGGAGGGGTTGGTCATGGTGGCCTAGAGCTCTCATCAGAGCTTCTCCCATCTATTGAGTCACTTCGCTTCATAGTCATGCTAGAGATCTTGAATTATCTCTAGAGAGAGTGTGGTCATGCCATCAGGGTTCTTTTCTCAGAAATGATATGGCCCAATAAATTTCCACCTCAAACAACAAATACACATTAACCCTTGATCACTTTTTCTCCCTTCCTTATATAGCATGTTTCTTGCTATTATATTCTCTCTGCCACCTAGTGCCATGCTAGATAGTCTTTATTATTGTACCTATTGGTAGCTCATTAATGCACCACTAATATCTCCTAGCTTTAAATTTTGCTAATTGATGTCACCTTTAACAAAGATGTCTCCAATCTGATCTTGTGTGCTCAATTTGATCTCACTTGCAAGTACCTTCTCTCTCAAAAAGTCATATTGCACTTCCATCTATTTTATCATGGCATGGAATATAGGGTTCCTAAAAAATTTTATGCTACTCATGTTGTCATAATAAATAACAATTGGACCATCTACTTTCACATACAAATCATCCAATAACTTTTGCAACCACAACACCTCACATGCTATGATCACAGTACCTCTGTACTTAGCCTCTGTACTCGTTCGATAAAGTAATTGTAGATTGCTTTTTATTGCTCCATATAACTACTACACTACCAAGGGAAAATATGAATGTATTGGTAGATTTTCTATCAAATCTAAACACATATGTATCCTTACTTTCCTTATCAAAAAAACCATAATAATTGCAAGTTATAAGACAATGGCAATACTAATGCCAAATATGGTGATTGTGGACAATACAAGATTGGCTTTGCTGATAGAGAGCACTGAGGATGTCAGTTAAGAGAGATTGGCCAAAGGGATTTGTGAAGGGTCTAACAATGGATCATGAGAGTCGTTTGATCCTTGAACTCCTAGACTATGCATGGGCCACAATACTTGATCACTTTTGCTCCCTTCCTTATATAGCATGTTTCCTATTGCAACATTCTCTTTGCCCGTGTGTTGTGCTAGATAGTCTTCACTACTTCTACACCCATCAACTCATTAATGAACCACTGGAGGCTCCTAACTTTGAGGGCATAGACATGGTGCCATCACTTAAGGGGGAGGGCTTCTTTGAACTAGATTAGGCGGGCATAGAGTTTGGTGATACTCGTTAACTTGATGATACTGGAGTTGGGAGTGGAGGGGTCTTCAGAGAGTGGATCAATAGGATTAGGATCACCAGTTCCTTGATCCTTGCTTGGGTCATTAGGGTTTGAAGATTCCTCTTCTTGATATAGGGATGGTTCCTTCTTGTCTCTCATTGAGGGGGCACTTTAGTGACATGACACTTCAAGATAGGGCATGGGTCTACCTGAGAATGAAAAATTTCTACCTTCTTTATTTCTTGGGCTACTCTTACCCACTAATCCTCTAGGGTGTGTTGTAAAAGAAGGTCAAATTCCATCTTCCAACCCCAATTTAGGTCTAGAATTGCCTATTCAAGCACATGGATCTGCTCCTATACTTCAACATTCCATTGCTCCAGCACTTGGCAATGCTCCAACATGAGATACCATTTCAAATCAATGGAACTAGTGCTGGCAAAGAAGTCAAAGAATTTTATAGTATAGGGGGATTGTGGTGATGCCTCTTCCTTACTCAAGGGTCTTCCCAGCTTCTCCATGGCAACTTGTTTTCCTTTACCAATGGGCAAGGGACACTCAGTCACATTTTCTTATCGCCTAGGAAGTTGGTCTTCAAGGATTTGAGGTGTGGGCATTCTACTTAGAGGCAAAGGCAACAAGTTTGAACTTGGCCATGGCTTGATACCAGGAATGGGAGGGAGGAGAGATAGCATGTGCAATGTCGACATGTTGTGGTGGAAGGGGTAGAGTCGTAGTGGGCTAGGGGATGGTCTCATCATCATAGTTTAGCTCATCTAATTTATCACGGAGAGGCGCAGACTAGGAGGAGGGGTTGGTCATGGTTCCTAGAGCTCTCATCTGAGCTTCTCCCATCTATTGAGCCACTCTACTTCATAGTCATGCTAGAATTCTTAGATGATCTCTAGGGAGAGTGTGGTCCTACCATCAAGGTTCTTTGCTCAGAAATGATATGGCCCAATAAATTGCCACCTCGAACAACAAATACACATTAACCCTTGATCACTTTTTCTCCCTTCCTTATATAGCATGTTTCTTGCTATGATATTCTCTCTACCCTAGTGCCATGCTACATTGTCTTCACTACTATTGTACCTGTTGGTAGCTCATTAATGCACCACTGATAGCTCCTAGCTTTAAAGGTTGTTGATTGATGTCGCCTTTAACAAGGATGTCTCCTATCTGATCTTGTGTGCTCAACTCGATCTCACTTGCAAGTACCTTCTCTCTCAAAAAGTCATATTGCACTTCCATCTATTTTATCATGGCATGGAATATAGAGTTCCTAGCAAATTTTATGCTACTCATGTTGTCATAATAAATGACAATCGGACCGTCTACTTGCACATAGAAATCATCCAATAACTTTTGCAACCACAACATCTCACATGCTATGATCACAGTACTTCTGTACTTAGCCTCTGTATTCGTTTGATAAAGCAATTGTAGATTACTTTTTATTGCTCCATATAACTACTACACTACCAATGGAAAATATAAATGTGTTGGTAGATCTTCTATCAAATCTAAACACATATGTATCCTTACTTGCCTTATAAAAAAGACCATAATACAAATTGGACTTCATATACCTTAATTGTCAAGAATCGCGTGGTGGAGGGGGTTGCTCAAGATGCTGCACCGAACACACACAGAATGCACAAGGAGAAGCTCACTCAAGAGACAAGAAGAGAGATGGAGGCCAAAACGTTTTCTTGCTGGTTTCTTCTTCTTCTTCCACACACTTTACAATGTACACGAAGTATAGATAAGATACAACATAAAAGGAAAGTGGCCTACTAAGTCAAACAATGCATAACCGACTACACTAGTCGATTGGCGCTATAACTATGCCAGATGTAAATAGGTGTAACAACCTGAATATAATAAGTAATGAGTCAGTGGCCATGTGAGAGTCATAATGACCACCGACGTGCTAAGTGTAGATGTGTGGACCCATCTAACCAGGCGGTCCATCATCAATGTCCGCATGTGTTGAGCTTGTCATCTCAACACTCCCCCTCAAGCTCAACTGCATCTCTGCAACTCCAAGTAAGCTTCGAAACTTTTGAAGCTTCTCTGTACCCAATGCCTTTGTGAAGATGTCAGCTATCTGATCCTTTGTGCTGACATACACCAAGTCAATCTCACATGCTAGTACCTTCTCTCTCACAAAGTGATAGTGTACCTCAATATGTTTTGTCCTAGCATGGAACACAGGGTTCCTAGCCAACTGTATACTGCTCATGTTGTCACAATAAATGACAACTGGGCCTTCCACCTGCACATCCAAATCAGCCAATAGTTTTTGCAGCCATACTACCTCACGTGCTACAAGAGCAGCACCTCTATACTCAGCCTCTGTACTCGACAAAGTAACTGTAGATTGCTTTTTGCTGCTCCATGAAACTGCTGCACTACCAAGAGAGAACATGTATCCACTGGTAGATCTTCTATCAGACATACTACCAGCCCAATCTACATCTGTGTATCCAAACACTTGTACATCTGTATCTGCCTCATAGAAAAGTCCATAATGTAATGTGGACTTCACATATCTCAATATGCATCTGACTGCATCCAAGTGTGGCTTTCTAGGTACTTGCATAAACTAACTCACAAGACCAACAGCGTAGCTCAAGTCTGGCCTTGTAATGGTCATGTAGATCAAACTCCCCACTATCCTCCTGAACATAGTACGGTCTTCTATCTCATCCCCAACATCAGCACTCAACTTTACATTCTACTCCAACGGAACTGAAAGTGGTTTGCATGCTGTCATACCATACTTGGACAACATATCCAAGCCATACTGTCTTTGGGACAGCCATATACCATCATCACATCTGATCACCTCAATGCCAAGGAAGCACCTTAGCTCACCTAAATCCTTCATCTCAAACTTATTCTTCAAAAAATCCTCGACTTCTGCAATCCCACTATCACTATCACCTGTAATAATCAAGTCATCCACATAGATGACTATGATGACCAAACCTGCATCTCCCTTTCTCACATAAAGTGAGTGATCAGCATCAGAAACATAAAAACCAATATTGACAAGATACTCTCTAATCTTGTCTGACCATGCTTTAGGTGCTTGCTTGAGCCCATAGAGTGCCTTCTTCAACCTGCACACATACGTGGGATGCTCTAAATCTTCATAGCCTGCTGGCTGATCCATATACACTTCTTCCTGCAAATCACCATGCAGGAAGGCATTCTTTACATCCATTTGCTGCAACCTCCAACCTTTGGCTGCTGCCAAAGCAATCACGCATCTGACAGTTGCCATCCTAGCAACTGGACTGAAGGTTTCATCATAATCTATGCCATATGTTTGGGCATAGCCTTTTGCAACCAGCCTAGCTTTGTACCTGCTAATAGAACCATCTGCATTGTGCTTAATCTTATAAACCCATTTACATCCAATAGCTTTCTTTCCCTTTGGCAATGATACTAGATCCCAAGTCTTATTGGCCTCTAATGCAGCCATCTCCTCATCCATTACTGCATCTCAATGAGCATGACCAACAGCCTCCTCAAAACATGTGGGCTCAACATCCTCAACTAGTTTCACCATATAAGCATAATGGTGAGCTGCATAACCTTCAAAACCAAATCTTTTAACAGGGTATCTCACCCTGCTAGACCTGCGTACCACTGGATCACTCAATGGAGTCTTTGCATTAACACGTGCTCTCTGCACACCTAGAGTCCTCACTGCAGGAATGCCAAGCTCATCATCCAAGCTCTCTGAGCCACTGGAGTCTCCATCAAGAACTGCATCAATGCCTTCTGACACTTTATTCTTTCCTTTGTCTTTACCTGTAGTGCTACTAGATGCACCTGAAGATGTAGAGGTACTCCTTAGTCTCCCAGACCAAGGACTACTAGATGATGTCTCTGGTCCACTAAGAGTCCGTGATTCTTGCTTTTCAGCCTGCACATGAGTATCATGATCATCATCAACATCCAATGCATCACCACTAGATGCATACCAACTGCTCATTTCATCAAAGATGACATCCCTGCTCACTCTGAACTTACATGTGACAGGGTTGTAATAGCGATACCCTTTCTGCTCTAAAGAGTATCCAATAAAGACACACTTTTCAGCCTTTGGATCCAGTTTCTTCCGCAACCCATCTGGCACATGAACATACGTAATGCAGCCAAATACTTTCAAGTGTGAAACATCAGGCTTCTTACATGTAAAACATTCTTCGGGGGTCATACCATGAACTGCAGTTGTGGGAGTTCTGTTCATAATATAAACAGCAGTATGAATAGCCTCAGACCAAAAATGCTTAGGCATATTCTTTTCAGCCATCAAGGCGCGTGCAACTTCTGCAATATGCCTGTTTTTCCTTTCTGCAACCCCATTTTGTTGTGGGGTATACCTGCATGTGAATTGTCTCTTTATCCCATGAGACCTCAGAAAATCACTGAACTCATTGGAGAGGTACTCTCCCCCTCCATCTGACCTCAAGCACTTTACTTTCAAGCATGTTTCTC
This sequence comes from Lygodium microphyllum, assembly GCF_053477565.2. Classification (NCBI taxonomy): domain Eukaryota; kingdom Viridiplantae; phylum Streptophyta; class Polypodiopsida; order Schizaeales; family Lygodiaceae; genus Lygodium; species Lygodium microphyllum. The sequence continues at coordinate 64,026,823 of NC_141142.1, read as the reverse complement.
TTTCAACTGCAGTCTTGAAAGTTCTAAAGTGCTCAAAAGCTTCACTCTTTTCCTTCATAAATTATACCCACAGCTTCCTAGAACAATCATCAATGAATGTGACAAAGTATGAGCTACCTCCAAGAGATACATTTTGTGTAGGCCCCCAAATGTCTGTATGCACAACATCAAGGATATTTTTGCTTACATCTCTGTCATGTGAAAAGGGTTGTCTTGCCTGCTTACCAAACTGACATGCTTCACATACCTTCTGAAATTCTGCAACTTTAAATGTAGGCAAACCTGTAACCAACCCTTTGGACTGCATTAATTTCAGCCTTTGTACATTTGCATGTCCAATGCGTTTGTGCCAAATTTCAATATCTGCAACAACACCTTTTCCTTTGGCATACATAGCAGCATTCATAGTAGGAATTCTAGCATCTAGAGTGAACATACGTCCAACTCTACTTCCCTTTGCTACCAACCTGCACTTGTCATTGAAGTCTTCTACAAAGCAGCCCTTTGCATTAAATCTGACTTTCAGCCCTTGCTCTACCATTTGACCGACTGACACCAAGTTCTTTGTAATAGATGGCATATGTAATACATCTGAAAGACTCTTTGTCTTACCATCATGCAAGGACAAGGGAACTTTTCCAATGTGTGAAATTGGGTGGCATGAGTCATCGCCCGTCTGCACATAACTTGCATTTTGTAAATCCTACATCTCTCCAAACCATTCTGCATGGCTGGTCATATGATTGGATGCACCTGAATCAACATACCAAACATCTTCATGTGTTCCCTTTCCTGTAACAGCATTCAGCATATGCTGCATAACGAACAAACGTTCATTTTTGTCTTCATTCTGTCGTGAAGACGATGCATAGTTTCCTTATTGCAACTTACCACTGCGGATATCATCTTTCTTAGCATAACATTGGGTTGTAATATGACCTGTTTTGCCACAGTAGTGGCACACAATACCAGAGTTGTTAGAACCTCTGTTCTGCCATCCACCTCTTCCTCTAAAGCTCCCCCTACCTCTAAAGTTACCACAACCTCCTGAAACCTGCATATCGCCAAATTGTTGATTCAATCTATTTTGCTGGTTGTCACTACCACGTCCTGTACCACGGCCTCTTGAAGAGAACCTGCCACGTCCCCTTCCTGAACTGGAGTAGAAAGCTTGGACCTGTTCACCACTTCTTTCATATGTCTCACTCTGCATGTTGATCTCTTCAGTGATCATAAGGGAGACCAACTCATCGAAATCTAGAAATGGCTTTCTGACATATACAGAAGTTACAAAAGACTTCTAAGCCTTTTCATTGTTAAGTCCACCCAAGGTAGACGACACCAAATCATCATCATCGGGCATTGCATCAATCGCTGCCAATGCATCTGCAATGCTTCTTACCTTCAGTGCATACTCATTGATAGACATCTTCCCTTTCTTTAATGTATTCAACTCTTGCTTGAGTTGAATCTTTCGTGCCTTTGTATTTACAGAAAACATACTTTCAAGTATGGTCCAAGCTACATATGAATTCTCTGCATTTCTAATGTGTCCCAGCATATTATTGTCAATTACTGTAGACAACCAATACATTACCTTTTTATCCTTTGCATTCCATTCCTTCCGTGCCTTTGTCTCTTCTGCAGTTGGAGGATCACTCATCTCCGGTTCCTTTTCTTCACCTGAAACAAACTCGTAGAGGCCTTTTCCAATAAGGAAGTTCGTGACACGGAACTTCCATGAAGGGTAGTTGTTCTTGTCGAGCTTCTCAATGATAGGGCTTCCACTATTCTCTGCCATTATCACAAAATTAATACCAACAGCAAGTAAATCTTCTGCAACCCTGGACTTGTAGTGCACAGCAATACACCAGACAGCCTTTTTAACTGTCTGCTCAACAATACATACAATCTGCAACCTTTTTGCAGATAAACCTTGTGTTTACTCACTGATAAACACCTTTGAACTTACAAATCTGAAATCTGTAACCTACGCACCCACTTTCGGTCAATACAGTCGAAGTCACAGCGTACCCTGAAACTGCTGTCCACAACCTTGCGGCTCTAAAACGGGCCCTGAAATGGCCTCAGATGCCCAAAATAACTGCGGGAAAGCCCTAAAGGGTTATCTGCAGAATACACAGTGCTCTTCGCGCACACCAAATCTCACTGCAATCTGAGATTTTTGCTTTGCCCTACTTCCAGTGCCTCCACAGGCACTATCCAAGAGAAAGAGTTGAAGGATGGGAGAGCTTCTTACCCGTGGCTTGCTTGCTCGAACCTTGCTTCTTCTCCTTTGCTTCAACCTTTGAAATCAGCCTCTCTCAATGGCGCGGCTCTGATACCATGTCAAGAATCACGTGGTGGAGGGGGTTGCTCAAGATGCTGCACCGAACACACACAGAATGCACAAGGAGAAGCTCACTCAAGAGACAAGAAGAGAGATGGAGGCCAAAACGTTTTCTTGCTGGTTTCTTATTCTTCTTCCACACACTTTACAATGTACACGAAGTATAGATAAGATACAACATAAAAGGAAAGTGGCCTACTAAGTCAAACAATGCATAACCGACTACACTAGTCGACTGGCGCTATAACTATGCCAGCTGTAAATAGGTGTAACAACCTGAATATAATAAGTAATGAGTCAATGGCCATATGAGAGCCATAATGACCACCAACGTGCTAAGTGTAGATGTGTGGACCCATCTAACCAGGCGGTCCATCATCAATGTCCGCATGTGTTGAGCTTGTCATCTCAACATTAATATGCATCTAATTGCATCCAAATGAGGCTTTCTAGAGGCATCTATATAAATTGATTGCTAAGGCCAATAGCATAGCTCAATTTTGTCCTTATGATAGTCATGTAAATCAAACTTCCTACTATTCTATTGAATATAGTAGGTTCTTCTATCTTATTACCAACATCAGCACTCAAATACCACATTTTGTTCCAACAGCACTGAAAGAGGCTTATATATTGTCATATCATACTTAGACAATATATCCAAGCTATATTGCCTTTGGGATAGCCATATACCATCAGCACATTTGATCACCTCAATATCAAGAAAGTACATTAGCTGACCCAAATTGTAATATCTCTGCACAATAAAAGTTAGTTGGTTAGTTTAAAAGTTAGTTAGTCAATTAATAAGTTAGTAAGATTACTAACTAAAGACTAACTAAGGTAAAAACTAACTAACATTAATTATTAATATTTTTTATTTAATTTAAAATATTTTATTTAGAAAAATCAAGAGTCGTAAATTTGATATTTTTCTCGAATTGGCAAGAACCGTAGTCACCCTTCACGTAAATTACAACATGAACGAGACTTATGAGTTATATTAATCACTAGGTTAATGTGTATAGTTTGGATGGTCCAAAAATATTAAAATTTGGGCAAAGCTAGTATATTTTAGATATTTTAGATATTATCCTAAAAAAACGATATGGAACTGGATGTCATTTAAAAGAAAAGACGAGTGATATTTTAGTTAGTTTGAAGATTTTATAAAAAGAAAAATAAAGAAAAGTGACTGGCGAAATCGCGCGCGCCGTGATCGCAGTTTACAGGCAGTAGACAGCACTTCGAACAGAGAAAAGAATAAGGAGTGAAGTAAAAGCTTTCTAAACAAGTGTCTTGGAATTTTACCCCCCTTTCGGAGCCAATGGAACCATTAGATTTATGATCTGAGCATCAGATCACTGATCTTTCCAAGATCCCCCTCCATAAAGAGCTCTACTTCTCAACCACAAGCCCTCTTCTCTAATTCACTATAAATATGAGGCATGGGAGAGGCATATGGTAGCATAAGGAGACCCCGAGAGGCTGTGAGAGAGAGGTAGAGAGGAGGATACTCCTCCAAGAGATTGTGAGGAAGAGCTTGAAAGAGAGCTTGAGAGAGAGAAAGAGAGAGAGAGAGAGAGAGAAGAGTCACCCCGAGAGGCTGCAAGGAAGAGAATTAGCTCAATTCCTTCTATCTCGAGCCTTGACTTAACCATCTTCTCTTACGCTCTCCCATCTTGAATCTACTCCACCTTCTTAATCTCTTGAGTCTACCTGCGGACGATGTCCTCCAAGCAAGGAATGTCGCGTGCGGATGACAATCTTGCAACCAACAACAAGGCTTCGGGCAAAGGCATCACTATCAATCCAACTGCGGTTCTGGTCGTAAGTAATGTATTTTCAAATTGATTGATGCTTGCTTTGATTCTCGTATGAGATACGTTAGGCCCCATACTATTGCACGAGTATAGGTAATGGGAAAGGATAAATTTCATCTCACCTATTCAGAAGATGGAGTTTGCGAAGTGCATATAACAAGGATAGATAATTGCATCCAGTTACATATGACGTATTTGCTAGTAGAGCAATTACAAGGACGAATCAGTCAAGCGTTATGAATGGCATAGTCGTCAAAAGAACGACATTAAAAGATTGGGCATGCAAGTGCTAGATTAAAGTATAGTCAAGGGTTATAACTAGCATGATTGCTAAGAGAATATGACATTAAGAATCATGAATAGAGAAGTACTAGTTTAAAGTTTAGATACTTCAAAAGTACTTAGCTTAAGAGCCCAAATATTAAGAAGAATTATATTCTAGCTCAAGGCAAGGCATGTTAAAGTCTAATTACTTGAGATAATCTCACACTTATCTTATCAAGTATTTATATGTTATGCCTATGACATGTTTGATATATGAGGATAATTTTCTAGTTGCCTCATGACTTGACTCAGAGGTAGTACAAGAAATTGATCATAAGGGTTAAAGCTCGGATGTCTTGAGATCCGTTGGGTAACGATGACTTTTGCCAATCCAAATTCAAGGTTGGGTTATCGATCAAGGTAAGTGACCTATAGAACTTACATCATGAATAGTGTTTGAACCCTTAACATATACCCTAGCCGAAGGAAGAAAGTGTTAAGAATATTTTTGCATAATATTACTCTTAGATCCCAAGGGAAAGAGCAATTATGCAATGGAAAATATTATTTCATTTATTCTTGCATTGTTTGGAAAGAATGCAATTGGTTTTGTTGATTGATCAAACAATATCCTAAATGCTTTTACATTCAACTGGTTGTTAGTTATTGTTTGGATGATTATTCCAAGTGCTTGTGATTTATGGTAAATGCATGGCAAGGGTCTGTGATGACAAGACGCCATGGAAATAAAGGAATGTTTTCTTGAAAAATGATATTAGGCTGAATGCCTTGTTTGTGCTTGATTCTTAAAGGATTTAATTAAGGAAGGATATATTGTACGGGTGGATCACCTCCATGGTCGCACCGCATAGTAACCCGAGAGGGCACTGCTCGATTCATGGGCCGAAGGTCGAGTGGTGAAAAGGCCAACCACGGGAATGATGTTTCGCTCCTAGACAGCTTATGGGTCAGTTGGAGCTCTGGACACCCCTTGCTAGGTCAAGAATGGAGTTGAAGACCTCCGTGGCCCCCAACATCTGGGCATGTTGGGAGATCCTATTCTAGATAAAGGATTGAGTTTTGGTGCCATGTGAATTGGACCAGTTACTTCTGCAGGGCAGAAGGGATACTTCTGTTGGACAAAAGCGAAACATAATTTCTCCTGTATGGGCGGGAGACAAAGATTAACTTGAAGATAAGTTAAGGAACTTGTTTGATCTTGTTTGTCAATAGATTGCTTTGCTCTGTTTTCGTGTCTGTGCTATAATTTACGCGAACGAATCTTATTCCCTAAAAGGCTTAATTAATGAAGCTGATTTTAAGTGTCACATATAAATGTGGTAGGACCTAATTAGAAAACTAAAGCTATTAAGGGAAGCGGGTGGGCGGAACCCCCGACGGGTCCGTCCTATGGCAAGGTGGTCCCAGAGAATTGGGAGGCTTTTCACAAGTTTTTATCATCATTCGACCTTAGATATTGATAGGTTAGAACCCGATTCATGCTGTTTTAGGGGACCGGAATGGGACTATGCCTTATGGGCAGAGAGGTTGAGCAACACATCCCTCTCGTTTCCCATTCTCTTTGAACCAAGTGCGGCATAGATCTGCTTCGGGTTGGGTATCTCTGCGTAAAGTAGGATGTCCAAAATCCGATGCTAGAATGTTAATAGGAGACCTTGACAACTAGGAACCCGAATTTCACGTCGATCCTAGTGGGTTCGGTCGTGAACGTTCTGTTGCGAGGCGGATTCGGAAAACCCTAGGTGACAAAACTCGAAACATTCCTTGGGAGTGCCGGGCAGCGACGCTTAGATTTGTTTCTCGATAGACCGCTAAAAGAGTGCCTAGAACGCCAATGGGCAGGCACCTCACACAAATCCATCATCTCAAACTTCTTCTTCAAAAGGTCATTGACTTCAACAATCCAACTATCACTATCATGTGTAATAATCAAGCGATCCACATGGATGACAACAAACCTACATCTCCCTTTCTCACATAAAGCGAGCAATCAATATAAGAAATATAAAAGCTAATATTGACAAGAAACTCTCCAATCTTGTCAAACCATACTCTAGGTGCTTTCTTCAATCCATAGAGTACCTTCTTTAACCTGCACACATATGTGGGATGCTCCAAATCCTCATAGCCTACTGGTTGCTCCATAGACATCTCTTCTTGCAATTCAGTATGCAAGAAGTTATTCTTTACATCTATTTGCTACTACAAACTCCAACCTTTGGCTATTGCCAAAGTAACCACATATCTAATAATTTACATCCTAACAATTGGACCAAATGTTTCTTCATAATCTATGCCATTTATTTAAGCATAGCCTTTTGCAACCAACATAAAACCCCTTGCATTATGCTTAATTTTGTAGACTCACTAATGTCCAATAGCTTTCTTGACCTTAGGCAATGGTACTAGATCCCAAGTCTTATTGGCCTTTAATGTAGCCATCTCCTCGTCCATTGTTGCATCCTAATAAGCATGACTAATAACATCCATTAAACAAGTGGCTCAACATTCTCCATATAAGCATAATGGTGAGTTGTATGACCTTCAAAACCAAATCTCTTAATAAGGTACCTAATGCTTTCTTCTTCCCTTTATCTTTACTTTCAACATTAACATATGCACCTGAAGATGTGGGACTACTTCTTAGTCTCCCAAATAGATGTAGTACTATATGATGTTGCTAGTCCACTAAGGCTCCATGATTCTTTCCTTTTTTGCCACATATAACTATCACGATCATCATCATCATCCAATACATTACCAGATGCATATCAATTGCTCATCTCATCAGAAATAACATCCTACTCACTCTAAACTCACCTAAGACAAGACTATAACATCACTACTCTTTTTGCTCTAAAGAGTATCCAATGAAAATTCATTTTTACTATTTAGATCAAGATTTACATCTCATTTGGCACATGAACATATACAATACAACCAAATACTTTCGAATGTGACACACCAAACTTCTTTCCTATAAAATATTCTTCATGGGTGATTCCATAAACTGTAGATGTGGGAGTTCTATTCAAAATATTCTTTGCAACCACCATCAATGCCCATGCAACTTCTAGAATATACCTATTTTTTCTTTTTGCAACCCCATTTGGCTGTGGGGTATATCTACAAATAAACTCTCTTTATCCCATGAGACTTCAAGAAGTCACTAAACTCTTCAGAGAATTACTCTCCCCTTTCATCTAACCTCAAGAACTTAACTTTCAAGGCTAGTTCTATTCCAATAATAGCTTTGAAAGTTTTGAAGGGCTCCAACACATGGCTCTTTTCATTCATGAAATATAACCATAGCTTTCTTGAACAATCATCAATAAACATGATAAAATATTTGATATCACTAAGAGCTATATTCTATGTAGGCCCCAAACATCTATATGCACAAGATCAAGTATATTCCAACTCACATCTCTATCATGCAATAAATGTTGTCTTGCCTCCTTACCAAACTGAAATGCTTCACACACTTTATGAATTTTGCAACTCTAAAAGTAGGCAATCATGTAACCAACCCTTTGCACTACATTAAATTTAGCATTTTTGTATTTGCATATCCAATACATTGGTGCCATATTTCAATGTTTACAACCACTCCTTTGCCTTTAGCATACATAGTAGTATTCATAGTAGAAATTCAACCATCTAGAGTAAAGATGCAGCCAACTCTACTTCCTTTTGCAACCCACCTGCACTTATAATTAAAATCTTCCACAAAATGACGTTTTATACTAAATCAAACTTGTACTCTTGCTCTATTATCTAACCAACAAATGCTAAATTCTTTGTGATAGATGATACATGTAATGCATTTGATAGACTCCTTGTCTAACCATCATGTAAGGATAAGGAAACTTTTCCAATGTGTGAAATTGAGTGGCATAAATAATCACCTGTCTCTACACATAATCTAGATTTTATAAATCCTACATCTCTCCAAGCCATTCAAAATAGCTCGTTATATGATTAGATATACTTGAATTAGCATACTATACATAATCATGTATTGCCTCCTTTGTAACAACATTCACCGCATACTACATAACAAATAGATGCTCATTTTTTTCTTCATTTTGTTGTGAAGATGATAGACAATCTTCTTGCTGCAATTTACTACTACAAATATAATCCTTCTTAGCATAAAAAATGGTCGTCATATAATTTGCTTTGCCACAATAATGACAAGCAATACCAAAATTTCTAGAACCTCTGTTCTACTATCCATCTCTTTCTCTAGAGCTCCCCTTGCTTCTAAAGTTGCCACAGCCTCCTGAGACCTATATATCACCAAAATGTTCATTTAACCTATTTTGCTAGTTATCACCAGCATGTCATATACCATGACCTCTTAAAGAGAACATACCACATTCCCTTCCTGAATTGGAGTGGAATGCTTGGACCTATTTACCACTTTTTAAAAATGATTCACCCTGCATGTTGATATTTTTAGTGATCATGAGAGAGACCAACTCATCAAAATTTAGAAATGGATTCCATACATACACAAAAGTAATAAATATTTTTCCAAGTCTTTTCATTATTTTGACCACCCAAAGTAGATAATACCAAATTATCTTCAAATACAGCATCAATCATTGCCAAAGCATCTACAATGCTCCTTACTTTCAAAACATACCCATTGACAAACAATTTTCCTTTCTTCAAAGTATTCATCTCTTTCTTAAGTTGAATCTTCTATACCTTTTTATTCACAAAAAATATATTTTCAAATGTGGTCCATGTTGCATGCAAACTTTATGTATTTTTTATATGTCCCAACATAGTATTATCAAATGACTGTAGACAGGAAATACATCACCTTTTTTTATTTTGCATTCCATTCTTTCCACTCCTTTAATTTATTTACAGTCATAGGGTCACTCAGCTCTAGCTTATTTTTGTCACCTGAAACAAACTTGAAGAGGAATTTTCTAATAAGGAAGTTTGACATATGAAACTTATATTGATGGGTAGTTATTCTTGTCCAACTTCTCATGATGGAGTTTCCACTATTCTCTACCATCATTACAAAATTGATACAAAACAACAACCAAGTCTTTTGAAACCTTTCACAACAAGTATACAACAATACACTAAGAAGTCTTTTTCATTGATTACCCAATAATATATATAATATGTAATCTATTTGCAAATAAAAATTGTGTGTGCTTTCTGAGAAACACCTCAAAACATACAAATTCAAAGTCTATAACAACTTGTATATCCACTTTCAGTCGGCACAACTAAAATTGAAGTATATTCTAAAACTATTATCTACAACCTTGTGGGTCTAAAATAGAACCCGATACAATCCCAAATGGCTAAAAAAGTAGTGGTAAAGCCCTTAAGCACTTATTTGCAGAATATTTTATGCTCTAGTCACACGCCAATTCTCACAGCAATCTAAGATTTTTGCTTGGCCCTACTTTTGGTGCCTCCATAGACACTATCCAAGACAAAGAGTGGGAGAATGGGAGCGCTTCTTATCGGTCGCTTCTTTGCACGAATCTTTAATTTTCTTCTTCACCTTAGCCTCCAAAACTAGCCTCTATAAAAAATGTAGCTCTAATCCCATGTCACTAATCCTATGATAGGGGAATTCGCTTTATCTTTTGCACCAAACACATACCATACATACGAGGAAGCTCATCAAAGACAAAAGAAGAGAGGTGAAGGCCAAAAATATTTTCTTTTTGATATTTTTTTCTTCTTTCACACACTTTTCAATGTGTACAAAGTATAGATAAGATATAACTTAAAGAAAAGTGGCCTATTAAGTCAAACAATGCATAATGGACTAAACTAATCGACTGGTGCTATGACTATGCTAACTATAGATAGATATAACAAACCAATATAATAAGTGATAAGTTAGTAACTATGTAAAAGCCATATTAACTACGATGTGTTTAGTGTAGACATGTGGATCCATTTAACCAATCGGTCCATCATCAATGTCCACACATGTTGAACTTGTCATCTCAACACCTATTGGTCCCTCACCCTCACTCTCACTCTCTTGCTCTCAAACTCACTCACTCACTGTGTGTGTGTGTGTGTGTGTGTGTGTGTGTGTGTGTGTGTGTGTGTGTGTGTGTGTGTGTGTGTGTGTGTGTGTGTGTGTGTGTGTGTGTGTGTGTGTGTGTGTGTGAAGTTAAGAAGATAAGAACCAAAAGTTTGCACACACAAGAATAGCCTTTTTCTTTCTTTTTCAACCCTTTTATACAAAAAGTAGGGCTAGGGTTTCCCTAATACCCTTGGATATCTTGATTCTCTTTTGGAACAAAGACCAATCTTCTCCCCTTGCATGTATTTATATCCATATTTCTATGCAAAGTGCTACTAATTTTAATAACAACTTGCATAGGTGGGAGCTCCATTCTCATTTACAACAAAGGATTTCTTTTTCCAAAGCATAATAATTTTAAAAATTTTGAGGCTTCCATGATTTTATCTTTCCTCATGTCTTTATATCTTCAAATTGGTTAATAACAAATGTAAATTGATAGTCACCATTGAGACTAAGAGCATTCCACTTCTCTTCTATGTTCTCTTGAACTCTAAAGAGAGTGGCATTGAGATTCTTTTGGAATAAACACTCAAGTTTTAACCATTTGCAATGTTGTCTAAATTGATAAGTGAATCCATCTACATTTAGCAAATGCATGCATAATGATGATTTTCATTTCTAGAGAGGTGTGACATGAGCCTACTTAGATCATCCCTACGTCTCAATCTGACTCAAACCTAAAACAACAATGTTGTTGGCTGCTACTATGAAATAACTAATCTTGCAAGAAGTCACCTATTAGCTTCACCATTTAGTGGAAGTAGAAACCCAAAATCTCCTCCCAACCCTCTTCATAGTGCAAGCTAAGGAAATAGAATTGAAGACATGCTCATTGATGGCAGTAGTCCTATTGTAACCCATGCACAATAGCTCAATGGATTCTAAAGGGTCTTCTCAAAGTGCAAGGGTATTATGGTAGCTGTGGTATGCTCTAGCTATGAAAATCATACACGGATGTACATATGTCTTGTAACATGCCTGCCTATCAGCTGTCCAAGCATGTTTTAGTGGTCCATCAAGAAACGAATCTAAGTGTCACTGCTCGACACTCCCATGGAATGTTATGTGATTTGTCACATAGGGTTTCCCAAGTCTGCCTCGCAATGGATTGTTTGCGGCCAAACCCACTAGGATCGACCTGAAATTTGGGTTTCTTATGGTCAAGGTCTCCTGACAGTATTCTAGCATCGGGTCTTGGACATCCTACTTTATGCAAAGATACCCAAGCCAAAGCAGTTCCAAGCCGCACTTGGTTCAAAGAGAATGGGAAACGAGACGAATGTGCCGCTCAACCTCTTTGACCTTAGGGCATAGTCCCATTCCAGTCCCCTAAAATGGCATGAATCAGGTTCTAACTTAACAATACTTAAAGTCAAATGGCAATAAAACCTTGTGAGAAACCTCACAGTTCTATGGGACCACCCTGCCGTAGGATAGACCTATGGGGGGTTTCACCTACCCGCTTCCCTCAATAGGCGTTCTTTAGCTATTTAATTAGGTCCTATCAAATTTATGTGTGACATTCAAAATCAACTTCCTTAATTAAGCCTTTAGGAAATAGGGTTCATTTGCGTAATTTACAGCATAGACACTAAAACTGAGCAAGCAATCTTTTTGACAAACAAGTTCCTTAACTTATCTTCAAGTTAATCTTTGTCTCCTGCTCATATAGGAGAAATTATGTATCCCTTCTGTCCAGTAGAAGTACCCGATCTACATCACATGGCACCATAATTTCCATCCTTTATCTAAAATAGGATCTTCCAACACCCTAGACGTTGGGCTCACCACAGTCTACAACTCCGTTCCGGACTCGGTAAGGGGTATCCAGAGCTCCACTGGCCCCATGTGACCTAGGAGTGAGACACAACTTCCATGGTTGGCCTTTTCACCATTCGACCTTCGACCTATGAATCGAGCAGTGCCTACTTGGGGTAATCCGCAGTGCGATCTTGGAGATGATCCACCCATGCAAATATCCTTCCTTAATTATCTAATTAAGAATCAAGCATAATCAAGGCAATCAACTGAATATCATCTTCCAAGGAAACATTCCTTTATTTCCCATGGCAATTTGTTATCATAGACCCCTACCATACATTTACCATCAAACACAAGCACTTGGAATAAACATCCAAAACACACCCCACAATCAGTTTAATGCAAAAGCATTTAGGACGTTATTTGATCAATCCACAAAACAATGGTATCCTTTTTCCAAACGTTGCAAGAATAGTCGTGATAACCTTCCATCGCATGTTTACACTCCCCCTTGGGATCAGGAGTGGTTTTACATAAAATTTACTTAACACACCCTTCTTCCAACTAAGGCATATGTTAAGGTTTCAAACACTGAGTGTGACGTGAATTCTATTATTCACTTTTATTGATCGATAACCCAGCCTTCTTCCCAACAAATATAAAACATTGGTCTTCCCTTCGACTTAGGGTTTCCTAATCCCTAGAGTTCTTGCCTGGACATGTTGCTAGCCCAATTCCTAAATACATGGTCATTATCGGATGGCTCTCAAGGCATCGTAATTTTAATCTTAATTGATTGTTGTTTGTACTAGTTACCCACAACTTCAAGATCCCAATGAATTTATTGTTCATGGCATTAGCGAGACTTTAATGCAAGCTCAATTTGTGTATCACCAATGCATGTTTCATACAGTCTTTCCTGTGCATGCATCATCTATGTGCATAATCCTTAAGTAACCTTATATGTTCTTTATGCCACGTATAACTTTGTCTCATAGTTCTGGGATACAATATATTTTGAGTACATGTGTTTGTGCGAACCTCAATGTGCCATATGCATAAATCTATACGAGGTTATCTAAGGTTGTGGAAAGAATTAACATATGATCAACTATGAGTTCCTTAACCATCGAAAAATAAATTCAAGCTACTTGTTGAAATGAATTTATATGCATACCTATGCCTCAATGAATAGCAGAGATGGCAATTTGTACTTGGATTTTTGGATATGAATTATCCATACCTGACATTGTATTTGTATTTGTAGAAACGCCTTGGCCGGTGGCTCCATTGTTGGATGCGAGATTACTGCTGATGCATGCCTCTCTTCGTTTGGGGGCCATTCTTTCGGCTTATAAATCACTCTTTTCTCTCGTCGGGGAGATGGTGTGCCGAGGTGATTTTCCTTGAAAGGATTAGACTCACTGGGAGACGGTTTTAAACTTGTAGGAAAACGAAGAGAAAAACAACACATGCGGTCACTCTCTAAGGAGGGGAAGAGGGGAAAATCTCCAAGAACCTTCCCCCCCCCCCCCTCTCTCTCTCTCTCTCTCTCTCTCTCTCTCTCTCTCTCTCTCTCTCTCTCTCTCTCTCTCTCTCTCTCTCTCTCTCTCTCTCTCCCCCTCCTTCTTCTCTTCTTCTTCTCCTCTTTCTTTCCCTCTCTCTTCTTCTCCCTCTCTCTCTCCCTCTTCTTCTTCTTCTCTTCTCTCCCTCCCTCTTTCTTATTCTCCCTCTTCTCTTCTTCTTCTCCTCTCTCTCTCCCTCTCTCCTCTTATCCCTCTTCTCTTCTTCTTCTTCTCTCTCTTCCCCTCTCTCTCAATGGTAGCAAGGGGGTAAGGAGATGGTATCTTCTTCCTTTGCTTAAGGGGGGGTGTTTTATAGGGGGAAGAGGTAATTATTGGGGGTAGAAAAAATGATAGTTGGGGTCCTGGAAGAGATGTGGTGGTGGTGGCTTTTCCTACCCACCACGTGTCACTTTGCATGGCAGTAGGCTGCAAACTCATCGAGGAGGTTAAGGAGGTGTGGTAGGCCTGCGGCCTCCCTGTCAAGAATCGCATGGTGGGGGGACTTGCTTGAGCTGCTGCACCAAACACACACTGTATACACGAGAGGAAGCTCACTCAAGAACACAAGAAGAGAGATGGAGGCCAAAACGTTTTCTTGCTGGTTTTTTCTTCTTCTTTCACACACTATACAATGTACACAAAGTATAGATAAGATACAACATAAAGGAAAGTGGCCTTCTAAGTCAAACAGTGCATAACCGACTACACTAATCGACTGGCACTATGTCTTTGCCAGCTGTAGGTAGGTGTAACAAACTAAATATAATAAGTGATAAGTCAGTGGCCATGTGAGTATCATAATGACCACCAATGTGCTAAGTGTAGACATGCGGACCCATCTAGCCTGGTGGTCCATCATGAATGTCCGCACGTGTTGAGCTTGCCATCTCAACACTCCCCCTCAAGCTCAACTCTATCTCTGCAACTCCAAGTAAGCTTTGAAACTTTTGAAGCTTCTCTACAACCAATGCCTTTGTTAAAATGTCAGCTATCTGATCCTGTGTGCTCACATATACCAAGTCAATCTCTCCTGCAAGTACCTTCTCTCTCACAAAGTGGTAGTGCACCTCAATGTGTTTTGTCCTAACATGGAACACTAGATTCCTAGCTAGCTGTATGTTGCTCATGTTGTCATAATGAATGACAACTGGACCATATCCTTGCACGTCCAAATCACCTAATAACTTATGTAGCCATACCACCTCACATGCTGCCATAGCAGCACCTCTATACTCAGCCTCTGTACTTGATAAACCAACTGTAGGTTGCTTTTTGCAGCTCCATGTAACTGCTGCACTACCAAGGAAAAACATGAATCCACTCGTAGATCTTCTGTTCGACATGCTACCAGCCCAATCTACATCTATGTATCCAAAGACTTGCATGTCCTTACCTACCTCATAAAAAAGTCCATAATGTAAAGTGGACTTCACATACCTCAATATACATCTAACTGCATCCAAATGAGGCTTTCTAGGCATCTACATAAACTGACTGACAAGGCCAACAACATAGCTCAAGTATGGCCTTGTGATAGTCATGTAAATCAAACTCCCTACTATCCTCCTAAATATAGTAGGGTCTTTTATCTCATCCCCAACGTCAGCACTCAACTTCACATTTTGCTCTAATGGTACTGAAAGAGGTTTACATGCTGTCATACCATACTTGGATAACATATTCAAGCCATACTGCCTTTGGGATATCCATATGCCATCATCACATCTGATCACCTCAATACCAAGAAAGTATCCCAGCTCACCCAAATCTTTCATCTCAAACTTCTTCTTCAAGAAGTCCTTAACTTCAGCAATCCCAGTGTCACTGTCACCTGTAATAATCAAGTCATCCACATAGATGACTATGATGACCAAACCTGCATCTCCCTTTCTCACATAAAGTGAGTGATCAGCATCAGAAATACAAAATCCAATACAAGATATTCTCCAATCTTGTCAGACCATGCTCTAGGTGTTTGCTTCAGCCCATAGAGTGCCTTCTTTAACCTGCACACATATGTGGGATGCTCTAAATCCTCATAACCTATTGGCTGCTCTATATACACTTCTTCTTGCAATTCACCATGCAAGAAGGCATTCTTAACATCCATTTGCTACAAACTCCAACCTTTGGCTGCTGCCAAGGCAATCACACGCCTAACAGTTGCCATCCTAGAAACTAGATTGAATGTCTCTTCATAATCTATACCATATGTTTGAGCATAGCCTTTTGCAACCAGCCTAGCCTTATACTTGCTAAAACTGAACCGTCTGCATTATGCTTGATTTTGTAAACCCACTTACAACCAATAGCTTTCTTACCCTTAGGTAAGGGTACTAAATCCCAAGTCTTATTGACTTCTAATGTAGCCATCTCCTCATCCATTGCCGCATCCCAATCAGCATGACCAACAACATCCTCAAAAAAAGTGGGCTCAACATCCTCAACTAGTTTCACCATATAAGCATAATGGTGAGCTGCATAACCTTCAAAACCAAATCTTTTAATAGGGTATCTGACCCTACTAGATCTGCGTACCACCGGATCACTCAATGGAGCCTTTACATTACTATGAGCTCTCTGTACACCTAGTGTCCTGGACTGAAGGAATGCCAAGCTCATCATCCAAACTCTCCGAACCACTAGAATCTCCATTAAATCCCAAATGACTGGTAGATGCATCATTACCATCCATCGCTTTCTTCTTTCCTTTGTCCTTCCTTGCAACACTTATAGATCCACCTGAAGATGTGGGGCTACTCCTTAGTCTCCCAGACCAAGGGCTCACTGTAGGTGTAGTACCAGATGATGTTTCTAGTCCATAAGACTCCGTGATTCTTGTTTATCTTTCTGCACATAGATGTCCTGAACATTATCATCATCCAATACATCACCAACAGGTGTATACCAACTTCCCATCTCATCAAAGATAACATCCCTGCTCACTCTGAACCCACCTGTGAGACAGGGTTATAACAACAATACCCTTTTTGCTCTAAAGAGTATCCAATAAAAACACATTTTTCTGCCTTTGGATCAATCTTCTTCCGTAGCTTATTTGGCACATGAACATATGAAACACAGCCAAATATCTTCAAGTGCGATACATCAGGCTTCTTGCCAGTAAAGCATTCTTCAGGAGTCATCCCATGAATTACAGCTGGGAGTTCTGCTCATAATGTAAACAACAGTATGGACGACCTTAGACCAAAAATGTTTGGGCATATTCTTTTCAGCCATTAATGCCCGTGCAACTTCTGCAATATGACTGTTTTTTCTTTCTGCAACACAATTTTGCTGTGGGTATACCTGCAAGTAAATTGCCTCTTTATCCCATGAGTCCTCAAGAAGCCACTAAACTCATTAGAGAGGTACTCTCCCCCTCCATCTGATCTCAAGCATTTTACTTTTAAGCATGTTTCTGTTTCAATAGCTTCCTTAAAAGATTTAAAGTGCTCAAACACATCACTTTTTTCCTTCATGAAGTATACCCATAACTTCCTTGAATAGTCATCAATAAATGTGACAAAGTATTTGCTGCCACCAAGAGATACATTCTGTGTAGGCCCCCAAACATCTGTATGCACTACATCAAGTATTTTTCTACTCACTTCTCTGTCATGTGAGAAGGGTTGTCTTGCCTGCTTACCAAACTGGCATGCTTCACAGACTTTATGCAATTCTACAACTCTAAAAGAAGGCAACCCTATAACCAATCCTCTGGACTGCATTAATTTCAGCCTTTGCACATTTGCATGTCCAATACGTTTATGCCATATTTCAATATCTGCAACTACTGCTTTTTCTTTAGCATATATAGCAACATCCATTGCAGGAATTCCAGCATCTAAGGTGAACATTCGGCCAACTCTACTTCCTTTTGCGACCAATCTGCACTTATCATTAAAGTCTTCTACAAAACAACCTTTTGCATTGAATCAGACCTGCAACCCCTGCTCTACCATTTGGCCAACAAACACTAGATTCTTTGTAATTGAAGGCACATGTAATACATCTGTCACACTCTTTGTCTGGCCATCATACAAGGACAAGAGAACCTTTCCAATGTGTAAAATTGGGTGGCATGAATCATCACCCGTCTGCACATAACTTAGATTTTGTAAGTCATGCATCTCTCCAAACTATTCAACATGACTAGTCATATGATTAGATGCACTTGAATTGATATACCATACATCATCATGTGTCCCCTTTCTTGTAACTGCATTCATCATATGCTGCATAACAAACAGACGCTCATTTTTTTCTTCATTCTATCGTGAAGGCAATGCATAGTTTCCTTGCTACAATTTACCACTACGAATATCATCCTTCTTAGCATAGGAATTAGCTACAATGTGTCTTGTTTTGCCACAATAATGGAAAATAATAGCAGAATTTCTAGAGCCTCTGTTCTGCCATCCACCTCTTTCTCTAGAGCTCCCCCTGCCTCTAAAGTTTCCTCTGCCTCCAAAAACCTGTATTTCACCAAAATGTTGATTGAACTTTGTTTTGCTAGTTATCGCCAGCACGTCCCATACCACGGCCTCTCGAAGAGGATCTACCATGTCCCCTTCCAAAACTCGAGTAAAATGTGTGGACCTGTTCACCATTTCTTTCAGACGAATCAGCCTGCATATTGATCTCTTGAGTAATCATGAGAGAGATCAGCTCATCAAAATCTGGAAATGGCTTCCATATATATACTGAAGTAGCAAATGATTTCCATGCCTTCTCATTGTTAAGGCCACTCAGAGTGGATGAAACCAAACCATCATCATCCGGCATTTCATCAATCACTGCTAAAGCATCTGCAATGCTCCTTACCTTCAACACGTACTCATTGATAGACATTTTTCCTTTCTTCAAGGCATTCAACTCTTGCTTGAGTTAAATCTTTCGTGCCTTTGTATTTACTAAAAACATGCTCTCAAAAATTGTCCAAGCTGCATGTGAAGTTTCTACATTCCTGATACGTCCCAACATAGTATTATCAATGACTGTAGATAGCCAGTACATCACCTTTTTGTCTTTTGCATTCCACTCTTTCCATGCTTTTAACTCATCTACAGTCAGGGATACCCAGCTCTAGCTCCTTTTCTTCACCTGAAACAAACTCATAAAGGCCCTTTCCAATGAGGAAGTTCATCACACAAAACTTCCATGAAGGGTAGTTGTTTTTATCGAGCTTCTCAATAATGGGATTTCCACTGTTCTCTATCATTATCACAAACAAGGGTACAACACAACAAGCTAGTCTTCTGCAATCTTTCATAACACGTGCACAGCAATATACCAAGCAACCTTTTTCACCGATTGCTCATAGTACATGTAATTTGCAACCTATTTGTAGATAAACCTTATGTTTGCTTCCTGCAAACACCTCAAAAATTACAGATTCGCAATCTGTAACCTGTGCACCCACTTTCGGTCAATACAGCCGAAATCACAGTGTAACCTGAAACTGTTGTCCACAACCTTGCGGCTCTAAAATAGGAACTGAAACGGCCTTAGACGCCCTAAATAACTGCGGCAAAGCCCTAAAGGGCTATTTACAAAATATACAGTGATCTTCTCGCACACCAAATCGCACAGTAATCTGAGATTTTTGCTCTACCCTGCTTCCGGTGCCTCCACAGGCACTATCCAAGAGAGAGAGTGGAAGAATGGGAGAGCTTCTTACCCCTTGCTTGCTTGCTCGAACTTTGCTTCTTCTCCTTCACTTTAGCCTTCAAAATTAGCCTCTCTCAGTGGTGCGGCTCTAATACCATGTCAAGATTTGCGTGGTGGGGGGACTTACTTGAGTTGCATCAAGCACACACTGTATACACGAGAGGAAGCTCACTAAAGAACACAAGAAGAGAGATGGAGGCCAAAACGTTTTCTTGCTAGTTTTTTCTTCTTCTTCCACACACTATACAATGTACACAAAGTATAGATAAGATACAACATAAAGGAAAGTGGCCTTCTAAGTCAAAGAGTGCATAAACAACTACACTAATCGACTAGCGCTGTCTTTGCCAGCTGTAGATAGGTGTAACAAACTAAATATATTCAATGGCCATGTAAGTATCATAATGACCTCCAACGTGCTAAGTGTAGACATGTGGACCCATCTAGCTCTCTCTCTCTCTCTCTCTCTCTCTCTCTCTCTCTCTCTCTCTCTCTCTCTCTCTCTCTCTCTCTCTCTCTCTCATTCTTCTTCTCCTCCTTTTTCTCTCTTCTTCTTTTTCTTCTTCTTCTTCTCTTCTTCTCCTCTCTCTCTCTTCTTCTTCTTCTTCTTCTTCTTCTCCTATTCTCCTCTCTCTCTCTCTCTCCCTCTTCTTCTTCTTCTCTTCTTCTCCTTCTCTCTCTCCTCTTCTTCTTCTTTTTCTTTTCTTCGTCGTCTTCTCTCTTCTTCTTCTTCTTCTCTCCTTCCCTTCTTCTCCTAGTCTCTCTCCCTCTTCTTCTTCTTCTCCTCTTCTCCTCTCTCTCTCTCTCTTTCCCTCTTTATCTTCTTCTCCTTCTCTCTCTCCCTCTTCTTCTTCTTCTTCTTCTTCTTCTTCTTCTTCTTCTTCTTCTTCTTCTTCACTGAGCACCTGGGGGGAGGGAGGGGGTTGGGGCAGTGTGGGGGCAGGGGGGTTTTTCTGATCATGGCCACGGGGGGGCGGCGCCTGTTGAAACTAGGTGGGGGTGGGTCTTGTGACGATGGGGGGGGCGCTTCCTATCAGCTGCTGAGGGAGGGGGGGACTGCCCTTTTAAAGAGGGGGAGGAGGTCTTCCACATGGCAACTCAAGGTCCCCTTCCTAGTCAAATGTGTCCTAGAAATATTGATGTGTATGTAAAATATTACACGGCGCAGTGAACAGAATCTGAGAAAGAGATAGAGAGTACACAACAGATAAGAGGAGAATCAGTAAATTCTTTAGCTCCAAACAACTGGTCTATCCACCCGTGCACTTTGAGTGTGTGAAGCTTAGATGGCGATCTAGACAGAAGATAGGTGAAGAGCTTAAGGCTAGCTGGAACAACAACTCTGACTAGGTGAAAGATGAGCCATCGATGGATGTGAAGGGGTTTAGCTTTTATAGCTTGCAAAGGCCGTGAGGTTGGCTTGACTGACCTACCATATAAGCCTCCACTAGTCGGCCAAGGAATATTCCAAGGAATATTTCCTTTACCATCAGGCCGGGGAAGCTGCCCCCAGACCCCCGCCAGGGGGGCCACTCGCCCCCCTGGGACCCCCCAGCCAGGGGCCGCTTCTACGGCCCTCGGACCCCACAATAGGGGCCCCTTTTAACTCCCTTACCCTGCAACTCGATGCAATGCGCCTCGAGTTGCTACCAGCTTAACCACTCCATCTAACCCAAAGATTAGACCCACAACGGTCATCTTTTTGCCATCCAGTCACATAGACCTCATCTAATATACAAGTCAGGACTCAACCAATGTATGGGCTCACATTTGGCTTCTCCTCATAATGGGGGCCTTACAACTTTGAGCACCATGGATCATTGGTAGCACCTAATGAGGGTGGGGCATTGATCATATCTAACACCCCCCCTCAATGTCCACCCATAGATGGAACTATCTCCTCGGCCCAATGTCGAGTCTCTGAAGATGAACTTGAAGCAGATCCTTTGTAAGTGCTTTGGCGAAGATATCTGCTCCATTCTCCTCTGTTGGACAGTAGACCAGTTCCACTATCCCATCCTCCATCAAATCACGCACATAGTGATACTGGATCTCTATATGTTTGGTGTGTATATGAAACACTGGATTTTTGGCAATGGTGATGCAACTCTGATTGTCACATCTCAGCACAGTTGGTTCTTCATCCTGCACTCCCATATGCCATAGAATCCTTCTCAACCATATTGCTTCACATGCAGCAAAACAAGCTGCCTTGTACTCTGCTTCAGTAGAAGACAATGCCACTATTGGCTGCTTCTTATTAATCCAAGAGAAAATCCCTGAACCCAAAGAGAAACAATAACCAGAAACTGACTTCCTAGAATCACTGTCTCCTACCCAATCTGAGTCATAGTTCCCCACAAGAGAAGTTCTGAAACTATATGTGATACCATAGTCAAGAGTTTTCTTCAAGTATCTGAGCACCCGCGTCCCAGCCTTCCAATGACTCTCATGAGGTTTGTTTGAGAACCTGCTCAAAACACCAACAGCAAAACTGATATCTGGTCTGATGTTACACAAGTAGATTAGAGACTGCCGACCAACCTCCTATACCTCCCAATGTCTGCTAGTGCTGATGTATCCTCGACGGATAACTTTGCATTCACCTCCATAGGTGTAGCTATCTCCTTGCACTCGGTCATGCCAAATGCCTTCAAGATCTCCCATGCATACTTCTTCTGAGAGATGAAGATCTTTCCTGGCTCTTGCCAGACTTCAATCCCCAAACAATAGTGCAGCAAGCCCAAGTCTGTCATTTCAAAATCAAAACTCAAAGCCTTTCGAGTTTGATTGATCATATCTTCATAGTCACCTATAATAAGAAGGTCATCCACATATAGGACAATCACTACAGACTTTTTACCATCCCTGTAAACATTCAAGTTAGCATCTAAGGCACATCTTTTGAAGTTTAGGTTTAAAAAGAACTTATCTATCCAGTACCATGCTCTGGGGGCTTGTTTCAGCCCATACAATGCCTTCTTCAGCTTACACACTTTGTTCTCAAAGTGGGGGGCCTCAAACCCTGGTGGCTGAGCCACGTACACCTCCTCCTTGAGGTTACCATTTAAGAACGTTGACTTAACATCCATTTGGTACACTGGCCACTTCTTGTGGGCAGCCACTGCAAGTACCATGCAAATAGTGGTCATTCTGGCAGTTGGGGCAAATGACTCTTGAAAATCAAACCCTTCAACTTGTGAAAATCCTTGGGCAACCAGTCTAGCTTTGTACTTTTCTAAGGTACCATCAGCCTTGTACTTTACCTTCCAGATCCACTTGGTGCCAATAACCTTTCACTTTGTTGTTCGATCCACTAGCTCCCAAGTGTCATTCTTCATTATGATGTCATACTCAGCCTGCATAGCAGCCTTCCATGATGGATCTGCAAGTGCTTCTTCTAAGTCAGTTGGCTCCTTTACTTCTCTCATAATCTCAACCATCAAGGCCATATTGACTATGTGAGCAGAAGCCCTCCTTTGCTCCTCTATTCTCTAAGACCTTCTTGGTCCGTCTGCCTTCTCCTCAACAAATGCAGGCATAGGATTATTGTGGTCATAGAGCTGCTTCACCCATCACGGCAATGGCTTTTCCAGTGGGGTGATGTCAGGTTGGTGAACTTTCTCCTCATCATCTGAAGATGATGCTTCCTCCTCCTTAAGGATAGGGATAGCTCTCGGGACAGGTTCATAGTGGACTACTTCTTCGCTTGATGATAAAGTGGAAGAACTTGCCTTCTCCTCCTCGACTGTATGCGGCTCCTCCTTGAACACCACATCACGGCTTGCAATGATCTTCTTTGCCTCTTGGTCATATAATTTGTAAGCCTTCTGCTCATCACTATAACCCAAGAAGATACATTTTCTACTTTTTGGTTTTAACTTGTTTCTCTTCTCATCTAGAACATGTGCATAACATTCACATCCAAAAATTCTGAAATGTGAGACAGATGGTTTCTTACCAGTGTAAGCCTCATGAGGTGTTTTTCCCTTGAGAGCCTTTCTGTAGCTCCGATTTAGAATGTAGACTGCAGTATTAACAGCTTCAACCCAAAAATGGTTAGGCAATCCCTTGCCCTTTAGCATGCATCTTGCCATCTCCACAATGGTGCGATTCATGCGTTCCACAACACCGTTCTGCTGAGGTGTGTGAGGCGTCGTCAATTGATGCTTGATCCCTTTACTCTTGCAAAAGCCTTCAAACTCCTTTGAGTTGAACTCACCACCACCATCTGTTCTAAATTTCTTCACACTTTTCCATGTTTCATTCTCAAGAAGTTTTAGCCATTCTTTAAACTTACCAAAAGCTTGAGCCTATCACAAAGGAAGTACACCCACATCTTCCTACTGTAGTCGTCGACAATCAATATAAAATAAGAAGATCCCCCCAAGGAATGTGTAGGCATCTTACCACACAAGTCAGCATGCACCAACTCTAGAGGAGCCTGTGCTCTATTCTTGCTTTCTTGTGGAAATGCCTTTCTCTGTTGCTTGCCCATCATACAAGCTTCACATGGTTCCTTCAATTAAGTTATTGTAGGTAGGTGAGCAACCATACCTTGCTTTTGCATCTCCTTCAACACTGCAAATCCGATGTGTCCAAACCTTTCATGCCAAAGCTTACTTGTGCCCACTCCAGCGGTGGCTGTAAGAGCACTTAGCTCATACAAGTTGTTCCTTCTTTCTCCTTTGCCAACAATTGTGCCAGCACTATCAAGAATTTCTGCACCTGTCTTGTTGAACCTCACTTCATGACCAAGATCAGTTATGGCAGCAACAACTGATAGCAAATTTCTCCTGATTTCGGGAACATACAACACATTTGAAAGCTTTTTGACTTCACCATTTGTAGCAACAAAAGAAATAGTACCTGTGCCTGCAGCAGGGCATTTAGCATCATTTCCAACCATCACAATGATGGATTCTTGTAGAGGTTGCATAGAACTGTATAGACTTTTCTTGTTGGTCATGTGACGGGAGGCCCCACTATCCAACACCCATGAGTCAGTGGTAGATTCTTCTTGCGCCGAGGAGCATACTTCCTCAATGGTCGCCATGAATAATTCCAACCCTGCTTCAGCCGTATTGGCTGTCTCTTTCCCTTTACTTTTAAGGGTACCATTCTTTTCATCTGCCTTCTTGACATGACAATCTGCAATTGCATGTCCTTTCTTCTTGCAGTAGAAGCACTCTCCTTGAAACTTCTTCTTGCCACCCTTCTTCTTTTTGTCACCATCATTTTTGGTGGAGGAACCACCTTTGCCTTTTGCATTGGCAGAGAATGCAGCATCTCCATTGTTGCTTCCTTCTCGGGCTTTCAGCCTCAACTCCTCCTCCATTAATAATGCACAAAACTCCTCAAAAGTCAAAGCTTGAGGTCTCACCTGAGTATTAAGGGCAATTACTAGTCCATCAAACTTTTGTGGACAAATCCGAAGACACCTCCAAGCTAGCTCTTCGCTAGTCTTTTGTATCCCAGCGCCAGCCATCTGATCACACAGATTCTTAATCCGAGTGATGAATTCTTCAACCATCTCTCCTTCAGCAAACTTCTCCGTTGCTAGTTGATTCTCCAGACTATATTAAAGGCTATATAAATAGAGACTATACAAAGTTTTATAGATTAAAAAGCTCTTTATAGAAAGATTATGCATTCAAATTATTCAAATACCAATTTGGAAACAATTATGCTTCTACCAAGTTACTATAATACATAGTACTCAATCCAAATTACCAAGCCAAAAAAGATCGATAAATTGTCACAAGCTAATTGAGAAAAGTTCATTGAACTAAAATCCATAGAAAAGATACATAGCAATAGAGTATCTTTCTCACAAAAGAATAGTAGATGGACATGTATGTGATAGAGTGTCCATATATCTTTCAAAAAGGCCTAGCTATGAGATCTACCGTTGAGATTGATGAAAGAATTCATGCCATAGTTTGTCTAGATTAGAAAGAGCACATGCTATTGCTCACCATACCACACTACTTAACATGAAATTTTAAGTTAAATAATATTCATGTTCGTATAATCAAATGCTCTCACCACAATAGCTGGTGCTTTTGACCAGAGGCTACTAGCATGCATTTGTCCATAGGATTGCAACCAAGCTAGAGCAGGCCTGGATGGCAAAGGGGTGGCGAGCTAGAGTACCATTGGATGATAACCAAGTGTTCTACAAAGCGATGTAAGTCATATAGTGTTAAATGGCAGAGGGGTGGTGGGTTGGAGCGACGATCGATAATGTAGGGGTGGCAAGGCCAGAGGAGCATTAGAGCAAGGCTAGAGTAGTGCATGGAGCAAGGCAATAGATTTTGGCCATAGCAAGGGTGGCAAACTGTTAGAGCATGCCAGTTGGGTTTCAAAGTTTTTTTGAAGCTAGAGCATGCAATGAAAGGGCCAAAAAAAAAAAACAATACCATTGTACCACATAGTCACCATATAAGATTTTGTTTAGGTTAAAGTACAAGATAGTATAGAAGTATAGATTTAAATGATGCTTATAGCAACACCCAAATTGTCATGTGTGCAATGCTAAATCTAAAATCTAAAAAGTGTCACATAACTAACATTTTATTAACAATAAATGTGGAAGGGTACAACTAAAGTCAAAGTCAAGGAAAGTCAAACAGAGTCAAAGCACCAATGCTAGAATTCTTTTTGGAAACATAATGTTTTTGGAGCTTCAACATCTTATTTCCGAGCACTTGTATTATTTATTTACTTCATGGATATCAAACTATCATGGAAGTATTATTTTGTGAGTCAGGCTCACTTTTGTACATATTGTATTATAACTCACAATTGTATTTGTCGCACCCAAAACTGTCATGTGTATTGCACACATGTATTTGTAATCAAAATAGTGTAAGATAGGTCTAATTAGACTCCATAAAGTGGGTAGAATGCACAAAAAAGGGTATACACATGCTTCAGCCTAGATCCCATAAAGTGGGTAGAATGCACAAAAAAGGGTGCAGACCCTAATTCACAATTGTGAAAAACCTAAAACACAAAGTGGGGTACACATTCTAAAATACAAACAGAGCGCTACCCTAGAGAAGGGATCTAACCCTAACTCTAATCTTGGCGTATATAAGGATGGGAGGTCTCGGTTGTATTTACCTTTTTGTGCATCAATGCTAGGAAAGATTTGTCAATGCAACTATTGAAGCTTTCTATTTTTTTATTATCTATCAACTTGTCTCCATTATTGAAAGTAAAAGTGAGAGAGTGAGGAAAAGTTGTATTGAGTGAGAGACTAAAAAAAAGTGAAGCTCTACATCTTCTTTCTTTCCTTCTTCCCATCCATAGTTAGAGATTTAGGTTTGAATTTGAATTGCAAGAGAGAGTGAGGGATTCAACGTGGTGAAGCTCTTCTCCATCTTCTTTTTCTTCTCAATATTTTTCTCTCAATGTTGGCACTTGGTGGTGGATGCAAAGGAACGATGGCATTGGATTGTGTTGATTGGCTTGCAGAACCATCTTCCAGCCTTCAAGCTTTCAGAATACAATATGGGTAGGTAAGTTGGTGAGTACTATACCTCAAAGCTAGCCTTGTGTTCTTTCTTTCTTGGGTGAGTGAGTTTGAGCAGTGTGTTAAGAAAACAAGGTTAGAGATTATCGCCAAAGTGAGTTGCAGCTTCTAAAAGAGTACAAATCCATCCAATTTCTCGATTGTTGTGTGTTTAACCCAACACATTTGTAGTTGCATATGAAATGCCTAGTATTTTCCTCATAGTTTACCCCATCACAAGGAGGGAAGGATTCTAATAGCATGAGTTCTTCAATGCATAGTCAACAAAGGGGAGACTTGAAGTTATTATTTGGATTATCAAAAGCACTCTTTCTTTCTAAGTCTAGGTAAGGTTTATCTAAAAGAAGTTCTCATTTCTACTCAAATCCTCTTTTCTCTTCCTATTTATGTTTCTAATATATACAAAAGTGCTGAACAAATTTGTGCGTGAACATTATATGCCTTTCTAAAAGACAGTATTTCTATTCAAAACACATTTTCTCTTCCCATTGGTATTTCTAATATATACGAAAGTGCTAAACAAATTTGTGCATGAATATTGTACACTTTCTCTTCTCACATGCATAAACAGCTTGAAGGCATGGATGAAGCCCTAACAAAGGAAGACTCCTATTCACATCATGATGGAAATGTCATTTCCAACATGGAGAGGAAGGAAAGGTTCTTACTAAAGTTTTAGCCAAAGGTTAAGAGATGAAGGAAAAAAGCACATTAATATGTCAATGGTGATGGAGGGTCATATCCAACAAATCTATCATGTGAAGCACCAAAATTTTGCACCCTTCGTGAGTATAAACTTGTAGAGAATCTTAAATAGGAAAACAAGAAACCAAACAATCATATGGCTACATTGAGAGCTTCAATGACTTGTGCCAAATTAAGATGAGACAGAAGCCTAAGCATATGGCATGAAGGGAGGTGATTTGAAGAAGCTAAACAAAGATAAAAAGGAATCAACTTTTAAAATATACATTTTAGGAGGAAAATAGCACACCAAAAAATAGGAAAATGCATTATTACTCTATTCAAGGTTCCAAATGCAAGCTCAATCCATTGGAATAAGTAGAACAAGATAAGTGGAGATTTTCATAATCAAGTGCAACCAAATCAAGTTGTGGAAATAAATATCAATGCTACAATTATTGGAAAGAGATAGTGGTATTAATTATCGGCAAGTAGTTGTTAGCAACATTATTCACATGCTTTTGTTCTTCCTAAACTAGAGGATCATTGCAAAGGAGAGACCTCAAAAATCAATCACGAAACTTTGGGTTGGCCAAAAGCACATCACAATTTCTTGAAAAGCCAAAGAAAATCAATGGGCATATTTGTCAATATAATCACTAGTGTTTGGTTTGGCAAGGTACAATGAAAATCATGCATACTTCTCAATCCTCCCATGAGCTCAAGCTTAGCTCATGATTTAGCTTTGGTGATGATGCCACAACTGCTGAGAAAGTCTTTGGGTTCATCTCGATATTAGGACCATGATTTGGCTTGGGCGATGATGCCACGACTGCTAAGAAAGTCTTTGGGTTCATCTCAATATTATTGGAAAGATAATGTAGTTGGTGCTTGGGTTGGTCCAAAAGCACATCACAAATTCTTGAAAAGCCAAAGAAAATCAATGGGCATACTTGTCAATATAATTGCTAGTATTTGGTTTGGCAAGGTACAATGAAAATCATGCATACTTCTCGATCCTCCCATGAGTTGGTGCTTGGGTTGGCCAAAAGCACATCACAAATTCTTGAAAAGCCAAAGAAAATCAATGGGCATACTTGTCAATATAATTACTAGTATTTGGTTTGGCAAGGTACAATGAAAATCATGCATACTTCTCAATCCTCCCATGAGCTCAAGCTCAGCCCATGATTTGACTTGGGTGATGATGCCACAACTGCTGAGAAAGTCATTGGGTTCATCTCGATATTAGGACCATGATTTGGCTTGGGTGATGATGCCACAACTACTGTAAAGTCTGTGGGTTCATCTCAATATTCCTGGAAAGATAATGTATTTGGTGCAAAAGACGGTATGAGAACTATGGTTTAGCACTAGAAAGACATATACAATGAATTACTTGAAACATGGCGGCTGAAGAGATCGAGGCGGTGCGGTGGTGCAAGGGGAGAGATGTTGCCAAGAAAACGGCATGAGTCAAAAGATAGTGGGAGAAAACGAGAACCTACAGTTTATCATTGAAGAATGTATACAACTGAATGATTGGACACTCTTATGGGACAATCCCACAAGTCTGAAGCTTCAACATATTTTTCGAATTGTACATTAATGGTGTGCATAGTTCCCCATAGCATCAATTTCAGCAAACCGTTTTATTCACATGTTTGTATGCATCAGCGAACTATTTTATCCACATGTTTGTATGCATCCATGCCTGCGTGAAATTCTTCTGTGCATGTGCTTGTATGCACGCATGGATGCATGGATGCACACAGTTTTCAATGAACAAATTTCAGCAAATCATTGCGCCCATTGCAAGAAATTTATTTTTACAACAATGGAACACCACTGAAACAGTATACATAAATATGTATACAACTGAATGATTGTCTCGTGGTTTATTGCACACAGTTTTCATTGAACAAATTTCAGTAAATCAACGCGCCCATTGCAAGAAAATTATTTTTACAACAATGGAACATGACCACCGAAACAGTATACATAAATATGTACACAACTGAATGACTGTCTCATGGTTTATTTTCTCTGATATCTCATTGAAAGAATGTATACAACTATGGGCTGTTATCTCTCATATCTCATTGAAAGAATGTATACAACTGAATGATTGGTCACAGAGTATTCAAGAATCTTCGTGTGTTGAAATTGCAAGCCTCGTGTGTTGAAATTGCAAGCCTAATTTATGTCCTAGAAAGAATGTATCCATGTCTAGCAGTTCACTTGCTGGACAGTTTTGTCTTAGAAAGAATGTATCCATGTCTGTCAGTCCAAATGTTGGACAGTTTGTCTTAGAAAGAATGTATGTCTGGCACTCAACTTCTTGGACACGTTATTGCCACCACCCCTCCCAATGAAGAGGGAAAAAATAATGTATCTCTGCTATGCTAAGCTGGCACAGATATCAACCTGTGGCAATAAATTCCATGATGTGAAAAGAATAATGTGTGATTTTACAAGGAAAAGAGTGACATGTACTGTAAATAAGTCCACAAGTACAAGCTCCCTTGCAGCATCAAAGAGCTAAGATTGTTTGTGGTTGTTCCCTGCAACACAGTAAAAAGTAACTCATGAAAGAGTGTGAGCCAGTTTCACTCAATTTAGGCATGTGACATCCTTAAACGCACCTATTTCAGACACTATATAGGAAATGAATTTGAATTCCCATAACAGCAACTTCACATGTCCCCATAATGCACTGCAGATTTGGGATCAATTCGAAGTATTCTACTTGTGCCCAATAAGTACTCGGGCAGTTCATTGTCTTCCTTAGCCTGAATAAACAAGCAAGCACGAAACCGTGACCACCTTGACTGCATTTTCTCAAATCTCCCACACACACTATCTTGCAGATATACATGTAAACAAACTCTCAAATTTCCTACCTGCTAAAATCTGAATGAGATGAATTGCATACCTCTATCAATATGGCAAAATCAATCACAACACTTGTAGCATACCCCAAAACAAGACCACACACACTGCGTGCTACAGAAGACGAGCCCACATCCACATCTATCTGCGCAAACAAAGAGAGATATTTGAGCTTTTCTGAATTAAAAGTGAATAAAAATTATGCTCAAAACAGAGATGTTAAACCTCTAGAAAGTTGTCTTCACTGAAATATCTGCATGATAATGCTCTGCCGAGCAAGCAAGCCTTGGTTCCAACAGCACGCTTCACCACCCAGTACCCCTGCAGCACGTTGAAACTGGCAGCTAAGAACTCGCCACATACTGATTTATCAAAAATTACTCAATGCATCCATCTGCTCAAGACACCATAGTTGTCATTCACATTAATTGAACTTTTACTTCACACACTATACACTTACCTCAACTATTCTGGGAATGAGTTTGAGGCGTGAGTTTCGAAATGTATCGTCTCCAGTGACAAACTTATGGAGCAAAGAGCCTGGCCTGATAGGCCGATCAGCTCCATAGTAAAACACTAGACTATAGTTTGGCTTGGCAGGTATCTACAGAATATATACAAAAGCCAGTCATCTGCGTCAACACTGAACTATAGTTTGGCACGTAGGCCTCTACAAAATATCACAGCAGTTAGGATTACCTGAAGATTTACAGCCAGCACAAAGGGTAATCTCTTCACTTCTGACATCTGTAGGAGAAACAAATTAACAATCCCATGTCTGTCTTCAAATTTTATGCTTAACTTTTGCATTCTAGTAGATCAATCCTCAACTTCAAATAATCAGACCAAGTTTTGCATTCTAGTAGATCAATCCTTAATTGTATACTTAACTGTCTGTCTTCAAATTTTATGCTGAACTTCAAATAATCAGACCAAGTTTACCAACCTTCACCAAAGAGCGTGGGTGCTGGGTCACTAGATCAATCCTTTTCTCATGTTTCAACCAATCAACTCCAAGAAGTTTTAGAAGGGGATCACCACCTGGCACCTATCAAAAACAAGATGCACAGTGACAAATGCATGATTTAGAAAGTAGTGCCCAAGGGCAATGCCTGACTACAAAATAAAGCTTAGAAAATTGTTTAACCACTTGAGAGCACAAACCTTGATAGAGTCGTTAATATATGTTCGTCCACGAACCATAAAGCCTTGTCCTCCAGGATCACTCCAGCAGTCTGAATCGGCATCAGAAGTTCCAGGTCGTAAAGAGCATTTGCAGAGTTTTGTGTCAATATCTACGGGTTCTGCGCTCAACAACAGCTCCTCATTTTCCTGTCGACCTGTAAGGTTGAATACACAAACATGAGACAGGGCCTAGCAACCTACTCAACTCAAGCTTCACCTTTCTCTTATTAGACATGCCACAATTGAAGGCTTTTGCAGAGATCACTTACTTGGTGGCCTCTTACTTGGCAGCCCTAGCCTCAAACTCCAAGATGAACTTCTGGCTGAAGCTACAACCTGATGTCAGCACACGATGTCAATTTTCTTTTTTGGTCTTCTTTTTTCTTCTTTATCAGGCACGATACTTTTTCCATCTCATAGGTCAGCCCAATGAGATACAAGTTCATGGCAGTTGATTTCTTGGGGTATATCAGTAAAGAAAATAAACTGTGATAAGGTGGACTGCTGATAACCAGCTAGTCAGTCACACTAGTAAAATTTTGCAGCTACTCCAAGCTCAAACGCTCAGCCATGCCATATACGATGATGATCCACTAATCCCACAAGTTTATGTCCTATTACAGTGAAATTAAGATTTCCCGCCCCCCGCCCTGTGCAGTTATAAATAAGTAAAGCATTATCAAAAACCGAACCTTGCTGTTTCTTTTCAGTTGCTCTTCTAATTCTCCCTCCTCCCCAGACGGTTCGTCTACAGCAATGGCATCATAAAATTGCTCATTTATGTCGAGAGTCTCTGCTTCTTCTTGCATGGATTCATCAATGGCAACTGATGCAACTGCACGTGGCTGCCCTTGACCTCCATCTTCAGCTTCATTGCTTGCAGCAAAAAATTCTCTCAAACCTGAACCATATCCTTTATGCAAATACTTAGAAAAGTTACCTGACAGGAAGATCTTACTACAGAATCAATTAGGAATACCAGACCTCACCTGCTGTGCGACAAAGCAAAAAAAATGGTATGGTTTTCTGGAAATCCAAAGGAAACAATTTCTCCCACAGTGGACAACCCAGAGATTTGACCTCCATTATCTGGGTGACCAGAGACCTTGAAGTGCCAAATCTTGAAGGCAGAGGACTAATTTCCCAAACAGTTGCTGCAATCATGTGCAAAATATGACATTGACTAATATGAATCATATACTGCCATCAGGATATATGCAATGAAAAAGACATACGGTTTAGCTTGACACGTCGATGACCAAATCGGCGAGGGCACTTCTTATGAACAGCTGAATCTTCAGTAATGGCTGAACATCAATAGCAATGTAATAATAAGAGTGAGTAGTATGCACTGCTGAACATCAGTACCAATGAAATACCAAAAGCAAGCAGTAGGAATTAAAGTAACCCTGAACTCTGCAATTGCTATCCTGTAATATACAAAGGTTTTGCACTTACAAAATGATCCATCTTGGTCGTGACGCCATCGCCGCAAAAAAATGAAATCTTGTTTGAAACAACATCTACAATGAAAAATGAACCGTGCTTGTAAATAGAAGCCTGGACAAAAAGGATGCTAACTAGGCTGCATCACTAATTATTTATGCGATCACAAGGTAGCAAGACTTTTTCTTTTGTATGCCATCCCCATCTCCATGGCACAAACACAGAATCTTTTAAGAACAGCAGGCCATCGCTTTCTAATTGAAGCAAGATTCCATAAACATAATCATTTATTCTTGCAACCTTGCTAGAATCAAGAAACGGAAGGACCAATGCATCTGAAACTCTATTTCTGGAATAACTCATTTGACAACATGACTGTATTCCAAATGACAAAAACCTTCCGTGGAACCTTGGGATCCTTGAGACCTTACTAAAATCCACAATAGGAACAATGCATTCTGAAACTCTATTTGTGGAATAACTCATTTGACAACATGAATGCAGTCCAAACAACCACAAACCTTCTGTGGAACCTTGGGTCATAAACTCCATGTGCAATGTCAGAGTGGCCATCAATATCCTCCACTAACTCTAAATCACCAGTCAATGTGTCCCACCTGACAAAGCCACACAGACATAACACTTTAAATATGACCATGCCTGATTGTTGACTGAAAACCACAGGCATTTGTCAGACAAAAAGAAACACATACTGGTGACGTTGGTTCTTGTCTAGCGTCATGATCATGTCAAAAATCTGATCTGGTGTGGCATTAACTACACCAACAGACTTCATGAACCTGGAGCCTTTATTTCCCTGTAAACAAAACATTACTAATTTTGTTTACAATCAGGACATACCTCCGGCAGCAAGTCAGTGTGTGAAACAACCCTTTAGATCCTCTGAGATCAAAAGATAACTTCTTGAAAGTTCCAAATTCACATGCCATAATATAAATCAATAAAAACATAACTCATTCAAAGTTCCAAATTTACATGCCACAATTAAAAAAGCAAGACTGATCCTTCACAAAATGCTTTAAAAGTTGTCAACAAAGCTAACTCATGCTTCACTACATGCTAATGACAATGTCGTATGCCTGTACGTCCATACTACAATCATGTGGTACAAAGCTTTTCTGTCAATGATGTTTCAAAGCCAAGAAGTAGTACCTTCCTTTTGAGACAGCAAAACTATTTGTATTTGAATTGTCATTGTCTCTGAATTAATTGTGAAAACAACTTCTTATTTGGGTTCAAGGCAATGCAGTAAAATATTCAATCCTCATACTGTAATATTGGAATGGGATGATTCATGTTCGGTCTCTGAAACTCCAATCAGTTCCCTTGTACAACCCCAACTAGGACATGTATTTTAACTAGCAGATCAGTACAAACCACACTGGATCCTCTGACTAACACCATGATGATGGATGTCCAGGCTTATCAATTTTTGTCCATCCATATGAAAGTTGTGTAGTGGATTGAGTTGGAGGCCAATTTAATTGTTCTTCCATGGATGGTTGGAAATACTCCATTTTCATTTTTGGGCTTCGCCAAACAACAAACATGTAAAGCCTCAAATTAAATTCTCCAGCTAAGAACGTCCCACTTCATGGAGAGGAAGCTGGAAACCAAGCTCTAAAGTGCATCCTGGTCCTTTATCCTAACGCTCTTACGAAATTGCATAGTTCTGTGGAAAAAGTCTGTTTTTCTCCAAACTCCCATGCTCACCTTGCTGCTTTCATGGATGATTGTAGTAAATCATCCATTTTCACATATTGACTTCAGTGAACAATAAACCTTTATTTAAGCTTCACATTCTTAAAAGGGTGTGCTGATTCTTAGCTCGCTTTCCTGCATTATCGCTTTTGAGCTTCACTAGACAATAAATTTGCACTTTCACAAATTGAACTTCACTGGACAATAAACCTTTTTAAGCTTCACATTCTTAAACAGGTGTGCTGATTCTTAGCTCACTTTCTTGTGCTTTTGAGCTTCACTACACAATAAATTTGTATTTTCACAAATTGACCTTCACTGGACAATAAACCTTTAAGCTTCATATTCTTAAACAGGTGTGCTAAATCTAAGCTCACTTTTCAAAATCAAATCCTGCATTTTTGTCTCTCAGAAAGGGAGCTAGAAACCGACCTCCTCCATTTTCACAAATTGAACTTCACTGAATAGCTCACTTTTCAAAACCAATGGACTGTTTGGAGAAAAGCAACTAAATCTGAAAACCTACATCAACTTTTCTCCAACTATCGACATCCTCCCTCTTGGAAAGGAAGCCATAAATAGAGCTCTAAAATGCATTCTGATGCTCCATCCTCACCTGCTTGTGCGACTGTTCCCAATCACTTTGCTGCTTATGACAGTTGCAAAACCTCCAAATGAGTTTCGCAGAACAATAAGCCTCACATTCTTAAAAGAGCATTCTGATATGATTCTTAGCTCACAACATCTAGCCTTTAGGAAACGCACCAGAAATCGACACCTAAAGTGCATGCTGAAGCTCTATCCTAAACAGTTTGTGGAATCATACAATTCTATGAACAGGTCAGTTTTTTTCCCAACTCACAAATATGCCTTTGTGAAGTTAGTGAGCAATGCAACAAGTCACAAAGTCTGATAAAATGTATCAAACAAACCAAAAGACGCCTTATTTGGAACCAAATATCCAACCTTCATAGAGATATCCTCAAAGATCCTCAAACCTGTAACAATGTTCGACTATCAGCACAATTCAAAGCTTACAAAACAGTGTAAAAGACTCTAGCTGGAAGATTTAATACCATTGACTGTCAAAATACACCTCCAATTCTCTTGCTCAATAGCATCAGTTTCTTGGTGTTTGAAGTAATCATCCACATCATCTGGATCTTGTGCCACCATTGATGGTCGCCATAGCAATGAGTCAGGACCTGGTCCAAATGCAAATGAGTCAGACCTTAGATGTCTAGGGCCAACATGATATATCCTGCATGTTGCAGGAAACATAGTATTTCCAACAAGCTTATTATGTCTATCAATCAACCTTTTCAATTTAGACCTACTACCAATCACTACATTCATAGCCAAGACATTACCAGTAACACCCTCTAAAGTCCTCCACAAATGGTACTAGATACTGTTTTGCCCAAGTTCATCATCATTGTGTGTGATGCACGGGACGCAGAAAGGGGTTTTTTTTTGGGGGGGGTTGTGGCGCGGGGCGGGGCAGGGGGGGGGGGGGGGGGGGTGCGTGTGCGGGGCACGTTGTTTTGATTGATTGTGGGCAATTTGGGGGTTTGGGGAGGATGAGAAAGAGGCAAGGAGGACAGCAAAACTGGCAGCAGTAAATGAGCATTAGCAAACAGCTTGACAGGAACTACATGCAAGCAACGGCTGGGCATTGACAGCCAAGAGACCGCCACGACAACAAGACAACAGAGCTCAGTGAATGAGCAATCGCTAGAAGAAACAATAACAAGGGAACAAGAAGAGAAACGATAACAAGGGAAGAGGAACTAATGCAGTGGCAAAAAATGAACATGTGCACCAATGGGTCATGAGGAGGCACCTATGGACGTAGTGCCAATATGATTGGCCAAAGAAGTTCATTGAATAGAAAGATCTTGAAACTAGACCAAAAGACACATGTGCACCTCGTAAAGAAAGGCATCTTCAGACTCTGCAGTAGTAATAAGGAACCAAGGGAAGTACAAAAGCTGACAAAAGAGTATTCCACATTTCACAAGAAAAAAGCAGGGGTAAACCATGTTAATCAATTGGAAACACAACTAGCATGATATTGACCTATCAATCGCTTTAAAAACTCCACATTAAGAAGTCTGGGCTACAATCAATATTTTCATGCATTGCAATATTAGCAGCAAAATAAACCTTGTTTGAAAAGGTCAAATGCCACAGACCTTTGCCGATTAGAACTGAATGACGAGGCAGTTTTATGTAAGATCGTGCATGGTAGCGTGAACCACTTAATTTGAACCTGTACATAGAGAGTGCACACAAATTGGAGTGGAAGAGCATATAGAGATGCATCAAATGTCAAGCCAAGTTAACTAAGTGCAAGCACCCTACTCTTCCTCATTGCTGATTAACTTCCGACCGCTTCCCTTTTCTATCTCACATTCAGCCTGCAAGAGTGAGTATACCAGACCATAACTATCCATTTACAAGAAAGAGCAACGCATTCTTTGCTCAAAAGTCATCTCTGCACATTAACTTCAAAACACATTCAATTAGGAAGCTGACTGCACAATATGTGATACCTCTTCTTTGGCATGTTGAAATGCAGCAATCCATTTGTCAACCTCCCCAGCAGTGCAGCAAGCAAGCTAGTCACCATCTAGAAGACGTGAGCTTTACATTCCTCAAAGCCTACATGTAAATTTTCCAGATAATGTAAAACCATACCTTCCCCTGCTTGCTACGGTCAACAAGGCTATAAATTCTCAGTACATACAAGGCCTGCATCCCAATAGGACAAATACAAGGAAAATGTAGTAGCTTAGAAAACCATAATGTTTGTATTAACTTTGAGGAACCAAAAGCTAGCTTCACAACAGGAAAGAAACATCCTTCAGTAAATGCTTTGAGGTTTACCCTCCCATGAAAAATCTGGCGCCCAAGCTCCTCAACCATAAAGTTCTTACCAACAATGCCCCTCCGCACTGGCTGCATCAAAACAACACAAACTGATGTTAAGATTTAGCAGAAGGTCTACCCATAGAGAATCATCGGCTGCCCACAAACTTTCATTTCATGTCCATTTTGCAAGACCTAACTCATAGACTGCATAGGCTGAGACACCTCAGACAGGATGAGTTTTGCATAACAAAAGGTATACCCCAAGGGCCTTTGCAATATGAATAGCTATAGGGATGAGTAATCACTCCTTACCAACTGCATGCAATTTCGTAACGTGTGTCGGATTGCCCAATATTCACTCCATTATACACACACTCTCTCTTTTTTTTTTTTTCGTAAATACACACACACACTCTCTCTCTCTCTCTCTCTCTCTCTCTCTCTCTCTCTCTCTCTCTCTCTCTCTCTCTCTGTGCGTGTCGTACATTGACTGTCGTACAGTGATTTCAGAAATCATATGTGCACATGCGTGCGCGCCTGTCTGCTCATGTGTGTATACGCTAATGAACTGCAGTTTCATGCAAAGAACAAGAAAAATCAAGTGAGTCGGCTTCTGTCTGTGCGTGCGTACACACCTTTCTCGGTCGTTCGTGAGGGTTGCACGTGTACATTTCAACGTATTTCCCTTTGATGAGGAGGTAACGGGAGTGGCAGAATTGATAACCAAGGGAATTCACGCCGACGTGGTAGAGCCATCCCTCGTAAGCAGCAGCTCCGCTGTTGCGCCTCTCCGTCAACATTTGCCTTCTGTGAGAGGGAGAGATTTTATTTGTTACAAGATGCTTGTTTAGGCTTCAGGTAGTCAAGAGCAATACGATGAGACGAAGGCCATTTCCATAATAGCAGCCATAGCCATAGCCAATAGCTTTGCAACGGCAGAGAATTATTCTTTCGTATCCATCCGGTCCACTGCCTCCTCGTGACAAAGGTTAGAGTGGCGGGCGGAGCGGCGAAACTGTGTCTTCCGCTAGAAGAACTACCTGTGAGAGAGAGAGAGAGAGAGAGAGAGAGAGCTGCCTGATTCGGCTTTTGTTTGGAATAGATCGAGAGACAAGGGAGGGGCCTGGGGGAGATGCAGTTGCCTGCGCAACCGGCTACTTCCGGTTGCACGCGTGTCGTGCACCGCGTCGCTGCCGGTTTCGCAGGTCTCTTTTTTTGCCTCCTGAATCCTGACGTGTTACCGTTGTTCAGGGCCCGGGCCGTCCCGAATCCCTGGCCAATGCTTTTTCTAATGTCTCTCGCATTTATTGTCGACTTTGTGAACGTTCACACACTCTCACTCGTATGTTACTGTTGTAGCCACTGTGACATCACCATTATCCAACGGCCCCCCAAATATGATTTCGTGGATTTTTTTTTTGCTAGGCAACAATAGATCGTAGTAGTCTACATAAGTTTGTTTTTTTTTAATAATGCACAGTTGTGAGACTCACACCATGTCAACCAATGCAACATAACATCATTTTGGAACAAAAAACGAGACATGGAAGGGCCAAGGAGTTGGGCTTGGCAAAGGTGGAACACATGAGAAAGTAATGCGCACTTGGTGCTAATTAAACTTGATCGATGTGTCATTAAGCCAATTCAAACCCTCTAACGTGTGGCACCTCCCTCCTCCCTTGCATACATACAAGGTGCTAGAGTAGACAAGTGCTTGGGTGAAGTTGACAAAGATAAGAGAGCTAAGGAGAATAGATGCATACATGCGTGAATTGGACAGGAATGGAGCTAGGTTACATTGATGTGGCTCATATTGATGACACCTCCCTCCTCCCTTGCATACATGCAACATGCTTGGGTAGGCAAGTGCTTGCATGAAGTTCATGAATATGAGAGCTAAGGAAGCAAAAGCATGCATGCATGAATGGGATAGGAATGGAGCTAGGTGCATTGATGTGGCTCCTATTTGTAGTCTTGATATGGTGGATATGAAACACTTGGTCCAGAAAGAATATCCCTTATTAATGAGAAGAAGCATGTGGAAGTAGCTGTTGTTGGTAAGGTTTGCTTCAAAGCCCTTGTTGCATTGTCCCTCCAACACAACTAATAACAATGTGTCGATTATGCTTCCTCAAGAGTTTTCTTTTATTTCATGCGTAGATCTCTGTCGAAAGAGGAACTTAACTGCTAGTTTATTGCCACCTTTCAAGGCAAGGTTTTCATACTACAATTTAGGTCTATGGGGCATGGTTTCTTTATGGCATTATTGAAATCTCCTACTAAAAAAGATTGGGTTATGGGCTATGTTAGATATGTTCAATGCCCCACTCTCATAAGGTACCACTAATGTTCCATGGTGCTCTAAATTGTAAGGCCCTCATTATGAGGAGAAACCATGTGTGAGCACGGTGTTGGGTCCTGACTTGTATACCAAATGGCAAAAAGGTGACCTTTGTGGATCTAGCCTTTGGTTAGACATAGTAGTTACACTAGTAGCAACTTGAGACATAATACATCACCTTGAAGGCACGAATAAATTTTCTACCACACTAGTTCATGCTAAGCCAAGACCTCCTTGCAAAGATAAACAGGATACTAAACCCAACAAGGAGGAGACAAAGAATAAATTAATGGCACTCAATTTCATGGGAGTCATCATAGTTGGTAAAAAAGAGGGAGGGTTGTGTATAGATTCCCTCAAAGACAAGACATCTAAAATGGTGCTGCAACTACTTAAGATGGTCAGAGCCCATCAACCATAACCAAGCATTAGATGAAGAAAAGCAAATGGCCCATAGACTCTTAGGTAGAAATCAATTGGGAGGACTTCATCTACTCGAGGGCCTCAAAATTAGAGTGGCATGTTGCAAAGTCATTCAAAAGCTGGTAAGATGTTGAAAAGGAATAGGTAAGGACTCAAATTGGGTAGGAATTACAAATGGAAGGGGTGGCCCCAACCTTCTCGAATTAGTTTGGTTCATCGATAATACCTACCAATTTGGGTTTTTACCAATCTTGAAGCTTGCCAAATGTACGCACGATAAAGGATTTAAAAGATTGATTGATGTTTGGGAGCCAAATTAAATTGGATTGGCTCATGATTGCAAAATCCAATTGTAAGTTGGGTCTTTCTAAGGTGGAAGCTAATTAGTTGCAAGTTGTTTTCTCACACAAATGTGAAGATTGGCTGACATCCTACAAGGTCTAGCCATTTAGCCTATTGAAATGCTACAATACTAATAGAAAGAAGTTGTTGGCTAATGCTTCAAGACTTATGACTATTGGAAGAGAAGTATCCAAGGACAAAGCAAAGAACTTGGAAAAGGAGAGTAACCAGTATTTGGTCTAGTACCCCCCTCTAAAAGGCTAAATGTAGTACTTTGGAAAAGTGTTAATGAACAAATTCCATCCTTGTGAGAGACTTGCTAAGAGTGGTAAGACCTCTCCCTAGTGTGCTCTATGTGGAAGACATGAAGAAACTTTATTGCATCTCTTCTAGGCATGTGGAAGCTAAGGAAATAAGGAGAGTGTTATCCAGTTGGATTGAGGTTATTGGTTTGTGATCAAAGATAAATGCAAGGTGTGTGGTATTTAGAGATTTTGGGCAACTTTAGAAGGCTAAAGCTCCTTCTATGGAGTGTAATTAGAGTGGTTTCCATTAGCACAATCTAGACTTGTATGAATGCAAAGGCCTTTGGAAAATGTTTGCAATATGCAATGATAAGCCATCTTGAATGTAAGATCAATGTCTTGACATCATTAAAAGGGTTGGATAAAAGAGCCTCTAGTTATAGGGTCTTTTACATATCTATTTTGAAAGTTGATTGAGTATCTTAGTTAAGTCCCATCTCCCTCCTTTGGGCTGATGCAAATATTTTGTTAATACACATCTACATTACAATAATAATATTAATAACAATGGATAGTTGTTTGTATTATTTGATGAAACATTTACATCATCATTGATAAAGATTACAAAACGAAGCATTTTTCTCATCAACCTAGTGACCACCTTGATATCTCGTGCACATGACTACTTCAATAGGTCCAAAGCTACCTACTAGTAATCTAACCTTGAATATTGAAAAATCACACAACCTAACCATAATTTGATGTGAGACACAAGAGCAATGATTTGATTTCCCAAAAATTGTAGTTTTGGTATACCATCTTCCAAAAACAAGCAGTTTAAAGTGGTGGAGATAAAACATGAACACCAATGCCTCCTCTCTATACATCCTCAACTAGTGTCTCCTCTTCTCCTTGCCTTGCCTCTTCCTCTCTCTTGTTTGCATTTCCCATTCCCATGTCTCATTTCTCCTCTCCAATCTTCGACCACTCCTCTCTCCTTTATTGTTTGTCTCTACTCCTCCTAAGTTGCTCAAAAGCCTCTCTCTATGTGTGCACGCGTGTGCATGTGTGTGTTTGTGTGTGTGTGTGTGATCTCTCCATTTCCTTACCTTAATCCTTTCACTCTCATCCTTTCAATGTGCCATGATTTGTTTAGTATCATCCTTTCAATGTCTCTATTTTTCCAAAGATTTAAGTACCTCCATATACACAATTTGAAATGTCGAACATCGTCATTGACCAAAGGACCACATGGACCATCCCTTGGAAATGCTACCTAACACTAGTGCCAACAATGGTTTGTGCAAGTAATGGTTTCTTCAAGTTCTTATTTCACAACTAGTCAATTTTACCAAGGCAACACACATTTTTGATGGGTGTCCAACAATTTGTATGGATTCATGAGCTTGATGCATGATGACTTCTTTCCCAAAAGATTCAAATTTGACTACATTACCTTCTTGCACCTTCCACAACAATTGCAACCTCATTGGCCTAGATTAGGTGACAAGGATTTTGTTTGTG
The DNA here is from genome assembly GCF_053477565.2 of Lygodium microphyllum. Taxonomy (NCBI): domain Eukaryota; kingdom Viridiplantae; phylum Streptophyta; class Polypodiopsida; order Schizaeales; family Lygodiaceae; genus Lygodium; species Lygodium microphyllum. The sequence goes on along the minus strand of NC_141142.1, from coordinate 63,984,063 downwards.
GATTGAGTCCAAGAGAGCACTGAGTTGTGCACTCATTTAACTTGCTCACCATGACTCCACCCACCACATTGCCAATACATTTGATGTTTGGAATCCATTGTCTACAAAGATTGTCACATTTTTGTTAATATTTTGGCCACAAAGCTCATATCAACCCAAACTTGGTATTAACAAAATGCACAATATTGTACATACCAAGTTTGAGCATATCAAGGGTCAAGCACTTCAATAAGATGTCTTTGAGAAATGGTCTCAACTTATCCATATTTCCTTATATATGTTGATTTGTATCTCTTTTGAGTTTCTTTTGACCTAAGTTCTATTCAAATCACTCACCACTATTTATTATTCACTTGATCAATTTTAGTACTTATAATTTATTTTATTTCATCAACAAATTTACTTAAAACAATTAAGAACTTGCATACATATCAAACTCTAGCCAAATAATCGTTAATTGTATGTATGTATTGACTTGCTTATTACCTACAATATTCAACAATAAAGTGGAGTTGTGTTCTTGGGTTCACATATTATCAAAGTGTGTTTTTAAACTTTGTGACTTGTTTTTAAAATGAAATATTCCACTGAGCTATGGTACGAAGTGGAACACATGGCAAATCTAGCAAATCAAATCTCAATCATAAACAACTTTATGACACGCATAATAGAACTTAGTGGAAAAATCTAACAAATTAAACATCTCAACTATTAAATACAAACAACATTATAATACATCAGAGGATTTGAATAACTCAATAGATTGAGAAAGACAAGAGAAAAAAACGCACGATTGGGCCCAACCTCCCCCATAGCAAAAGCCATGGTTTGCCATCCTTAATTATATATTATAGTTTTACATGGATATTTGCATTCATATCTTACATATAATTACAAAGAAAGTATAAATATCAATTGAAATACAGAGTTTTAAGAGTCAAGAGGTATATTGTAACATGCTGCAGTTGCTGCAAAAAATTATGTGCTCTGAATCTTGACGTTTTGACATCACCATCGCGTCTAAAGCATGCCAAAACCCTCAAAACGACTCTTGAATATCTGAATTTCGATTTCGGATGAGGGACAAATGAAAAAAACTCAATTTTCACCCTATTCTCCTGTTTTGCACGCGATCTTGTTGCTTTTTATAAAGAAAGCGAGAAAACCCTTCTAAAGCTTAACCACATTAAGAAAATAGCAAGGTATTTCATAAAGAAAGCTTATTTCAATAAAAACATATCTTAAATCTCATATTCTAAAATAATCTATATTAAAAATAAATAAATTAATAGTACTAATGACAATGATCTAATTATTACTAAAGAAATTTCAACTTATAACTTACAAATAGAGTAATAATTTTAATAATATAATATCATATAAATATATTATATTATATATTATACTTAAGATAACTAATCATAATTATGAAATTTACGCTTGGACTTATGCTAATGCCCAGTGCTACCCAAAGCCACCTCTACCTGTTTTACACATCAACTGAAGCATTCACAATTGTTTATAAATAAAATAAACAAACAATAGTGAATACATAACAGTCTTCAGCTACAAATAATTAAAATAGGTTGGAACACTGTCCTAACCTTAATTTAATTCGAGTGCGCACTCTAAACTCGTAATAGCATAATTAATTAATATGAATTTTGTGGAATCACCCGCTTTGGAATCACCCACGTGTACATTAATTAATAAAACACTCGAGAAGGATAGGTGTCCCCATCAATTTCTCACACAAGGAATCCACCTTATGTAGGAGCCCCGATCAACAAATAAATTTTACAAAATCCACCGTGACTATGCCTTCTAGCATCAAGTAATGTATGTTACTTAGAGTGTGCATGAAACCAAAACAATATGAAAGTAAACATTTGTGTATCCAAAACTACACCAAATCTCACAACATGATAACAATTGAATCTAAAGGTAGCTCAAGGGACATTGACACTTAAACTTGGGAAGCCTTAAGCCCTACATTGTGAGACCCAAAGCAAAACAACATGATACAACTAATCCATAGGCATTTGAAGGTACATCAAATCATGCTAATCCTTGTAAGTATCTCAACAAAGCCACTTTTTAACCATCCTACATGAACAAAATGAGATGTATCCTATGGCCATTCAATCAATGAAGGGAGGTCTACCAACCATGGTCACTCAACTCACGACCATTGTTGTGGTCATGTGCATGAGGTATGAAAGTGGGATTCTTTCTAGCAAGTCTTACCATAATACAACCTCTTGTAGTATCTTGCAAGCTAGATCAAGTGGGGAAAACCTAAACCTTAGCATTTAGCAAAAAAAAGTCATATAAACAACTAGATTCTTCTTTATAAGTCATTTATAAACAACTAGATTCTTCTTTATCACAATAGCCCTAGCAAAATCCCACACCTTCTTTGACTCGTCATTCATATTACCTTCATCTCAAGAAGAGCTTATTTCCATCTCATGCAATCCAATCGCCTTCACGATAAGGGTTTCACTTTTTTGCGGCTCCATAATGCATGCTAAATATACTCCTTTTCCCTTTTGCAAAAGAGACAAAGGGGAGGTACCTCCCAAAACTTACTTAGAATCTCTCTTTGTTACAAGTTTCTTGGCTACCACATGGCAAGTCAATACATTAAGTTTGAAGGAGGAAATAACACTCCACATGCATTCAAGTCTCCTTTTTCAAGGTTTTTAGATTGCCTCTAGGTTTGAGAGGTCTCTTGAAGCTCCAAATTCATGGATATCCTTGAACTTTTTAGTAACATTGCCCCATACATCAACCCATCTTAGCAACCCTTTCCTATAAAGTAAAGAAGGGAGCTTGGGTTCAACATAAGATGGATAAACCCATCATAGCTCAAGTCTATAAAGAATCTTTCACTTTGAGTTCTTATCTTTGCTTCATAGCTATGTTAAGACCAAGTGGACATGCTAGATATCCATGTATCAAATATCACTTTTCTCGATTTCCTTGAAATTGTAAGGTTGGATCCAATAAGGAGGCTCATCCAAGGCAATACATGACATTTGAGTTTTGTTGGTATTTATCACAAATCCATAGAGATAAGCAAAATAATCAAACATCTCAAGAAGCCCTTACATAGAAGTTAGGTCCACTTTGATGATGCTAGAATTATCATCAATAAACATCTGGGCACAAAAAGAACTGCCATCTAGGAGGGCTAGAACTTTGATGGCATCTTTCCTAGACTTTCCTATCTCTTTGATTAAGAAGTTGCTTAATAAGTAAAGCAAACAAGAGGGGGGCAATGTTGAAATATCAAAGTGGAAGCATGAGAGTGTGCACAAGAGGGAGAGAGAGAGCTCAAGTACAAGAAGAAGATATTGCTTAGTGAGTTGTTCAAAAGTACAACTAGTACACTCTCCTCAACTATGAGAGTGAACTTTAGGCTGTTTATATAGCCTTTGGATGGCTAGGGTTAGGGTTTCCCCCTACCCTCTAGTTCATTTACAACTAGCTACCCTTATCCACCCTTGCATACATAGGGTTCACATGCCTATCTCTCAATACCCCCCCTCAATGCTAGAGTGGCATTGGACCACAAGGCATGTTAAGGTCCCCTCTCGAACAAGATGGGATGCCTTTATAAATTAGGCTACAAGAGTGCTTATAAGTAAAGGATTTATAGTGTTTAGAAAAGTCAAAATTTAGATGATTTGGAGACAAAGTTGGCCTCCAAATCTTTTGGTACTTTAGGGGTGGTAGGACATTTACATGTAATATGCCCTATCTTCGTACATTTGTTGCACTTCATTTTGTTGGGATATTTTTTCCAACAATTATTGACAAGATGTTCCTTCTTATTGCAAAAGGAGCATTTGGTGGAGACAGTATGAACGAGGAGTTGCTCACGGGTTGTTGAAGTAGATTCTTGGCTTCTCTTCTCCTCATCTAAGCAAGACTAGATGGTGCTTTCCAAAGTTGGATTAGAGATACCAGTAAGAGTAGTTACAATGGTTGAAAAAACCTTCTTTGTAGCCTTCAAGAGGATTGTAATGGAATCTTCATCATGAATTGGAGCTTGCACTAAGGCTAGCTATGCCATGAGCCCCTTCATGTGAGAAATGAATTTTGGAGTTCTTCCCTATAGCACCATAAAGCTTTTCAAGCTCATCCCATTTCTCCTTGGCAGTGGAGAGTTGATCAATATGATGATTTAGGGACTCATCTAGATGAAGCACGATGATGGCTTGGGCTCTTTCATCATCTTCTACATCAAGTGGGTTTGATGGATCAATAACCTTGGTCCCTTTGATGAAGGGCCAGTAGCCCCATTCCATTATTTTATACTTCACTAAGACCTGCAATGGATGAAAGTCTTTTCCATCAAACTTATGGATTTGAGGCCTAACATTAGCATAAGCCATAGCCATAACAGGAAGGTCTTACTAATTGCCCTAGGCAATGGCAGTGTCTAGTCCTTTACATAATGGCCAATAAGTACAAACCAACTGACATAAATGATCTATGTGTTTATAAATGCCACATAGCCTTACAACTGTCTAGACTTAAAACTACAAGGATGAAAAGGGATGAAAATCATACATGTGTAGTCCTGCTGCATGGCCAATGTCTGCGTTTTTTGCACCGTACTGGAGCACCCTGAGCTGGGGAGAAACTCTCTAAAAGAAAGTATGGAAAAATATGCTCTCTTTTGTTCACTCCATGTCCTCCAGTGATAGGTGGTCAAGGCTGGCTATGGTGGAGAAGGAGGTAATGAAAGATATCTTCTTGTGCACTTAGGTTAGGATGTAGCTAAAGGAAGCTTGTTGGATCAGAGATAGCTCTGATATCATGTTGAAATATCAGAGTGGAAGCATGAGAGTGTGCACAAGAGGGAGAGAGAGAGCTCAAGTACAAGAATAAAATCTTGCTTAGTGAGTTGTTCAGAAGTACAACTAGTACACTCTCCTCAACTGTGAGAGTGACCTTTAGGCTATTTATATAGCCTCTAGATGGCTAGGGTTAGGGCTTGCCCCTGCTCTCCAATTCATTTACACCCAGCTACCCTTACCCACCATTGCATACATAGGGTTCACATGCCTATCTCTCAACAGGAAAGAGGGTGGCCAACTTACCTAGCCTCCTGGAATCAAAAACTTGTGTATGAAATCCATTTAAAGAAATGCATCATTGAAGCATTGCTAGATAGAGCTAGATCATCTTACATACATCCTTACTAGAGCTAGAGTGCCATAATTTCAAGTTGAATTTCTGACTTATCGTATCATAAGACATTGCCTACAAGTTGGTAATCAACCCCCTATTTTAAAGCATAATTAATATCCAAGGCGATATCCAAGATGATGTTGACTTTGTTGATGAATTGGAACACCATCTTCCTTGTGATTGGTTTGATATGGAAAAATTAAGGATCTATGCTCTTCATGCCTACAATGCCTTGCATTGTCTTGCATGTAAGGCAAGCTATTGAGGATCGCAGTCAAGCCACAAGTTTTGTACCCAAGGTATAGAGGGTAGACAAGGATGAGAAAATGGACATATAAAGTTATATTGCACTTACCAAAAGTAAAGTTGTTGATTTGTAGGTTGTGGTAAAGGTGCTACTTGTTGATATGCGAAAAGTTAGTGAATCAAAGAAGTTGGATCTTTATGACTTATAGATCTAGGGACACAAAGCCAATGTATGTCTTTGTGGAGTATACTTGCACTAGGCACCATAATTTCTCTAATGCTAGTCTACTATCCTTTTTCATGGACAAAGTTCCTTCGTATGAGGAATTCATTGAATAGCTCATTGGTACCTTCCAATCTCATCATTCATTGGTATACCACATATTTGTAAAATAAGAGCTAGAGCTGGTTCTCTCTTGCTTAGTAGGATTTAAAGGAAATTTGGGTTGTTACCTGCCCATGATTAAGCTACCTTTTTAGCTGAGGATGTCCTACTTACATTACACCCCATTTGGATACCATTTCCCAAACCTTCATTTGATATTTAAAAATAAGGACTAATGTATTACTTCATCTCTTGGAAAAGTTCTCTTTTCTTTTTTCCTCCCCTTTAACAATCAAGGTGTGAGAGAGGCATGCATGTAATGGGGGCATAGACTAGAACGCCCAAAGTGTTAAAAGTGCATACTGGCACAAAGGCTTTAAGACCATTTGCAAGGTTATATTCTCACCCTTCCTCGATGCATACTATTTGTCCCATGGAACTAAACATTTTGTCAAGGCTTGTCCAAGTAAGTGATAGGTACATATGATTGATAGAGGGAATATGCTGGGAAAGAGAAGGCAAATTCGAACCCTCGGCCCTTGCCTTCATCTACTAGGAAAGCTATCCTTGAAAGAGAAGGAGAATCAAAGACCTTAGTAGTTGCCTTCATCAACTAGGAGTAAGAAGGTGAATCAAATGCCTTAGCCACTGCCTTCATTAGTTAAGAAAGCTATCCTAGAGTACCTAAAGTCCTTGTAGAGAAAGAAAGAGTAGAGAATAAGGGTGGTAAATGCAAAGATTGCATGAAAGAGAAAAAGCAAAAGAGAAGGATCACTAATTTAATGAAGAAAATATTACCCTAAAAAATAATGCATGTAGAAGGCTTGTAGGTTAACAAAGAAAATATTACCTTGACAAATAATGCACATTGCAATACCTAAGGTGAGAAGGACTTCAAGTCGCATGCGTTCATGCAAGAGCCTGCCATAGTGCTCGTCAAGATGTTATTGCTCTTTCCAGGATAGGGAAAATGGCAAGTATTCTTTGAGTTGCTCCCTAGGGAATGCGCCCATGTCTACAAGGACGTAGACACGTGCGAACACTTTGAGCTTAGGTACTAAGGTTTTGAAGACCTCACTCAAAAGTTTTGGTATTCACAAGTGCCTATGCACTCTTGGGAAATTGGGATACTTATTTTTGAGAAAAATTATATAATAGAAAGGGTTGTAAGGAGACTTACCATCATGAACTAGAATATCCAAGGATTATGGTCATAGGGTAGGAACAAAGCATGTAAATATACTTAAAAAGGTGTGAGGCAGAGGTGCTTTGTTTGTAAGAGATCAAGATTAGTGTTGGTTCTAATCTAAATGTGGATGTTGTAGGCTACAAAATCTAAATGTGGATTTTGTAGGCTACAAAATCTTTGTTAATCCCATGTGCAAGGGTAGATGTGGAACCCTAACAATTGTTGAAATCTCTTTGAACGTTTCAACGTTCTATTCTAATAATTGTGGAAATGTTTTCATTATTAGTTTAGTGGTGGATGTGAGAATTTGAATATTTTCTCTATTTATGTCCCTAATTCTTCAAATGTAAGGGCTTTCTGCTATTGGTGGATAACTAGTAAAGTTGAGAAAAGGCAAACTAGTCTTGTAGGGACTCAAACATGGTAGTTAGCTTAAGTGGTTGATCACATGGGAAAGATTACATGATTGGTATTTAAGAGACTCAATGACAAACTTCTAAATGTTGATCTTCAATTATGGATATTTTCTCTATAGTAGTCTCATTAGGACCATAATTTGGCATAATAATCACAAAGATGAAGCGTGAAAGGGAGCCCATTTGGATTACTTCTACACATGCGAAGTGGGCAAGTGGTTGTCCTCAGGGATTCAGAGCTTAAATGTTCTTTCCTTGTGCCAATACCTTGGATTTTGGTCATGTCCCTCTTCTAATAACATGAAAACTAACATACACCAAGTGAACATCTCAAGGTCCTCCTATTTAAGTTGAATGTATCTTTCCATGAAAAGAAGAAATTTCTTTTAACTCCTTGAGGAGGTTTTGAAGAGGTCATCATCCTTTACAATTGAGCCATTTGCTAATTGAAAACTATCTATCAAGGTTATTGCTAAAAGTTATAAGAATTATAGATGCGTAAGGTTGTATTGAGTCTCTATTCTTAATTCTCTTTTTCCCTATCTTAGGGGTGGGATTCTACTACACTTATTGTAGGACCTTGAAGGTTACATTAAGGTTAGGTAGAAAGATCATTATAAGGTTCAAGTAAGAGGTTGGAATTTTTTGCCAACCATTAAAGAATATTTTAGATGCTCAAGATAAATAAAAAAAGATCTTAGTCTAGCAATTAAGGGTGATAATGGGGAAACGGTGAGAGATGTGAGAGGAACAACTACAATGTATTAGATGACTTTGCCTATTATTATGGCTTCCACACTTGAAAAGTTAGAAGGATATCAAGATATAGTCAAAAGCTTTCTAGGTCCCATGAAGGCCTTCATTACCACAATGATAATACTTCTTTTGGATTGGTCCTTTTGGAAAGACGAGATAGGATATCCCCTGAGCAAGATTAAAAAGGCCCAAACCCTTGGGCCTAATGGTGCTTTAACTGATTTCTATACTACCATGTGGATTAGTTGCAATGATGACTTGTGGTCAACTCACTAGGGTGTCCATGAGCCCCTTTACTAGACCATGTTGAATTCAAGACTTAGCAAAGCCTCATCAAGAGCTTACCCTTACGAATGGTCAAATTTTTACTTCATAAATATTTGACATTGATAACTTTAATATTGTTATTACCCAACTCAAATCTATTTAAGAACTCCTAAATACATACAAAGAATGTATTGCTATATAAATATATACCTTCAATAAAGGAAATATTAAGATCTTGATGCTTGATTAAAGCAAATGTTGTGAGCTAGCTAGAAGCTTGGGCTTCAAGATCATCGGTAAAGGGAATATCTTTACATACCTTGGATTGCCCACCATTGGTCTAGGTGTTCCTTGTGCAGGCAATCTCTCTAGCAAAATATCACCCTTCTTTGCAAAGAAGCAGAATTTTGAGAAAGCAAGGAACCTAGCCTTAACCAATAGCTCAATGCTATTTGGGTCAAAGAGTTGAAGGACTTCAGGGATTTGCTACTTCATATTCCATAAAATACATAGGCTAGCAATTACTAGAGTGGTTTTCCAAGAGCATTAGCTAAGATTGTAAGCTCTCCATCCATCCATCGCATGAGACCTATGAAACCGCTTGAGACATGGCACTTTGATTGTAGGACCTCTTCTGGGTTGAAGTATGTGCACTGTTGGCATTGAGAAACTGAATTTCCTTTGAACCTAATACCCAATCCCAGGCGTAGGACAAAGTCCTTTTCTATTCTCGTGGTGGCAACAAGTGCCAGAAAGAAGCCCCAGGCCATGACATGGTATTGGACTAGTGTAGCCTGGCCCCATAGGTGGCCCAAAACCATATACTAAACTCTCCTTCCATGGGTGGCTTGCACAAAAAGAACATAAAAAATATGACAATTGGACTATTTGGTGTACCTCTACTTAAGTGTTTTGAGGACCACCTTGTCCTTGCCAAGCTCACTCTTCTTCCTTTGGTCGAAGGCCTTGTGGTTAGCTCATAATGAGTTTTCGATCTCTATAAGATCATTAAAACTTGTAGTAGTAGCAACATAATCGACCTCCATAGCTTCATCCATCCTTCTCTATTTCACCATAGGTGGATTGATCCTTTCTATCGACTCCATCAACACCCCTTGTGCATGCAAGGAGGCAAAGTGTATTTAATGCCATTTATGGGCTTTAACACTAGTCTTGTAATGTGCCACAAAAGTGGCTATAAGCCACTTTAGCGGCTCAAGTCCTATTTCACTATATTTGAAATAACATGTGCATATGATGCCAAAATTAGATGGGAATTTCCCAACATTCTAAGACACTAGAGTAAAAGATTTAGAACAAGTATCAAGTGGAAATTCAATTTCTACAAAAAGTGGATCCTCAAAAGTGCATGAAAATTGGTTGAAACAACACTCAGGAATGTTATTTTGGAGTTGTCAAAAAAGTTGACAGTTTTTATATAATTCATAATCTCTTAATGGGGATACATACTACATATATCAAAGTACTTTTCATGAATGTTTTAGCTTGATAATTTTTTTTTTGAGATGGTTTTGATTAGAAACACTAAAAGTTTTCAATTTTCTATGAAAATAGTCTTAAAGATGAACATACACTTCCTAGCTTGTTTTGACATTTTTTTTTCAACTAGTATCTTATGTTCATCACATTTCTTAAAGCCATTTCTTTTGAATCTTTCTCATTGATGAGAAATTGAATTTTTTGTAGAGGGTCCAAATAGCCACAAAAGTAGCTTTTTTGCTACGAGTCTAGTGTTAACGGCCTACACAGCTAGCCTCCATGTCCCTCTCAATGCTTCTTTGGCTCCAATAGACATTGCCCCAATGTGATCTATTTTTTAATGTTGGACTAGTATAGAAAGTCCTACAACACAAGTATTTTCTCCACATGCACAAGTTGGATTAGTATTTCTTAATATGTTTCTTCCCATCTATTTCTCTAAAACCTTGAACCCTTCCCTTGTAAGATGCCAAACATAATCATTTGACTATGGTTTTTCCTCCCCATTAGCTACATCAATATCCACCTACCTTTTACAACCATCATATTTTGCTTATTGTTTTCTCCACATGCACATGTTGGATTAGTATTTCTTATTATGTTCCTTCCCATGTATTTCTTAATGTTGGACTAGCATAGAAAGTCCAACACAAGTATTTTTTGCACATGCACATGTTGGGCTAGTATTTCTTTATTTGTTTCTTCCCATCTATTCCTCTAACACCTTGAACACTTCCCTTGTTAGATGCCAAACATGATCATTTGATTGTGGTTTTTTCTCCCCATTGGCTACCTCAATATCCATCTACCTTTTACTACCATTATATTTTGCTAGAAACAATCTATATTGACCTTGCTAGGGATACCTAGAGATTGATGAGAAAAAGGAATAATCACCTCTCTATCTTGATCTTTTGCATAGTGATATAAGGGGGATCATCTTTTGTAAAAATGTCCACTCTCCTTGATGTATAGTTAACTATCTTGCCATAAAAAACATGTAAGATGTGATTAGACATTAGAAAATTGAGTGAGCTAAGCTAAAATACACCCAAGATAGCTAGTCTAACAAGGAATGCTTTATTGAGTCATGCACCTTGAATTCAAAAATATTATTTGTCAATTTAGAATAAACAATATTTTCAAATCTTATTTTTTATTTAAAAAAAAATGTATGATAATATGCCATAACTATTACTTTGTTTCTTTCAGTTAATTTTTCCAACCTCCCTAATATACATTGGCCATCTTATGATTAATGGAGAGAAAAAGGCCACAAAATAAACATTGAAATCTTCTTATGCATGATGTGTAGCAACATGTCAATGGTATAATTAAAAAGTTATGGCACTAATAATCCTTACTGAGCCATAGAAGTGGCTTGGGTCCTTTTTGTGTATACTTGTTTGTTAACTTTATTGGATTGTGGAATCAAACATTTGGAGCAACTCCTTCATCTAGAAATACATGGTTATTTATGGCTTACTTAAAAAATCCTAATAAATTTAAGCAAAACACTCACATGGAAGATTTGTTTTTAGTTAATGGAAAATGAAATCTTTCTCTCAAATTTCACTTTTCTTAAGAAAAGTACTAGTGATCGTGTACACGAAATGCTAGGCCGCTTTGTAACAGCTTCTCACTCGCTTGAAGCTGCCATGAAGCGGTAAGCGAAGTTGTCATACTTCACTTGACAATCCATTCCTCCTCTCTCTCTCTCCTCTTTTCCTCTCTATTTCTAATTTTTCCCTTTTCCTCCTCCCTCTCTCTCTCTGCCTTTGATTTTACTTTGTTTTCTCTCATCTCCTTATTCTCTCTCTCTCTCTCATCAAATGTAAAAATAAAAGTAATTTATAATTTTTGTAATAGAAAATGCCAAGTATACATACAATCTCTTTTATACATCAAACTTATGAAATTTCATCTATACACAAACTCAATACTAATTGGACCTCACAAAGTTTGAAGTTCATGTCAAAACTCTCTCTCTCTCTCTCTCTCTCTCTCTCTCTCTCTTTCTCTCTCCTCAACTCTCTCTTTCTCTCTCTTCTCACTTCTCCCTCTTGATGTTTTTCCTCTCTCTCTCTCTCTCTCTCTCTCTCTCTCTCTCTCTCTCATACACACTCTATCTTTTTAGTTTTTCTCTCTTCTTACCCCTCTCCCTCTCTCTTAAATTTTTCACTTTCCTCTCTCTCTTGATTTTTTTCTTTTCACTTTCTTTCCATATTTTCTCTCTCCTCTTTTTTCTCCCCCTCTCTCTCCACCTCTTTTTTATTTGTCTTCCTCTTCCCTCTTTCCCCTTTCTCTCCCCTCTTTTTTATTTTCTCTCTCCTACTTTTTTCTTCTCTCTTTGCTATTTCACACTCTATTTTTTACTTGTCCCCCCAAATCTCTCTCTCTCTCTCTCTCTCTCTCTCTCCAATTTTTTTCTCTTCTCACCCCCTCTCTTTATCTTTCCTGCTCTCAATCTTTTTCCTCCCTCTCTCTCTTTTCTCTTTCCTCTTTCCTCTTTTTCCTCCCTCTCTCTCATCTTTTTCCTCACACTCCTCTCTTTTTTCTCTTCTTCTTCTTTTCTCTCTCTCTCTCTCTCTCTCTCATTTCTTTTGCCTCCTCTCTCTCTCATATTTTTTCTCCCTCTCTTATTTTTCTCTCTCCTCTTTCCTCTCTCTCTCTCTCTCTCCCCCTCTTTTTTCTTTTCTTCTTCTTCTTCTTCTTCTTCTCTCTGTCTCCCCTTTTCTTCTCTCCTCTCTCCTTGCCTTTTATTTTACTCTCCTCTTTTTCCATGTCCTTTCTCTCTCCTCTCTCCCCATCTTTTTTATTTTCTCTCTCCTACTTTTTCCTTCTCTTTGCGATTTCTCTATCTCTCTCTATTTTTTACTTGCCCCCCAAATCTCTCTGTGTCAAAATTTTTCATTATTTTCTCTTCTCAACCCCTCTCTCTCATTCATATTTCTCTCAATCCTTTTCTCCCTCCCCCCCTCTCTCTCTCATGTCTTTTTTCTCTCTTCTCTCTCCTCTCTCCTCTTTCCCCCTCTCCTCTTTTTTATTTTCTTCTTCTTCTTCTTCTTCTCTCTCTCATTTTTTCTCTTTTTTGTGTCCTCTCTCTCATATCTTTCTCTCTCTCTCTCTCTCTCTCTCTCTCTCTCTCTCTTCCCTCTTTTTGCCCCTTCTCTTTACTCTTTTTTCTTTTCTTCTTCTTCTCTCTCTCTTCCCTTTTCTTCTCTCCACTCTCTCCCTACTTTTTAAATTTTCTCTCTCTTCTCTTTTTTCTTTGCCTTTCTCTTCACTCTTTTCCAATTCTCTCCCCCTCTTTTGTCTTTTTCTAGTTTCTCTCTCCTATTTTTTCCCTCTCTCTCTCTCTCTCTAAATTTTTTCATTTTTTCTCTTATCCCCTCTCTCTCTTTCCTCTTTCCCTCAATCTTTTTTCTTCCTCTCTCTTCCCTCTTTTCTTTCTTCTCTTTTCCTCTCTCGTCTGTTTTCTCCCTCTCTTTTCTCTTTTTTCTTTTCTTCTCCTCTCTCTCTCTCTCTCTCTCATATTTTTTCCTCCTTTTTCATATTTCCTATTTTTCTCTCCTCCTTTTTCTTCTCTCTCTCTCTCTCATATTTTTTCCTCCCTTTTAATATTTCCTCTTTTCTCACTCCTTTTTCTTCTCTTCATCATCATCTCTCTCTTTCCTTTTCTTCTCTCCCCTCTCTCCCTACTTTTTTAATTTTTCTCTCTCCTTTTTCTCTCATCTCTCATGATTGCTTTTTCCTCTCTCTTTTCCTCCTCTCTCCCTCTCCTCTTTTTTCCTTCTCTCTCTCTCTCTCTCTCTCTCTCCTTTCCTTGTTTATTCCTTCTCATTAGCTCTCTCGCTCCTTTTTTGTTCTCTCTTCTTCTTCTTCTTCTTATTCTCTCTCTCTCTCTCTCTCTCTCTCTCTCCTCTTTTTTGATTTTTCTTCTCTCTTTTAAATTTTATATGTCCTCTCTCTCTCTCTCCATCTCTTCTCTCTCCCTTCCCCCTCTCTCTCATTTTATTTTCTCTCTCTACCTTTTATTTTAGCTTGTTTTCTCTCATCGCCTCTCTCTCTCTCTCTCGCATCAAATGCAAAACTAAAAGTAAGTTATAAAATTTCTAATGTAAAACTTTAGATATACATATAATCTCTTTTATGCATCAAACTTATGATCTGTATTATACAAAGTTGGTGCTAATTGGACCTCACAAAGTTTGAAGTTCAAGTCAAACCTCTCTCTCTCTCTCTCCTCTTTTTTCATTGCCTTTCTCTCCCCCTCAATTTTCTTTTTTATTTTCTCTCTCCTAATTTTTCCCTCTCTCTTTGCTATTTCTCTCTCTCTCTCTCTCCAAATTTTTTCATTTTTTTCTCTTCTCACCCCCTCTCTCTCTCTTTCCTCTTTTCTCTTTCTCTCAATCCTTTTTCTCCCTACCTCTCTCTTCCCTCTTTTCTCTCTCTACTCTTTCTCCCCTCTCTCTCATCTTTTTTCTTTTCTTTTTATTTCAATTTCTGTAGTAAGATGGAGGGCATTGAAGACAGATTATCCAATGTAATTTCTCTTTCTACACTAAAGAGGATTTTTCTAGATTATACATCCTTGGTCATACAAGGAAAGGGCCCAAGACTTTTGAAAGATTCAAATGTGGCTAAAGTTAATTGAGTATCAATGTTCAAGCACACACAAAGGATCTCAAAAGTTTACCATGAAAGTCTTGGCTACATTTTAGCATTGGCTTACTTTTGTTGAGAACCAGTTTGGACATAGGCTAAAATGCCTATGATTTGATAATGGGGGAGAGTATATGACTAAAGCCTTTGAGAAATTTTGTGATGAGAGAGGTATTAAGATCACTTGATTGCCTCTTATACCCCACCCTAGAATGGTATGGTTGAGTGTATGAATAGGATGATTTAGGAGTGAGTCCATAGTATGGTTAGCCAGATAGGTTTAATACAATACTTTTGGGAAAAGGCAATTACCACTATCATACATTTGATTAATCTATTCCCATGCACTACTATTGATTGTTAAGTTACAATAGAGCTATGGTCTAGAAAACCTACATCACATGCTCATTTGTATATCTTTGAATGTGAGGCTTTTTGCCATGTTTCCAAGGATAAACGTAATAAGCTAGATTCTAAGTCTGTGAAATGCATCTTTCTTAATTATGGGGATGTAGGTGAGATGGGCCATCACCTATAAGATTTGCAAGCTCAAAATGTGATATGCAACCATGATGTTGTTTTCCATGAAAAGATAATGCATAAGCATCTTGAGTAGGTTGTTGAGGTACACATGGAGATATTCTAGGAGGAGCCTCTTGTTATTGTATAGCTTGCTAACAGTATGTAGTAGCCAATGCTTTAGTGGCCTAGGACCATAATGTTAATAGGAGGTATAGGCTCCACAGCCTATTTGTGGTGATAGATAGATGTCAACCTAATTGATTTGCACCCTCTACAGATTACGTTATGATGACAAATACTGATGAGCCTCTTACCTATGATGACACCATGTGTAGAGGTAATAGTTGAGAGAAAGCAGAGTTGTAGCATTGGAATGTGTGCACAAGAGGAAGGAGAGAGCTCCAAGTATAAGAACAATATCTTGTTTACTAAGTTGCTTACAAGTACAACTTGGGTACAATCTCCCACACTTGATAGTGACCCATAGGATGTTTATATTGCCTTTGCTAAGCTAAGGTTAGGGTTTCCCTTGCCCCTAAGGCTATTCACACCCGTCTTCCCTCATGCACCCTTGCTTACAGTGGGTTTCTATGTCTATCTTCTAACACCCCCCCTCAATGCCAGGGTGGCATTGGATTACAATGCTAGGGTGGCATTGGATTACAAGGCATGTAAGATGTCTCCCCCTTGTAAACAACCGGGATGCCTTTATAAATAAGGCTACAAGAGTGTTTTTAGGTAGATGGTTTTAAGACTCAAAAAAGTCGATCTTCAGATGAATTGGAGGCATAATTGGCCACAAGTTCTTTAGGTACATCAGGAGTGTTGGGGCATTTACTAGTGATATGCCCTGTCTTCTTGCATTTGTTATATTTCATTTTCTCGAGATACTTCTTCCAATAATTGTTTACAAGATGTCCTTTTTTCTTATAGAAAGAACATCTAGTGAGAATCGTATGTACCAATACTTGATCACGAGAAGTTGAAGATGCCTGATTGTTGCTGCCTTCTTTGTGGTTCCTCTTTTCTTCATCCAAACAGGATTGGATAGTACTTGCCAATGTAGGATCTGGAATGTTGGTAGTTACAAGAGTAGGAAACACCTGTTTTATAGCTTTTAGGAGAATAGCAATAGCATCTTCTTCATGTATTGGAGCTTGTACTGAGGCAAGCTGTGCCATAAGTCCCTTCATGTGAGAGATAAATTTTCCCAAGTCTTCTCCTAATCGATATTCCAATCTAAAGAATTCAATTTTAAGGAAGATTTTAGTATTTTTACCAGTGGCTCCATAGACCTTTTCAAGCTCATCCCATTTCTCTTTAGCAGTATTTAGTTTATCAACATAATGAATCAATGACTCATCTAAGTGTAACATAATGATTGCATGGGCATGTTGGTCATCCTCTATATCAACTAGATTTGCAGAGTTAATAGCTCTAGTGCCTTGAATGAGAGGCCAATACCCTCTCTCCATCATCTTCTACTTGATAAGTACCTGCCATGGGTGGAAATCTTTGCCATCAAATTTTTGAATTTGAGGATGGACATCAGCATATGTTGTGGCCATTGGGAAGGTCTTACCACTTGCTAGAACAAGGGCAGTGTCTAGTCCCTTACAAGTTTGCCACTAAATGCGGAAGCAATTCAAAGTTGTAATGAGGAGAAAGGCTGAAAATCATACGTATGTAATATTTCAAAATATGACTTTGGTGGTTCTTTCTTAGGAGAAATCTTCTTCCGAGGTTTAATGGTCTTATTAGGCTTCAATGATTTGAACCTAGACTAGACTTTGGGCTCCTCCTTGTTGTATGGCTTAGTGGATAACCCTTGTGTTGGACAAGGATAGTCTATGATTTCAATGCTTGTTGCTGATGATTTTGAGGAGAGTACAATGACACTCATCCCTCTAATTTCATTGACCAATATACTTAAGAAGAAATCACTCAAGATATGCAATACACTTCTAGTGTATGATGGTCTATGTGTTTATAGTTGTACACATAGCCTTACAACTTGAAGCAAGGTACTTAGTTGTTTTATTTTCCTGATGAAAAACATTCAGATTATGTAAGTATTAGCAGCAATGATGATTAAGCAATGTACCTTAGTGCTTACAAGCACTCATCTGTAGCTCATGTTGCTAGAGATGGTAAATGTCGGTCTTAATGAGCTTGATGATGACCCTTCGAGTAGAGGAACCGCTAAAATGAACTTCCCAGGTTCATAACTCACTTTGGAAGAGTTAATTCAGTGATTAAAATCACTGTTGATGACCAAACATTGAAAAAAATTGAAGATGGATGAAGCTTGAAGCTCATGGCTATGGCTGCCAGTGCTGATAGTTAGGGTTTGGCTTGTAGCAGCCAATAGAGGTCAAATTTTCCAGAGCCCTCTTAGGAATAGTTGGCCCACTAGGGGGGCTACAAAAGCCCTATGGTGGCTACCTTCAATGCGTCTCCCATAGCCCGCACTTCAGTACGAATTGGCCACCTACCTAGAACTGCAATGTTCTGCATTTCTTCATAATCCTGCTCACCACGATGTCCAATGTCAGGGATTAACATGCCATGCTGATTCACCTAGTGCTTAGGATAATATCTCCAAAAGAAACCATAGACTGAAACCCCTTCTATTGCTCACACCAGCTCCTCCAAGGTCAGGAGGTTTGGCTGGCTATGGAGTTTGAAGGTCCAAATGAGAGAGATGGAGATTGTCGTGTGCACTTAGTGGAGCTGAGATTTGAGGAAGTTGAGGGGATCAAAGGAGGCTCTGATACCATGAGAGAAAGTAGAGTTGCAGCATTGGAATGTGTGCACAAGAGGAAGGAGAGAGCTCAAAGTACAAGAACAATATCTTGTTTACTAAGTTGCTTACAAGTATAACTTGGGTACAGTCTCCCACACTTGATAGTGACCGATAGGCTATTTATATAGCCTCTACCAAGCTAAGGTTAGGGTTTCCCCTGCACCTAAGTCTATTCACACTTGTCTGGCCTCATGCACCCTTGCTTACAGTGGGTTCCTATGCCTATCTTCTAACAATAGTCACTCTTAGGAGAGGGCCATATAGTTAGAGTATGACTCATAATAAAAAAATCATACATGGGATTTTGTAATATGCCCGCCCAAGCTACTTCCTTGGCGATATGTTCTTAGTAGCCCATCAAGAGATATCCTAGAAAACATCGTCCTGGATTTTTGATGAAAACCCTCAGAGTTTGCTAACTAGGCTCGCTTGAGTCTATCTCATAGTGAACATTCCGCCTGTTCCCATGAGGATCGACTTGAGTCCTTTTGGTCAAATCAACTACTAATCATTGATTAGTGTCAATTGTTTGAGTTTCGATTCCTTATAAATTTTTTTGATTGAAACATGCTTGCTTGGTTCTAGGTTCAAAGAGAATAGGAGATGAAGGGGAGTGTGGCACTTTGATCCCTTCTGCCCATGGCTCTAAAGTGATGCAAGTCAGGCTTTCTAATCACTAATGGTCCATAAAAAATGTGGTTTTTATTCCTTCTTAGGAAAGCTCTCAGCTTACAAGACCACCCAACCATAGGTTTGGATCCTGCCACATTGAAGGTCCATCCTCCCGCTTCCCTTGAGAGAGCATTTTTAATTACGTAATTACCTACCACCTTAGGTTCAACATATAAAAACAGCTCCTTTGAATTATCCCTTGATACAAATTCATTACATGCCTTTAATTCAGGACACAAAAACAAAGTAAAGCAATCCCTTCTCAATAGTTCCTTTAAGAAAAATAACTTTTTACAATGTTTCTGTTCTAACTAGAATGATGTCAACCCGAAGGTATTATTCTCTCCAAGTTCAGTTCCTAAACTAGTATTGGAACTTCCAGGATACTATTTGAAATTCAAAGGGTAGTTGATAGTTCGTAAGCCTAAGGAGTTTATGACCAGAAACCCTAAGTATCCTCACCTCCTCCTATTGGCTAGAGTTCCCTATGACAAGACCTTTCGCGTCATGATTGGTCTATACTCACTTACACAAAACAAAAAAAGAAAACCCCTCGGAGTAGGTTTTATTCACGCTAGCTTGGGGAGGTCTAGCGCCATCAAGAACATTATCTCAGTGCTCATCAGAATACTGCCTCAGTTGATGATATGTGTCCGATCATCCATCTTTTAGCTTGATGATTTTAGGAAAGATTAGAACCTAACTTACAATCACGAACATCTTATTTCGAATGCATTATGCATAAAATTTCAACAAAATTATTTCCAAGACAAATCTTTTCTTTCAAAAAATAATAATATTAAGGCAAAACTTAGTGTAAGTGGAAATACCTTCCAATAGTATTCTTAGATTTTCCCTTACTTGGGATCTAGTTTGGATTGAATCTAAACAAAAATTCTATTTTTGAGAATAACTCCCTTGGTGGACTTTTCTCAATGGAGTTCGTGGCGTGGGTCCTTGCTCGTGATAAAAAAAGATATTGGTTAGTTTTATTACAAAAAGTATTCTTTCGACAATTCCATCTCAAGGTCTTTTATATACCGAGAATTAGCATCTGTGTTTATCCATCAGAGATTTCATTAGATCAATACAAATAAAAAATATTAAGTCTACAGTACCTTCCTTGTACTCTCCTTGGTACATCTTGTACAAACCCAAATTATCCCTTGGAATTTGGGGTTAAGAATTCCTTTAAAAGATTATATGCAACAAATAAATAAAATCCAATTTAATGAATGCAGCTTTTTGTTGCCAATTCATGGGATGATAGCCTACTAGCTACCTTTATTATCAAAATATAGTACCCAGGGATCCATGACAAGTGCTTGGTTGATGGTATTCATAGCTTCATTTGTCATCCCAATACTTATCATTCCATTTGTAGTGATTGCGTATGTAGTATTATTGGCAGCTCTCCTGCCTCTGCAACCTTCATAACTTTCTTATTAGGGGCCACAGTCTTTAATCGCGAGATTGTAGAGGGGATTTTTGGCAAGAGAGCTTGGGGTCATCGCAATTGGATTGATGGAAATTTGATTGATGGGGGATGGCGATCACTAGGAATTTAGAAAAATCAATAAGAGTCTTGATTCCATAGGGAAGTGGGGTAGAAGGGATAGAGAATTTGATTCCAAGGGCCTGCAGAGTATTCTCCTTGTCTTCATGACAAGAATTCCCCTCCTTGTGCTTCTCTTGTCCCACTCCCTCCTGCTCTATCCTCTTGAGAAGAGCCTCTTCTCTCTTACTTAGGCTGCCTTCCAACGGCTCCTCATGCCTTGTATTTATAGTTAAATTGAAGAAGAAGGGTTGTGGCCAAGAAGAGGAGCTCTTTATGGAGGGTATCTTGGCAAATCAACAACCTAGAAGCTTTCAAGATGCAATTTGATGCTGACGATTTGATCTTTGAGGTCTAGAGAGATTGCTAGAGATGCCATGATTGATTCGCCTAGCTCTTGGATAATCTTGATTCAATCTAAGACTCTCATTGAGGAGGTGAGAAGACGTGGAGATTGCTGGGGTTATCTATTGTGATGTAGGAGGATAATTTAGGTTTTTTCTTGTGCAATTAGGATATCCAAATTTGGGAAAATTGGTGCGCTATTTTTTTAAAATAAAAAAGGGTGGGGGGGGGGAGACAGTGGCCTATTCGTCGTCGTTTTCTTCTTCTTAAAAAAAAAAAGATTTTAAGGTTTAAAGCTTAAAGCTTTTAAGCTTGCCTTGCTTTGCTAAGTTCCAAATGGGTTTGGTCATTATGACTTATGGTCCATGACTTGCATTTGTGTGATGACTTCCATGAAGGATGGTTTCAGTTCTTATCAACCTGGGAAAGTGTCGAGTTACGAACTTCAGACTATCTTTGTTCAAGACTTTCTTTATTTAATGGTCTAGAATTCTTTAAATCTAATTGCAAGAAGTTGAGAAGATTGAAAATAAAGTCAAAATATCATAGATTTGGTTACTTTGCCTAGTGAAAAACATGCTTTTGCCATGCAAGTGGGTGTAGAAGAGTGTCTCTAGATGCCCAGCTGAAGGGAGCTTCAAGCTCAACCCCCGAGACCTATGGACCACTTATTGGTCAAGCGTTTCAAGCCGAGCGGCCATGGCTACCTCTCACATAGCCAACACGCCCTCCCTACCTATGGGGTATGGTGAACTTACCTTGATGCCTGATCGAGTACCCTCCTCTCCTGTGTACGCCGGTAGCTCCATGATCCTTGAGGCAAGCTCAAGCAACCTCAATCCCTCTCCAACAAGCTCCATCCTCCATAGCCACGTGGGACAAGAGAAGAGTAGAGAAGAGAAGAAGATGAAGAGAGGAGATGGGGAGCTTCTTCTCCTCGATCCCTCACTCTCACATACTCACTCCCTCACTCCCTCACACTCACTCACTCCCTCTCTCAAGCACAAGCAAGAAGGCAAGAAGAAGAGAAGAAGAAGAAGAAGCTTTTTGCCACACACAAGAATGAGCTTCTCATTCACTTTTCAACTTTATATACAAAACCCTAAATCCCTTTTGGGCGGTCATCCCCTTATCCCCTTTTTTACATGGCCGGTCATGGCACTTTTTCCCATTGTCCTCCTATCTTCCTAGCTTCCTTCCTACCGCTCATCTACCTTTATCCCCTTATCCCCTTTTTTACATGGCCGGCCATGGCACTTTTTCCCATGGCCTAGGCACTTTTTCCCATTGTCCTCCTATCTTCCTAGCTTCCTTCCTACCGCTCATCTACCTTTACAATTTGTACGGTTGAGAGCTCGACGCTCTTTAAAATAAATCCTGGTGCGCCTTGTGCTCTTTCACACGAGCATTAACTTGAGCTTCTCTTGTGCGCCTTTCTCCTTGATTTAGGACTTTTTTTCACTTCTTGTGTTTCCAGATTCTTCTTGGTGTGCCTTTACCTTCCGTTTTGCTTTTGCCTTGGCCTTGTCTTCTGCTTCAGATTTTTTGGATTTTCCACCTTTGTTTGTTTGAGGGTTAACATTACCCCCTCCTAGACGAGTGCTAGTCCCATGGCACTCACCGTTGTAGATAGCAGGCTATGGCATGCACCGAAGATGTGAGTGGAAGGGACATCTGTGGTTTGCAGTGGAGGAGTTTTGGTGGTGGTGTGGATGAAGGTCATTGGGGGCACATTGTTGGTGATAGGGTTGGGAGTTGCACTTATGAGTTGGCACATGTGTTGATGTTCTGGGGATTCTGCGGGGCCGAAGATTCTTGGTGGGCTTGTATGATGATAAAGGATAAGAATTCAGAGTTGAGTGTTGATGAAGGGCAAATGTCACTTTCGTGGGAGTCTTCAATACCTACAATTGAAAACCTCACATATGTGGTCTCTCCCTCAGGGTAGTGCTAGTCTTTTTATCGTGCATTAGACGTAGTTTGATTAGTTTGGGAGACATGTCGAACTCTAAGCAAGCTGAGAGTCTTGTTCTACACTTGAGGATCTAAACTATGTATATATTTCTGTGTAGATATGATGTGAGTGCTTGTGTATACTTAGATATTATGTAGTTAGAAGACTGTGGGTCTGGTTCCTCGTAACAATGTGTGGATGAAGCAAAGTTGTCTAGTTGAGGAGAAGTACACATGAAAGTGTATGAGACATCCTCTGCATTGTGACAGCAGGATGTAGCATAATTGAACATATTGACACCGAACTTCAGTAGTTGGTAGCTACCAGGGTTGCTCAACAAGTACGGTGTACTTTTCATGGCCATTCGTGCGGTGCTTACCACAATCGATTATAATGGTATTAAGGCAGATCTAAAAAGGAATCGTGCAATTGGGTCAGGGTGACAGGTCTAACCATAGACGGGACAAGCTCCCTAAGTATGTCCTGCCCTTGATATGCCTTGAACAATTGTGGGTGATGTTAAAGGGCCAGGGGACTAGGGATGGAGCTAGCCGACCAAGGTCACTGGACGTACCTGATTTGAGGATCCCTAGGTGCTGTGTTGTGATTGTGGGTGCTTCTTTTCTTTTCTTCTTCTTCTTAAAAAAAATAAAAAATAAAGGACTTGCATGAGTACAACCATTGCAATATGTTGAGGTTATCAGCCTTTCAATGGGTTGGGAAATGTTGAGATTCGAAGGCTCAGGAAATGGATATTATAGCGATGATTGTGCCCTAGCCTCGTTGCTAGAGGAACAGTTGTTGAGATGGGGAGATAAACTAGAGATTTTGCAAAACCTTTTTGTCACGTGCAATGTTGGTACAATTGAGGTAACAATTGCCGTGAGTGCCAGGTGTAGAGTTTGACCCAGAAAGAGAGAGTGGCCATTGATCATGCTTTGGGCCATGTGATGTGGGTGATCGACAAGGGCGATTTTTGCTTTTGGCGGTGAGGCTTCTCATGGCACCTTGTGAGATTGCTGGTCTTGCGATGACTTGGGCACTGAACACTCTCATACAAGGACCTGTGTCATCCTACATTCACTTGACACTTCGTGAGAGTATATGCAAGTCACATGCATCAATTATAAAGATAGATGCAACACAAAGAGATATTACTTTATCAAAATCATATGGTGCTAATTGCGATGCATATCATTGATGCTTGTTAAAGATGTGGCATATATTAGTAGTAGGTAAGGGAGGTTTATACAATTGGGGAGCTTGCCCCTTTAACCACTTAAGGACAAAAAGTCATGACAAAATGGCATTTGGCAAGCAACTTATACACATAGGGCCTATTCTATTTGTATGAGGGGTATTGAATTTGGGTGATCAGATGACTGAGGCTGTGCCAGTGGTGGGCTCTTGTTAGGCTAGGCGGGGAAAATTTCGACCGGGACCCGAATGGTGTAGTCCATGGCCACAGCTGTTTCAAGAATGCTTTTAAACAATTCACCAATTCCCGCTTGTCTCTAGCTGCCTTCTCCTCTTTCAAGCACCTAGTGCGCAAGCGTCTGGTGGGGGCCTACACAACCGGTGTTGCCACACCCGGGTGCTCCCTTGACCCTTCGTCCTCTTGGCTTGGGGACTTTTCGGCCTGTGTCCTGGGCAGTGTCTCTTCGGGTCTCTTTTCGGCATGTACCTCTTTAGAGTAGACACATAGTGTTCTGGTGGGAGCGCTAGTGCCTTATGCTCCCTCCAACGGCACAGAGCTTCCTTATAGGCCAACTGCATTATGTGTGCTCCATGACGGTGAGGTGAGGCATGTGGTGTTTGCTGTAGAGGGACGACCCCCGTGATGATATTTGTCATGCTTCGACTGCAGGGTGTATTCTAGCCATTAGCAGATCTTGGCTTATGCTAAGTTGCGTTGACTAGTTGTGATGGAGTGGAGCAAGGCTTGTCCTCGGAAGGATAGACCAAAAAAAGGGGAAAAGGTGTATAGAAGGGGACGATGCCCTGTCTGCGTTCTCAGAGGTGTTGGTCAGGGCTTCCTATGGCAGTAATGAGGGTTGAATGCACTCCACTTGGAGGCACGAATGGTCACACAACTTCTAGATGGGTTGTGAGAGGAGGACTTGAGGAGCTCAACCTGTCAAACCTAAACTCTTCTCCCTGCGCTTGACTATCAGTGCTTGTGTGTGTTGGTATTATCTATACATGGTCACAAGACTCATTGTTTATTTATGTAAATATTTACGAATCCATCTCACTTTGTGAACCAATTGTAGAACTCAAGATTGTACTGGAGTGTGGAACATGCATCCAATACTCGTGGCATCTTACTCAATAACAATAGATATTTTGCAACATCGAGTAGCATGGTACCTTGTTTAAGCCTACTCACAACATGTAGCTCCTCCTAAGTGAGAACCTTATCAATTAGAGAGTTTTCTTGGCCATTTTCGGCTAAGTCCATACCCCGAATGGTAGTTGGCACTTGAAAGGAAGTTGGTGCCACATAGGTTGGATCTCTTTGAGACCGCCATTTGGCCAAATGCTCCTCTACGACTGTTATGATCTAGGCTCCTAGTTCAGCCATTGTAATGCTGTTTACAAAGCAATGCTTTTCAAATTGACTTCGACCCTCTGATTGTCATTTTGGTTGCTCTATCTCTAAGGGATTTGGTCGGCAGAGAACATAATTGAATGTCGCAGTTAAGAGTAGTTCGTCAGCTTCCTTATTTAAGCATTCTGTGACACTTCTATGTTCGATGAGGGCTTGCTCAATTGCTATCTTATGCTGCAAGGTTCTAGGAGTTTCCCTAGGCTTTAGCATAGCTAGGGGCTCAGGCCTAGATGAGCAAGATTGGTCAATGCTGGGGGCTCAGGCCTAGATGAGTAAGATTGGTCAATGCTAGGATTACTTATGCTTTCGGGGTTTCCATGTTTCTCTCTTGAGGCCTTGCTGCTATTGTGTCATGGTTCTCCTTGGATGTGACTGGTATAGTCTTGTCACCCTGTTGTGCAGTGTTGTATCCACTCTTGATTGGTCAATGCGAGTTCTATTGTTGGTGGATTGAGTGTTGCAAGCAATCATTGATGGTAATGGTTTCTTTGATTTTTCAGAGCACATGGATGTGTCTGAGGTTTCACCAATGTTAGGAGAGATGGCAACGGGCTCATTCGTAGATGGACTCGACGCTTTATTCCTCAGCTCATCAGCGCTCTTGGTCTCAATCTTCTTGGTGTCTACAGCCACTAGCAACTGCCGTTGTTTTCTCCTCTTTTTCTTGGGAAATTGCGATGCATCTTTTAATGACTCATGACCTTGAACCAGGTCAATCGTTGATGTGTTTGGTTGGGCCTTAGTATTCTCTTTCTCTAGTGTGTCCTTATGGGACATGGCTGCGGCCTGTTGAATAGCCTTGATAGGTTGATTGCTTAGATACGCCCTCTCCTTGGCCACCTCTTTGAGAGATTTCTCCTCAAGCCTAGCCTTTAGGTGCTTTGGAAGTGCTGGAGGTGTCAAGGATGTTGGTTGTGACACCTCTTCCATGAGTGAATTGCTAAGGACACATTCCGCAAGGGGCATCGTCACGGCCAAAGACTGTGACTGCTGTGATTCTTGATTGGAAGTAGTAGTAGCTAGTTCAGTGGACTGGCTACTATTAGTAGATTGCAATGTCAGGTCCTCAGGCAGATCGGAAGTGGTTGTGTCTTTTGTTACCCTTTGATCACTCACTTGTGGAGATCAAGCCTCTGTTGATCTAGTCACAATAGATTGCACATGCATATCCTTGGGCCAAGAGCTACGGGTGGTGTCATGTCCCACCTTTTGGACATTTGGAAGCTTAGATGGAGATAGAGATTGGGATTGAGCATTTGCACCTGACAACTGCTGTTGTGCTTCCTATGTCCGTTTAGGGAAAGAGGGTGTAGGAGACTTGGGACTCCTAAGTGGCTTTGACACTGGCTGGAAGGTTTGCTCGTGGTTGTTAGATGATTCTGCCATTTGCTTTGTTGAGCATTTAGCCTTGCCATGAGCAATGTTGTGCCTATGATGCTTGCTATCCACTTGGAAAATCAAAGGCTCCTTGGGCACTAGTGGCTTTTGCATACCCTTAATGATTGCATCTGATATCTGCTTGTCAAGCATGCTAGGCTGAGGATCTACCCTTTGATTAGTCCCATTTGGTTTCTTGATTTTGATCGTGAGGGGCTTGGTCACTCCAATGTTTTTAACTCGAGACTTGGTTTTTCGTTTAGATTTCCTCTTGCACTTCTTCGCTCTTGATATGATCTGGCCTTTAGCTGACAAAGGTGGTTTAGCCGGGGGTTTTGGCACCCAAATCCATTGGTTACTTGCATAATACCCTTGAGCACGTAGCAATGCTTTGGATATCCATCGTGGCATTGTGCTGGTTCTCCATCAATGCCTTTGTTTGTAAGGCTTGGGCTTCTTTTGTGGTCTTCTTTGATGTTTGTAAGTCCAAGGCCTGTCCTTAGCATTGTCTCCTAACCTTTTGGTTTCAAGCATGGCTTCGCTCATTGGTTCTCTCTGTTCAACATGTGCTTGTATCAACTCTTTCAACAGGTCCTTGCTCTCGTTACTAGGCTTGCATGGTATGTCAGAATGTTCCTTATCTTTCCCTCGAGGTTTAATGAGGTCACCCTTACTAAAGGTTATGATTATCCTCACACCTGGTAGTGTCAAATGTATCCTCTGTGCTACATAGTCGACCTCACACTTGGTCGCCCTTTTGAAGGGTCGTCCAAGGAGGGTTTCCTTTCCACAACTAGCACTATTTGGAGGGACATGGAATAGGATAGGTAAGCTTTCCATTTCAATGGTTACAAGGATTTTGCACCTCCCCATAAGTGCTTGAGAGTGTCCCCCATAAGGACTAAGAGTTGCATTAGTCAGTGTGAGCTCTGGTTGGCCTAGTAGAGTCCATGCCTCATAGGTTAAGATATTAAAATCAGCTCCTTCGTCGATGAGAGCATCAAAACAGTGTTCCCTTTTTGCGGTGAGTTTGACCTTAAGATAAGAAATTGGTACTATGTCTTCGTCTTTTGGGTCTTGGCTTGTAAATTTAAGCCTTCTGATACATGCCTTTGAGTCCCCAACTGCACGACCAAATGTGGATTCTCCATTGATGTCTTGGGTCGTTTGTGCAGTGCCATTCAAGATGCATCTATCATCAAGACTGTCATGTTTAGTCATCCTCGTAGTTGTAGCTTGATATTGTTCCATTCCGCTTTGACTCGATGCAATCTGAATGCATTATATAAATATTTTTGTGGTGTGGCCTTTTTGCCCTTATTGGTTAGATTGGCCATTTGAGGTTCTAGGTCTCTGTTGCTCGGGTATGGGCTTTTCGTTGCTGTTTTACAAGTGAGAATTTTTGCTTATGTAGAGCCACTACCCCACTAGGATCTAATTTGAAGGACCTATCATGGCGCGGGTTTTCTCTCCAATCTACTTGGGGGAGGTGTGGAGGGGGTAACGGGGTCGGGGGGGCACTCCCCTCGGCCTACAGGGCCGTTACGGTAAACACCATGTGTGATTTGAAAGACCGTTCATAGCCAAGTTTTGAACTACTTGCTCTAGATTTCAGTCTAGTGATAGATCTATGATGTGATTTTGGCTCTATATGGCCTTTGTGTCAGTTTCGGGGTCTATAGGTCAAATATATGAAAAAATCCAAATTCGACCCAGTAGGTCCAATTACCAAAATCGGACTGGGTGGTTCAACTTTTGTCCAAAGTCGGACTGTCCGATTGGACCGGGTGGTCCAATCCTAGTCTTGGTTCAATTGGAGTTGGTTCGACTGTCTGACATTGGTCACATTGGTCCGATTGGATGGGTGGATCCGAGTCTAAAAATGGGTCCTACTACCACATGGCAGGGTCTGACTGGCAAAGTCAGACAGCCAGGTCATGTAGTTGGTCTGATCGGATAGGATGTTCCGACTGGATGAGTTGTCCTACTGGTGGTGTCGGACGGTCCGAGTGTCTGACTCTGTGGTACGACTGGTAGAGTCAGACAGTCCGAGTGTCCGATTCTAGGACTCGGATACCTATAGCCTGGTCCATCTGTATTTGTCGTGGTGCAGTTGCAAGGAAGCGAGTGATGAATGCTATGCATGGGGGTCCTGGTACAAGCTCCAACTTTCCAGATTAAACAAGTACAATACAGAGAAGGTCAAGGAATACCTGGACTCGCTGGGCGATAGCAAAATAACCGGATCAAATCCCTTCTGTACCTGCACTCACAGTCTCTCTCTCAAGCTCTCTCTCTCAATGTCTGATTGCAAAATGAGGCTTCCCTTGACCTTTTGAGCCTCTTATTGCCTTGCTCAAGTCTCCTTCAACCTTATGGTTGCCCTTTCTACAACCATCTACTCAAGATTTAGATTTTATGCCCCTTTCTCCCAGTTTTTAGCAATAGAAAACCCTTACGTTTTCCCTATTTCCTTGGTCCTAATCCTATCCTAATGCAACAAAAATAAAAAATAGTGGATGAGATTGATTTATCTACTTGCCTACTCAACAACAAACCAAAATGCTTACATGTTCCAAAGATCAATCCACCTAAATCTCCTATCTATCTCAAGCACTGGTTTGGGCTGAAAACCCTACTTCTATGCTCGATTCGAAGTGCACAGCGCTTGAGACTCAATTCCGTTGGTCCCGATAATGGAACCAAAATGAAGGGAGCTTCAAGCTCAACCCCCGAGACCTATGGACTGCTTATAGGTTAAGTGTTTTAAGTCGAGTGGCCATGGCTACCTCTCACATAGCTGACGCGCCCTCCCTACCTGTGGGGTGTAGTGAACTTACCTTGATCCCTGATCGAATATCCTCCTCTCCCGTGCACAAGGTAGCTCCATGATCCTTGAGGCAAGCTCAAGCAACCTCAATCCCTCTCCAACAAGCTCCATCCTCTATAGCCGCGCGAGACAATAGAAGAATAGAGAAGAGAAGAAGATGAAGAGAGGAGATGGGGAGCTTCTTCTCCTTGATCTCTCACTCTCACTCTCACACACTCACTCCCTCACTCCCTCACACTCACACACTCCCTCTCTCAAGCACAAGCAAGAAGGCAAGAAGAAGAGAAGAAGAAGCTTTTTGCCACACACAAGAATGAGCTTCTCATTCACTTTTCAACTTTATATACAAAATCCTAAATCCCTTTTGGACGGTCATCCCCTTATCCCCTTTTTTACATGGCTGGCCATGGCCTAGCCCCTTTTTCCCATTCTCCTCCTATCTTCCTACTTTCCTTCCTACCTCTCATCTACCTTTACAATTTGCACGGGTGAGTGCCCAACGCTCTTTAAAATAAATCCTGGTGCACCTTGCACTCTTTCACACGAGTATTTACTTGCGCTTCTCTTGTGTGCCTTTCTCCTTGATTTAGGACTTTTCTGCACTTCTTGTGTTTCCAGATTCTTCTTGGCACACCTTCACCTTCCGTTTCACTTTTGCCTTGGCCTTGTCTTCTGCTTCAGATTTTTTGGATTTTCCACCTTTGTTCATTTGAGGGTTAACACTAGCCTATAAGGCTAGATTGGTTGCTAAGGATTTTAAATAGAAGCATGATGTTGACTTCGATGAATTCTTCTCTCCAAATCATCAAGATGACTATCCTAGAATTGGTCTTGGCTTTGATTGCACAACTCGATTTGGATCTCTATTAGATAGATGTCAAGATGACTTTCTTACATGGAGACTTGAATGATGAGATTTATATGCAACAAACTAAGGGTTTGAGGAAAAAAGTCAAGGAGTACCTACTATGCAAGTTGAGAAAGAGCCTTTTTGGCCTTAAGGATATACACGTAGTGATATGGATCAATGTTTATACACAAAGAAGGCTCGTGATGGCACCCTTATGACTTTGGTAGTATGTGGATAATATGCTAATTACTAGGAGTGATCATGATGAGTTGGATGCCTTGAAAGGTTGGCTCAAGAAGAGATTTGAGATGAAGGACGTGGGATATGTCTCACATATTATTGGGATGTGTATCATGTGCAATCTCTCTAAGGGACTCCTTTACTTGTCTCACAAAAGGAGTACATTCAAAAGGTCCTTGAGCAATTTCATGTGCAAGATGTTAAGCCTATTGGATGCCCTTTATCTTCTCATGTGAAGGTTAGTCAAGGCGATTGTTCGGTGTATTGAGAAAAGGGTTGAGGTGGCCAAGATCCCTTATGCAATTTTAGTGGGCACTTTGATGTATGTCATGATAGACACTCATCATGACATAACATTAGCAATGGGAGTTGTGGCACACTATATGGCTACACCTAGCAAGCGGCATTGGGATGCCATGAAGGGTATCATGAGATACCTTAAGAGCACTTTAGATATGTATATATGTTATGGTGGCTAGGATACAGGAGTTGTTATCAATAGATGGCCCATAGATATGATGCTTATCTTT
Source organism: Lygodium microphyllum (assembly GCF_053477565.2). Taxonomy (NCBI): domain Eukaryota; kingdom Viridiplantae; phylum Streptophyta; class Polypodiopsida; order Schizaeales; family Lygodiaceae; genus Lygodium; species Lygodium microphyllum. The sequence continues at coordinate 63,953,202 of NC_141142.1, read as the reverse complement.
CCCTTTATAAATCTAACAAGTTATTTTACCTCTTTTTTTTCAACTTGAAGGTGCTCCTCAAATTCTTATTTTCACTCAATGTTCTTTTATTCAGGATCGAATATTTGCCCCTCCTCCGTCTTGTCCTTCCCTGTCTATAACTATTCCTTCCACTTTTCCAATCTATTTATTCACATCCTTTTTAACAGATTATTCTAAGTTATCAGCTAATCCCTCTTTAGCTCATTCTTTCTTTTATGATTTTTCTTACCCATCCCTTCATCCTCTTTCACTGGTTCCTCTTCCCTCTCCTACTACTTCTATCCCTCATCCCCCTCAGTTGGTTAGTGGTTGGCTATGTAGGGTTTGATCAGAAGGTTGCTAGACGACGAGGATGGAGTGTAGGAGATTCACTTATAGGACCTTAGATCAATTGGCCATTGATTCCAGGAGAATGGACGATTGTAACCAAGCTTTTCAGAACTATCTTTATTTTGTTCAGCAACATTCACAGTCTTTAGATCCTTTAGTGAGATTGAGGGAGGTTTCACTCAACCGCCAAGACCCACGGACCGCTTATTGTTTCAAGCGTTCCAAGCCGAGCACTAATGGCTACCTCTCACATAACCAACACGCCATCCATATCTATGGGTGTAGTGAGCTTACCTTCATGCCGTTCGAGTTACCTCCTCTCCCGCGCACTCCGGTAGCTCCACGATCCAAGTGCAAGCTTCAAGCAAGCTCGATCCTCTCGCTCCAAGCTCCAAGCTCCATTGCCACGAGCAAGAGAAGAGAAGAGAAGAGAAGAGAAGAAGAGAGGAGAAGATGGAGAGCTTCTCCTCCTTGGTCCCTCACCCTCACACACTCACTCCCTCACACTCTCACACTCCCTCTCTCAAGCACAAGGTCAAGCAAGCAAGCAAGAAGAAGAAGAAGAGGAGAGCTACTTTTGGCCACACACAAGAATGAGCTTCTCATTCACTTTTCAACTTTATATACAAAACCCTAAATCCCTTTTTGGGCAGTCATCCCCTTTTCCCCATTTTTACATGGCCGACCGTAGCCTAGGCCCTTTTTCCCATTGTCCTTCTATATTCCTAGCTTCCTTTCCACCGCCCGTCTACATTTACAAATTGCACAGGTGAGAGCCCGGTGCTCTTTTATAAGATTTCAGGGTGCGTCTTTTTATTTTAAAATGCGTCTTTCCCCTTTTGTATTTGCCTTGGACTTTTAAGGTTGCCCTTGCGCTTTTGGCCTTTTCTCCTATTCTTTCTTCAGTCGGGCTACCTTTTTTCCGCCTTTGCCTTGCGTCTTTTTTATTTCCTTTTGCTTTCTTCGTGTTGGGGTTAACATTACCCCCCTCCTAGACGAGTGCCAGTCCCATGGCACTCACCGTCGTAGGTAGCAGGCTGTAGCATGCACCGAAGATGTGGGTGATAAGGATGACTGTGGTTTCCGTGGAGGAGTGTTGGTGGTGGTGTGACAGAAGGTCCTAGGGGCCTGTTGGTGGCCAAGGTGGTTGGTGGAAGGTTGTTGGAGTTGGTGGTAGGGCTATTCTTTGTTGGGGATTGCATTGATGGCTAGCACAATTGTTGGTTTGTTGGGGATTCCGCACATGACAATTCCTTGTGGGCTTGTCGGATGGTGAGGGATAAGCATTCAGGGTGTTGATGAAGAGTGAACGACACTTTCGTTGGAGTCCTCAATACCTGCAATTAAAAACCTCTCATGTGGTCTTTTTCTAAGGGTAGTGCTAGTCTTCTCTATTGTGCACAATACATATTTTGATTAGTTTAGGAGACAGGTCGAACTCTAAGCAAGCTGAGAGTATTGTCCTGCACTTGAGGACCCAAACTATGTATAGACTTCGGTGCAGATATTATGTAAGTGTGCGTGCATACTTAGATATTACTTAGTTAGAAGACTGTCGACCTGGTTCCTTGTATAGCAATGGGTCAATGAAGCAAGGGGCTAAGTTGATGGAAAATTTTGTCGATGAAGATGGGGAGTACACTTGAAGATTGCTTGAGACATCATTATGGTCTTGTTAAGGCCATGTAGCATAATTGAGCTCCTTGATGTCTAGCTCTTGGTAGCTAGTGACTACTTGTAGTGCTTGAAAAGTATGGTGTACCTTTCCATTGTCTTTCATGCCTTGCTTACCACTGTTGATTATAATGGCATTGAGATGGAGTGCAAAAGAAATGGCAAGTGGTTCAAGGTGACAGGTCTAATCATAGGCGAGGCAAGCTCCCTAGGTATGTCCTGCCCTTGATGTGCCCTGAACAATTGTGGGGGATGTACAAAGGACTAGGGAATTAGGGACGGAGCCAGCCGACCAAGGTCATTGGGCGTACCTAATTTGAAGACCCCTAGGTGTGGTGCTGTGATCGTGTGCGTTTTTCTTTTTCTTTTTCCTTTTCTTTTTCTTTTTCTTTCTTTCTTTTTTTTCTTTTCTTTTTTCCTTTTTTTTGGGTGGGAAAAGTGAATACAATCAATGCCATACATTGAGATTGTTAGCCTTTCATTTGGATTGAGAAATGTTGGAATCCAAAGGCTATGAAGAATGGATATTATAGAGAGGATTGTGTCACCAGCCTTGATGCTAGAGGAACTGTTGTTGAGATGAAGAGATACACTTGAGATATTGCAGACCTCCTTGTGACACATGCAATGTTTGTACAATTGAGGTAACGACTACCGTGAGCCAACTATAGAGCTTGACCCAGAAAGAGAGCGTAGCCCATGAATATGCTTTGGGCCATGCGATGTGGGTGGTCGGCAAGGGTGATTTTTGCTTTCGACAGCGTGGCTTTGTCGTGGCTCTTTGTGGGGTCAATGGTCTTGCAGTGATTGGGCATTGAACACTTTCGCACAAGGACCTGTATTATCCTACATCCACTTGTCACTTCATGAGAGTATATGCTCGCTTGTGTTAAGTGCATCGAACAAATGTAATCATGATAAGACATAATTTTTTCAGAATTCTATGATGTCTATTGGGATGCTTATTTCATTGCTTGTTAAGGTCGCATACATTACGAGAAGTAACAGGAATGTGTACAAGTGGGGATCTTGCCCCTTTACTCATCAAAAACAAAATGTTCTGGCATGCTAACTTGTTGAGCTACTTGCACATCATAGGGATTTAGTCGACAGGTATGAGGTGGGGTGAGTCCGGTTGGCTAGGTGACCGGGGCAGTGCCAGTGCGGGGCTCCTGTGAGGTTGGGCAGGGAGCACGTCAACCGGGACATGAATGGTGTAGTCCCGGGCCGCTACCATTGCCAGAATGTCTTTAAACAATTCATTAAATTCTGCCCTATCCCTGGCCGCCTTGTCACTTCATGAGCACCTGGTGCCCGAGTGTGCGTTGGGGGTCTGTGCAACTCGCATTGCCACATTTTGTGTGCCTCCCTGAGCGTCCGCTCCCCTGGCCTGCGGATTCTTTGGCCTTCGTCCGGGGCGGTATCACTTGGGGCCGTGTTTCTTGGCGTACTTTTTAAGAGTGGGCACGTAGCGCACTGGGAGGCATGTGCTACATGTTTCCGTTGGCTGCGAAGAGCATCCTTGCAAGCTAGCTGCCCTTGGTTCTCCATGGTTTCCTTGCGGGGGGACCTGTAAAATGCAAATCAAGGATTAGGATTTGTCACATGATAAGACCATTCATATGTAAGGGATTATAGTGCAGATTATCAAGTGCATAAGATCTTGGTTTTGGCGGTCATGGATTTAGGCAGGGCTCCTCCTCGGAAGGATAGATCGAAAAGGGAAGAAGGTGTATGGACATGGACTATATCCTGTCTACACCATCAGAGTTGTTGGTCAAGGCTTCCTATGGCGGTAATGTGGGTTGCATGCCCTTCACTTGGAGGTGGGGATGGTCACATGGCTTTTAAATGCGTGATGAGAGGAGGACTTGAGGAGCTTAGCCTATCAGACCGAACTCTTCTCCCTGCACTTGAGTATCATTACTTGTGTGTGTTGACAAAAATCAGTGTTTATTTATATATATATTTATGAATCCATGTCACTTCACGAGGATAAGAACCAAGTGTAGAACTTGGGGTTGTACTGGAGCGTGGCACACACATCTAGTATTCGTGGCAACTTACTTAATACCGATAGATATTTTGCCACATCGAGTAGCATGGAACCTTGTCCGAGTCTACTGGCTATATGTAACTCCTCCTCAGGGAGAACCTTATCAAACAGAGCGTTCTCTTGGCTAGTTCCAGCTAAGTCCATACCCCGAATGGCAATCATCACTCGAAGGGAAGTTGGTGCCACATAGGTTGGGTCTCTTTGAGACCGCCATTTGGCCAATCGCTCCTCTGAAATTGTCATGATTTGAGCCCCTAGTTCGGCCATTACAACGCGGCTTTCGCACCAACGCTGCTCAAATTGACTCTGGCCTACAGAGAGTCACTTTAGTTGCTCTATGTCTACGAGATTCGGTCAGTAGAGCACTTCATTGAACGTGACAGTTAAGCGCAGTTCGTCAGCCTCCTCGTCAGAGATGAGTCGCCTGCGTTCATGTAAGAGCTTGTTATAGTGCTCGTCAAGATGTTCTTGCTCTTCCCAAGATAGAGGAAATGGCAAGTAATCCCCGAGCTGCTCCTTGAGAATTGTGCCCATGTATGCAAGGATGTAGACACGTGCGACCACTTTGAGCTTAGCATCCAACTCAGTTAAGCATTCTGTGACACTTCTATGTTCAACGAGGGCTTGCTCGGTTGCTATCTCATGCAAAGTTCTAAGAGTTTCCTTAGGCTTTAGCATGGCTGGGGGCTCAGGCCTAGATGAGCAAGATTGGTCAATGCTAGGATTTCTTATGCTCTTGGGGTTCTCACGTTTCTCCTGAGGTTTTGCTGCTATTTTGTCATGGTTCTTCTCGAATGTGACTGGTATGACCTTGTCACCCTGTTGTGACAGCGTTGTATCCACTCTTAATTGATCAATGTAAGTTCTATTGTCAATGGATAGAGTGTTGCAAGCAACTGTTGATGGAAATGGTTGCTTTGGTTTTTCAGGGCACACAGATGTGTCTGAGGGTTCACCGCTATTAGGAGAGGCATTAATGGGTTCATTGGTGGATGGACTCGATGCTTTATTCATCGGCTCTCCGACGCTCTTGGTCTCAATGTTCTTGGGGTCCACAACCACCTGCAACTGTTGTTGTTTTCGCTGTTTCCTCCTCTTTTTCTTGGTCAGCGCAGGTGCATCTAATGTCTTAGGACCCTGGGCTATATCGGCCATTGATGTGCTTGGTCGGGCCTCAGCATTCTCTTTCTCTAGTGTGTCCTTATGGGACATGGCCGTGGCCTGCTGAATAGCCTCGCTAGGTTGTGAGAGCACAACTGCCTCCCTTTTCGGAGAGTCTAGCTCTTCAGCCAACTCCCTTGTGTGTAGCTCCTCCAGCCTAGGCTTTAGGCACTTTGAAAGTGCTGGAGTTGTCGAGGAAGTTGGTTGTGACACCTCCTCCACAGGTAAACTTCTAAGGACATGTTCCACAAGGGGCATTGTCACGACCAAGGGCCGTGACTGCTGTGATCCTTGATTGGAAGTAGTAGCAGCTAGTTTAGTGGGCTGGCTACCCTTGGTGGATTGCGGTGTTAAGCCCCTAGGGCGATCAGAAGTGGTTGTGACTTCTGTTGGCCTTTGAGAACTCATCTGTGTAGATCGAACATGAGTTGATCTAGTCACACTAGGTGGCTCAGGCATATCTTTGGGCCGAGGGCTGTGGCCAGTGTCATGTTTCCCCTCTTGGATATTTGGAAGCCTAGATGGAGATAGAGATTGGAATTGAGCCGTTTCCCTTGACAACCACTGTTGTGCTTTCTGTGTCCTTTTGGAAAAAGAGGATGTAGGAGATCTAGGACTCTTAGGTGGACTTGGCACTGGCTGAATGATTTGCTCGAGGCTATTAGACGATTGTGCCATTTGCTTTGTTGAGCGATCAGCCTTGCCTTGAGCAATGTTGTGCCTATGATGCTTGTTCCCCCCTTGGGAAATCAAAGGCTCCTTGGGCACTAATGATTTTTGTGCATGCTTAATGGCTACATATGACATCTGTTTATTTAGCATACTAAGTTGAGGCTCTTTCCTTTGAACAATCATGTCTGGTTTCTTGCCTCGAGACCTAGAGTTTCTCTTAGATTTCCTCCTGTGCTTCATTGCTTTTGATGCACTCTGGCCTTCAGTTGATAGAGGCGGTTTAGCAGGGGGTTTTGGTACCCAAATCCATCGGTTGCTTGCATAATACCCTTGAGCCCGAAGCAACACCTTGGATCTCCATCGTGGCGTTGTGCTAGCTCTCCATCGATGCCTGCATCTATAAGGCTTGGGCTTCTTTTGGGGTCTTCTATGATATTTGTGAGTCCAAAGCCTGTCCTTGGCATTGTCTCTTGACCTTCTTGGTTCAGGCATGGCCTCACTCACTGGCTCTCGTTGTTCGACCTGTGCTTGTATTAACTCTTCCAACAAGTCCTTGCTCTTGTTAATGGGCTTGACTATTACGTTAGCACCTTCCTTGCCTTTCCCTTGAGGTTTGCTGAGGTCACCCTTGCTAAAGGTCGTGACTATCCTCACACCCAATAGTGTCAAGTGTATCCTCTGAGCTACGTAGTCAGCCTCACACTTGGTAGCCTTTTTGAAGGGTCTTCCTAGGAGGGTTTCTTTCGCGTAGCTAGCACTATTTGGAGGAACATGAAATAGGATAGACAAGCTTTCTGTTTCAATTGTTGCAAGGATTTTGCACTTCCCTATGAGTGCTTGTGGGTATCCCCCATAAGGGCTAAGAGTTGCACTAGTCGGTGTGAGCTCTGGTTGGCCTAGTAGGGTCCATGATGCATAGGTCAAGATGTTAAAATCTGCTCCTTCATCAATCAGAGCATCGATAGTATGCTCTCTTTTCGTGGTGAGTTTGACCCTAAGATAAGTAGGTGGTACTATGTCTTCATCTTCCGGGTCCTGGCTTGTAAATTTAAGCCTTTTGACAGATGCCCTTGAGTCCCCACTTGCATGACCAGACGTGGATTCTCCACCAATGTCTTGGGTTGTCTGTGCAGTGTTGCTCAAGGTACATCTCTCGTCAAGAGTGTCATGTCTAGTCATCTTGGCATTTGTAGCTTGCTGATGTTGCATTTCACTCTGACTAGACATGGTATGAACACAATGTCTTTGTGTTCTCGTGGTGTGGCCTTTTTGCCCTTGATGGCTAGATTGGCCCATTGAGGTTCTAGGGTCTCTGTTTGTCTCTATTCGGGTATAGACTTTTGGCTGCTCTTTTGCAAGTGAGAGTCCATGCTCGTGTAGAGCCATTACTTCACTAGGGTCCAATTTGGAAGACCTATCATGGCGCGCGTTTTCTCTCCAACCTACTCGGGGGAGGTGCAGAGGGGGCCTCTGCGGGGGTCCGTGGGGGGGGCAGTCCCCCCCGGCCCGCAGGGCCGTTATGGTAAAAGCCATGCATAATTTGGAGGATCATTTATAGCCAAATTTTGAACTACATGCTCTAATTTTAGCCCAGTGATGGATCTGTGATGGGCCTTTAGCTCTACGTAGCCTTTGGGGTCAATCTCGGGGTTTAGATGTGTCAAATTTTGTGTTCTAGATACCTGTCCGATTTTGACAGTTTTCTATCCGATTCTCAGATGTCCGATTTTCAGGAGTCCGATTATCAGAATCGGTTGTCCGATTCTAGGTGGTCTGATCGGCCCAGTGCTCCGATTTTGGTCACATCCGATTCTGGGAATCGGATCGGACAGGGTGGTCCAATTGCCTCGATCTGACTCGGACAGAATGGTCTGAGTGGTCAGATTTTGGACTCTAGTACGATTGAACCGACTGGTCCGATCGGACAGGATGGTCCGATTTCTTATGGTCCGATTTCTAAAATCGGACGGGATGGTCCGAGTGGTCCGAGTCCAAGTGTCCGAGTCGGATGGGTTGGTCCGATTGGACGGTTGTTCGAGCGTCCAATTCAGGGAATCGCACACTGAATCGGGTGTCCGATTCCGCCGGTCGATTCAGGGAATCGGATACTGAATCGGGTATCCGATTCCGTCGGCCCGAACGCACTTTCGAGCACAAATTCGTCCAAAATCTTAAGGTATTGCTTATTGTAAGCTACAAGATTCCACACGAATGATGTTGGAGTGATGGGGAAGAGATCTATATACCTGGGATAGCCAATAAGCTCCAAAATGCAAAACGAATCAAACCCTCATGCCCTGTTATGATAGCAGAAACCCTGATGCTTGTTTTTCTTCTTTTTCTTTGTTTTTTCCTACCCTAATGCACCCAAATCACAAAGTAAATACCTACACTACTTCATTCCACAACATAAATCTCAAGAAAGTAAAAAATCTACTTGCTAAGGAGATCGAATACCATCTTCAACCCCCTTACTTCCTACCTATCTCAAGCACCAGTTCGGGAGAAACCCCTTACTTTGATACTCGATTCGAAGAGTGGAAGCGCTTAAGGCTTGAATCCGTTTGTCCCGGCAACGGAACCAAAATGAGGGAGGTTTCACTCAACCGCCAAGACCCACGGACCGCTTATTGTTTCAAGCGTTCCAAGGCAAGCACTAATGGCAATGCGCCATCCATGTCTACAAGTGTAGTGAGCTTACCTTCATGCCGTTCGAGTTACCTCCTCTCTCGCGCACTCCGGTAGCTCCATGATCCAAGTGCAAGCTTCAAGCAAGCTCGATCCTCCCGCTCCAAGCTCCAAGCTCCATTGCCGCGAGCAAGAGAAGAGAAGAGAAGAGAAGAGAAGAAGAGAGGAGAAGATGGAGAGCTTCTCCTCCTTGGTCCCTCACCCTCACACACTCACTCCCTCACACTCTCACACTCCCTCTCTCAAGCACAAGCTCAAGCAAGCAAGAAGAAGAAGATGAGAGCTACTTTTGGCCACACACAAGAATGAGCTTCTCATTCACTTTTCAACTTTCTATACAAAACCCTAAATCCCTTTTTGGGCGGTCATCCCCTTTTCCCCTTTTTTACATGGCCAGCCGTAGCCTAGGCTCTTTTTCCCATTGTCCTTCTATCTTCCTAGCTTCCTTTCCACCGCCCGTCTACATTTACAAATTGCACAGGTGAGAGCCCGACGCTCTTTTACAAGATTTCAGGGTGCGCCTTTTTATTTTAAAATGCGCCTTTCCCCTTTTGTATTTGCCTTGGACTTTTAAGGTTGCCCTTGCGCTTTTGGCCTTTTCTCCTATTCTTTCTTCAGTCGGGCTACCTTTTTTCTGCCTTTGCCCTGCGTATTTTTTATTTCCTTTTGCTTTCTTCGTATTGGGGTTAACAGAGATTGACTGCTCACTTTACCTGGTATTTGGCGTATATGCATAGGCATTCACATAATGATCAAAAGTTGATACCAAAGCTATGCATGAATGTGAATGTGACTATTGATCCCCAATAGTTGGATATCTTGTACTTTTATGCTCTTTGTTTTCCTAGCAAATATCTTGTCTTGGAGGAGACGATGTGTTGTACTTTTATGCTCTTTGTTTGCCTAGCAGATATCTTGTCTTGGAGGAGACGATGTGTTGTTTGCAACTTTTTCAAAATCCTACCAAAAATTTTGTAGACGAATCTTTATCTATGGATCACTTCCGTAATCACCAAGCCTTCAAGAGGGGCCATCTTCATTGATACCCATGAATGTAATTTTCAATGATTCATAATGATATCTGTCTTTTGGAGGTGCCATTCAAATGGTTGTTTTGTGTAAGTTTGTGTGTGTGTGATGGTTATTTTGTTCTATGATGGGGTTGTGGTGGCTGGATATTTAACACTGTTCAAGAAGCTGTTCAAAAGCTATGGAGGACTGTGTTAGGGTTTCAAACCCATCTTATAAAAATGATGATAGCAACTCTATCTGATAGCCATTTGAGCTGATATTTGGTGAGAGGATAGCTCATAGGTTAGGCTTTGAATGCCCCATTATCAACATTGACATTGTGTACTTTATGTATGGCGCAGACTGTACAATGTAGAGATGGTGCAAAACAGACAGCGATGGCGAATTCATGTAATGCTAGCTTGAGTGATCACCAATGTTGACTGTGATGTACCAAGGAGATTTGCCAGGAGTAGAGGAATGTTTCTCCAAAATGAATTGTGAGTTGAAATGGCCTCTATGAAGAGATCCAATGGCTCAAAGGAGGTAGGGTGCTGACTGGCTATGGCTGCCACGAGGTGCACTAAACATGAAGTTGAAGAAATGAAGTCATACACTGAACTTGAGCTAGATGTGAGTTGGATGTGAGTTGGGCAGAGCTTGAGAGGAACCAAGAGAGGCTGGAGAAGCAGTGCCATGCTTGACTGGGCTCTCATACCATGTGGAAATGTGTGAGATCTAGGACATGGCAATGAGCTATGGTGGATGGAAGGAGAAGAATGAACTCATGATGACAGAGACATTGGACTTGATTGTTACATAAGTGAATTAGGTTCCAAGATGGAAGCTTGGACTCATAAACACAATTTTGTGTAGGACTGACGAAGACAAGACACTTAACTAAAAGTACAAAGCATCATGACATTGTATTCATTCTATATGAAAAGTGGTAGTCAAGTACAATGCTTTATAGTTTGCTGGATGGGTAGCAATCTTCTCTCTCTATGCATATGGGATTCTTGCAACCTACATGTCTTCAGCCCAAACTACCCCATACAAAGAGGCTACATTAGGTGTGATTGCAAATATCTCAACATTGTTTGACCAATTTGGCCTCTAGACCAAGATACATTGTGTCCAACTTATCCTCCTGGACCCTTGTAACTTTATGCATTTGTGCTTCAAACTTTGCTCTTGACTCAGATGTCATTGATATTAGCATGAGCAATTTGGTCATTGATGGTGTTTCCTATAGGGAATTCTGGATTTTATTCTCAATTGCTATCTTGTTTCTAATCGTTTGGGGCTTCAAGGTACGTGCTCTAAGATTGTATGTATTGTTCTCACTGATTTGGAGAACATTGATGAGACACCAGGGTTGCAAGTCAATGTTAGCCTTCAAGGACTTCTCTTTTTCATTATCACTCAATCCTTTGACCATATTGACTATTTTAGTGACAATTGGTTGGTGATGCAAGGTAGGTGGGCTAACAGTAGTCAAGTAAACCGTTACCTTACGTTGGTTTCTCTAGATAGCCAGTGCATCCTTATCCCAATTGGTGTAGCCAAGGTCTTCACAATAGAAGGTGATAATCTTCACCAACATGCTCCATATTTAGAACTACTAGAGGTACCAAAAATTGTAATTTCTAAACCTTCTAACCGAATGATGCCGAGAGGGCATACTCTTTGCCGATTGGCCATTTGTACCAAAAAAGGGGTGGGTTTCCAACCTAGCAATCCTAGTTGTTGGCAAGTGGCCATTGTGATGATATTTAACCCTGATCCACTATCAAACAAGAAATTTTGGATGATCTAGTCTTTGCATCGAATATGAACGACTAGAATGGTTGGGTCAGATGGGGGCATAATGGCATTGATTGGTACTAAATTTTCCTTACTATTTCCTTCATAGTTCAGGACATCATGGCCGCTACTTTTAGTTCAAGTAGTACAAGCCATTCAAGTTGACTCGTCTTCCAGAGAGATGTTTTTTGAAGGATCGGTGAACTAGATTGAGTAAGTCACCAAGTGGGACAATAATGTTAACAAGATCCCATGTGGTTGAGGCTTTAGATGAGTCTAGAACAACCAAAGTGCTTGGTTTGCTCCCTTCTACCACAGGGGATTCTCCTTGATCATCTAACTACCACTGCCACCAAGGTTAACATTTTCTGTGATTCTTTATATCTCTCTAAGATGATCCTTTAGATTTTGCTTCTGACCTTTTTTGGGATTAACTTCTGGAATCGAACTTCTTGCCTTGCCAATATGAACTTTCGGTGGCTTCTCTCTTTGTTTTCCTTGACTATAGGTCCAAGTTCTTTACTCCACTAGTTTTTGGTTTTTTTTTGTCACTTGTTTATTTTTCTCTTAAGATAGGTATGATGTTTTAAGGGCCAAATTTGCTTCGCAAACTCTGGATGAATACATAACTTGAAACTACCTTGGCTTCCTACTAGGTGGGGCTATGTCCTTCCAACTGGTTGTCGTCCCTAAAGGGATTGCATATGCACATTGATGGGCTACTATTTCAAGATCCCAATTTGATTTTCGAGTGTCACCTCTAAATTAAGGCACTGGGAAAATGCTATGGTTGTCATCGACTCACATATAGTCTAGCCTGCCACCTTAGCAGTCTTGCTCAAGTTCGGTCCACAAAGTGCTTGTGGGGCACAATGTAGCCTCCTTGTAGATTTTTCCAAAATGGGTGATCAATGCACTTTTGATTCTAACAATTCCTTGATTTCCAATGTATTGGCATTTGGCATATGTGCCATGCCTTGCCCTTGCCTCTTTTGAACATCATATGCTTGGGTATCTAGGCGTTCAGCTCACTAGTGTCCTTCCCACATACAAAGATAATAATGTTTAGCAAAGGGCTAGAAATTCCCTTGGCCTCCTTCACCTTGACCAAGCTCATCATAGCCATTATCGGGTCGCTAGTAATCCTGGTTGGTATATGCCACTATTGGTGTAGGAACCACATTGGCAGGGAGGTTTGTCCATTGGCATTGGTTGCTCCAATCCCTTGCCAACCTCTAAAATGGGCCATCTGGAACCTCCATTGTACTAGCAATACTCAATGTTGTATGTGGCCAAGTTGCAAATGTTGCACCATCTTTGTTTCAAGCCACATTCAGCCTCGACATATTTGGGATTGTTGCACTATGTGCATTAGAGTTTGCTAACCTCATTCTTCTTGTTATTGTCTCCTATTCACTTTTCTTTGTCTTTCTTCTTACTTTTTTGTTTAATTATTTCTTCCTCGGAATCAAACTTTGTACTATTGGACTCCACATCCAAGTCAGAATTGAAAGTTGATTCATTGCTTTCATCATGCTGGTGTCTTTCAATTGATTTGCCAAATTTCTTTTCTTTTCCTCCCTTCTCTTTCAACAAAAACTACTCTAACCTTAGAGCCTTCTTGTAGAATGGGTCAATGCTAGTACTACCAGATAGATCATTGGAACAAAGGCCTTCTGAATAGGTTTATTGAAACCTTGGACATAAAGGGTATTCAACGTTTCATCCTTCAACTGCACATATCAATGCAGCTATTCAATATTGTAAACTTAGTAGTGTATGACTACGCTAAATTGTAACCTAAGAGCGTGCTTAAGGTGGTGAAATCATTTTAGTTTTTGTGCATCTGTTCAATCTAGTTGGAATTGGATGTGGAATGCATTCAAGGCCTTGTTCCATGATGGCTAGTCATTTTCTATAGCTAACTAGGTTATAACCTTCTTCCGCATGGAGGATTTAAAACTGGCAACCTTGTGAACCTCATTAACCTAACCAAGGTAATTTATTGTGTATGCTACCTCAAACTACTAGCTAAAAGCATCCAGATAAGATTGTAAGAACTTTGGGAGGGAAATGCTAGGATGGTGTACCATTGAGGTGGGAATGGCAAGTGGAGTCGAGATGACTTGAGCGACACCTATCGAGTTGAGTGCAACAGGAAAGCAAGTAGTCAGATTCAAAGGTGAAATAGGAAGAAAGACAACAAGATTTGGTTCACTCCCCATCGGAGGAGTGGATCACAAATGATACATCTAGAATGCTAGGGTAGTGGAATGTGCCTCAACTATGGTCTCACTGAGGAACGAGCTTGACTCAAGAGGTAGTGTCATCTAGCATTGTTTAGACTAGGATCATCATATATGGCTCACGGTGGGGACTGCCTCAAGTGTAGAGCCCCAAAAGGAAAACCAAGGAAATAGGGTTTCTACTGCAAGAAAATCTATCTTGAAATATCAACAACCATCTTTTTCATCTTTTATATGATCACAACAAAGAAAACAACACCAGGAACAAGAAATCTGCACACAGCTTCATAGAAACAATTCTCCCACGGCTTTAATCTTTAACAAAATCCACCATTCTCTTCATGTTCTTCATATAATTCTTTGATAGACCTAGAAAACATCAAAAGAATGCTCCACTTTGAATGGAAAAATATCACATATGATTCATCCTCAAAGATTCCACAGCTTTCTCTCACAATCTCTCATATGTAGATACATTGTTTTGCATAGAATTGGCTATCTCTGACTCTCTCTCTCTCAATTGTATATCATATCCTCACTACAATACTAAATAATCACTCATAATAATCCTTCTTTGGTCATGGATAACTCTCCCAAGAGATGTGTCTGATATGAAAGGTCACCAAAGCCACTACAGTGACTCCTCACAACTCACTATTGTCACTTCACTCCAGTCTTATCTCGAGTCTTCAACAGCTACTTCTTCCACTTCCTTCAGCTCTTTTGAACTTGCATTCACCTCTTTCCAAGGATAGAAAACTTTTCCAAAGTCTCACATAGATTCCACAAAACACGTACAGAAGCATACAGAACAGAATAGAACAGAGACTCGCTCTACAGAAGCTCAACAGAAGGTTTATAGAAAGTCAACATAAAGCATTAGAACCACATAACTCATACTAAAACCATTCCAAACTATCAAAAACCATTCAATGAGCTTTCAAACAACCTCAAATTTCATCAATCATTACTCCATGCTTCATACAGAAGATAAATAGAACAAAACAGAAGCTAAATAGAAGCTATCAAAACCTCAATAGCCTATTAGAGCATCACAAAGCCTCATATCTCTATTGAAAATCATCATGAGCTTCCAAAAAATAATCAAACTCATCCAAAACACTCTTAAACACTTCCAAACCAATCAATCATCACTCAAAATCCATCAAAAATCAACATTCAGGCCCTCAAAAAAAAAAAAAAAACAGTCATTTTAGTATTCAATATATACCCACACTTAATAAGGAAGCATCCTTGCGACCAAAGAAAATGGGAATAAAAGTTCATCAAAGAGCTCAACTCGATCTTCCTTAGCATCTTCAATAAACCACCCAACCACAACCCCAACTTATAACCTATATCTAAGAAAGCATACAATGAAAGGAAAATCCTTTATCAATTAACAAATTTTATAAACAACAACGAATCATGACAAATTCATATAGGATATAATAGGTGTCATCCGTCCATCAATCAGATAGAATCACAAACCACCATCCATCAGCTTCTCAATCAAGTTCATCTTCATCTTCAACTCCACATAAGATGATAATACACCACACCACATATCACAGAACATACAAAAAACTCACACAGACACAATACCAGGTAGTTTGAATGGCACATGCCCCCAAAAAATGGAGAGTAAAGAATTTTTTTTTCCATTAAGAAAATATAATACAACTAAGAAAACTGCATGCTAAGGTTGAGACGCTCCAAAGCTTTACTCTCATCTACAAAGTATTGAGGTACATTATATAGGAATTGTAAACAACACATCCTTTCCAACAAAAAAAGGAACTTAGTAGGGAAAGCCTATTCAAAGTAATATAAGACATCCATTTGGGCAACAATCACATCCACATTTGGATTTATGATCAGTTGCGGGATACTCTTTCAAGTATTCAAATGAAACTATTGATGCATGAAAGCAAGATACCAATAGAAGTGAGCAGCAAGGCATACAGAAGTATGCTCAGATTGAACATGCACTTGAGCAAAATGAAGATAAGAAGTTGAACATGTAGCAGATGTCTCTTAGGACCTTGGAATACAAAGAATTATGCAACGTCCATTCCCTTCGATGAAGAATATCATTGTCATATCCAAGTGTATCCAACACTGATTGGGGAGGAAGATTGGTCATGGAATAAGAGGGGAACATTGCAAAGGTGGATAAGACAAATCATAAAATGAAGGTAAGTGAAGGGATAAGGAAGATGGAAAAGACACATAATTCATCAAAAACGTTTGAAGGGATTCTGCTGTTGCCCTGAGAAAATAGAAGGAATACGAGGAACTATAGGAAGAAGTTCAGAAGGGGTAGGAGATGATGTAAGCTTAGCAATAAAAGGACGATAGATAGTAAATTTAGGAATATGAGGGGATCTATAAGGAGTAAAGGATAAAAGAGGAATAGTATCAGGGATAGAATAAAGAAGGAAAACATATTAAGAAAAGTGATAGGACATGAGAGAATAGGAAAGAAGATCAATAGGATCCAAGGGATAAATAGAACAACGAAAATTAAGAGCACGAAAAAAGGAATCAGTAAACAATGGATGATCAACAATATAGCTCAACATTTGAGTTTGCAATGGCTAGATATTAGACTAATAAAAGACACTTCGTAAACAACGAGGTTCTAAAGCATCACCATGGCATTCGCTGGTCCAAAGGCGGATGCCAAACATGCCCTTAATACTAAGATGTCAGCCCATCACATAGCTTAGCCTTTTGCTACAATTGATCAAACTCCTTTGTAGAAGATAAGACAGAAGAAACTATCAGAGCTGGAGGAGGAATAGAGAGAACAAAACTTTGCTGATTAAGCTCTTCAATAAGCTTCTTTTGGGATTCAATAGTGTCTTGGGAATGTTGCAATTCACCCTCACAAAGTACCCAACTTATGAGCTAACTTTATCATGTTCTCAAGAGCTGCATTCTTTTCTTGAGCTAACTTTATCATGTATACGCTTAGTTTGAAAGAACCTAGGAGGGGGCACATCCTCCATATTCAAATTCCGCTGTAATGGAGGAGAAGATGGAATAGAAGGTGGAGGCTGATTCAGAAGAGGAGTAGGATCAGCCCACTGGCACACCACTAGAAGGAGGGGCAAAAGTAATAATATTTTGAAGAAGTACACCATAAGAAACATTACTACCTTGACCTTTTCTGAATATTTGAAAATGTTGATCCATCTTGGCCAACATGAATGCAGCCCAATGAAACTGGCTCCCTCAAGGATCCAAACTGATGCGATAAAAAGCTCCTTAGATAGACATTTGAAAGCAGGCTTTCCAAACATGAATATGTCTTGTAGGAATTGGCATAGTTGCTTCCACACCGGAGAGGAGATATGAGCAAAAGAATCTCCAAAACTAGTAATAATTTTGATGGACACCAAAGGGGTAGATGTCTCCTTTTAAAGAAGTGAAAGGTTCTCCTTGACAGTCAATAACTAATTGCCACTAGGTACAAAGGAAGCGAAAAGAGGCATACATAACACTTCACTGATATTGGCAGTGGATAGACTATTTTTTGTATGATGCCAATAAAGAGTACCTGAGCTTGTTATCCACCCGCTGGTGGAAACTTAAGCACTACAAATGAACAGAGACTAGCACGGCGAATACAATCCACCTTCAAAAGAAGGGAATAGTCATGCATCAGCAATGGCACATGTTGGATCACAATCAAAGGAGTAGAGGAAGATGCCATTCAGACTACACAAGATATCCACACACACAACCAAGAAAAATAGGGAAATCCCTACAAAACCCAAACAAACCACCAGTAAGAAAAATATCAAGAAAAGTAAATAGAAGAACAAACAAGACCGAACTAGACCTCCACAAGCAATCCACATTCTACATAATAAAATCGACATGACCTACCCACTAATGCAACGGAAAGCTTCATGCAATGCAAATAGTCAGGCACCCTGAAACCTCGTAATCAAGCACTCCAAAAGAACAAAAAGTCAAGCACACCGTATGACTAGACTCAAAAACAAAATCACAGAGTCGGACCATCAAAATAAACATAGATAAATATGACCGACATCTTTGATTAATAAATTCCAATCCTTGTAAACATTGGCATATACCTAAGGTGCAGTGAAGTGAGCGGGTGATCACTATCGAATTCATTTTTTTAGATGATCAATCAAGCTCGGTTTATTATTAAATTGATTCGTTAATGCAAGGTGAGTCGTTTGTGTAGCCCATCCCCACTCATTTTGACTTAACTAGACTGGGGGTCTCTACTAATGTAATTCATTTTTATAAATTACATGATCTTTGGTGCAAAGTGCATCCATACATGACTTTGGGGGATTCATGTTTAATTATAAAGATTAATTGTGTCTGAATAGCACGTATGCGTGTGCAGTGTGGATGAATTTTAAAAATTAGGTGGGTTATTGTGCCAAAGTGTGCATGCAACGGCAGGGGTTTCTTTTACAATTAACGATCGGGTTCATTTTACTTACAAATTTAAGAAAGTGCATTGTGTTAATTTTGTGGGTGCAACGGTGGGGTCATTTTTATTGACAATTACTTGTGTGTTACTATGTATGTGAAGGAGGGGAAGAGGAGAAGAAAGAACTTGGAGGTGTGTGGACACCCACAAGGTCTGTCGTGAAAAATCCCACTTGTAAAGTATCCAAAAGACAGGAAAAATCCTTGTACACAACCAACAAGGTGACCAAAGAACAGCCGGCCTCTTGACATTTACAAAACACCACATCCAAATATAAAATCGAACAGGGACACAAGAGGATTTGGCATTTAGGTAATTATGTGTTAGGTTTGTGGGTTTTGTTGTCTTTTTTGAAAATTATATTGTTTTGTTTTTTTAAAAAATAAATATATTCGTGTATTTTTGTTCTCTTAATTTCATTATATTTTAAAAGAGTTGTGTGTATTTATGTGGAGTTGGGTTGAGGTTTAAATTAGTTATAAGATGACTATGTGATTAATATAGTGTTTGTTTGTTTTTGCTATTTTTATTGTGTTTTTCTTTAAATTTTATTCATTCATCCAAATATAGGTTGAAAGGAAACAGAGAGGTTCAATTGATTTGTCAAAAAATTTCAAAATTATCTAACCATTGTCAAAGTGGAAAAAGTTTTTTTCATAGAAAATAAGTGAATATGATTTTTTGAAAATTTTTGGATATTTTTACTCTTTTTATTTTTTAAAGCATTTTTAAACCATTGTGTAGGTAAATTGCCATGAAATTAAATGTTTTTAATCATTTTCTAAAAATTTTAAATATTATCCACTAAGAAAAATGTTAAAATTTTTAGAAGTTTGGTAAATGATTTTAGTATAATAAAAAAAATCATAAATTTGGGCATTTTTATGAATTTTTAGAATTTTTATAAGGTTTAATGTATTTTAAATAATTTTGAATTTTATTATTATTTGGTCAGGTTTTGAAATTTAATATTGAATTTTCAAGAATTGGCTAGAAAATTTTGAGTTTTAGTGTCGTTTTCAGCGTTTTAATGAATTTTTTATTGATTTTTACATATTTTGCCAAATTTTTGAATGAATTTACGGGTTTTTCTAGTTTATGGGAATAAAATAATCAAAGTCGGGTTAGTAAGGTACTTGCAGCTACACATGAACGGCAACTCTGTGGTACGGATGAAACAAGACGCGCGTCCTCGCGCGTGAACGGGTGCTTGAACATCACACGTACGCAACCATGGACACATAGCACGTGAACAACATCACTCAACACACAAAACTTTCCATCACACCAAAATAGTATCCAACACGCAAATGGCCACCAAAAATGCAGACACCGATGTGTGATTGGGGGCCAACAATGAGGCTTGGGGCGGGTGTGGGAACACAGGGGAAAAGGGGCATGCGGGGAAAAAAAAGGGGTTTGGTGTGTTTTCACGTCTTTTGGGGATTCGAGTGGGGAGGGGGTTGAATGGGGGGTTCGGGGGTTTAGTGGGTGGGTAGGAAGGGGGGCTTAGGAGGGGTAGGGTGGATTTCTGTGGAGAAGGGGGGGTTAATGGGGGGCGGGGGGGGGGGGGGGGTAATGGGGTGGGGGTGATGGGGTGGGAATGGGGGCAATGGGGCGGGCGTGGTGGGGGGGGGGGGGGGGGAGGGAGGGCAAACAACGGCAGACGGAGGGCATTGGAGTGGGCACACAACGATCCAGTACGGTGGTGGGGGTGCTATGACGATGATGGGGGCAGGAGAGCGGGAGGCCCAAGGCCAGTAGCCGTGGGGTGGCAGGCAACAAGCAGTGGTGGTGGGGGCCCAAAGCCAGGAGCGATGTGGTGGCCAGAGGAGGAGGAGATGAAGAAGGAGGAGGAGAAGTATGGAGGAGCAAGGAGAGAGGGGAAAGAGAGAGGGAGAGAGGAGGAGGAGGAGAAGAATGGAGCAGGGCAAGAGGGGAGAGAGAGAGGGAGAGAGAGAGGGGTAGGAAGAGAGAAAGAAAGAAAGAGAGAGAAAGAAAAGGAGAGAGGAGAGAGAAGAGGGAAGGAGAGGGGGGTGAGAGGACATGGGAGGGTGTGTTGTTTTCTTAAATATAATTAAATAATCATAAGAAAAAGGAGAAGAATGGAGCACGGAGAGAGGGGAGAGAGAGAGGGGTTGGGGAGAGAGAAAGAAAGAAAGAGAGAGAAAGAAAGGGAGAGAGGAGAGAGAAGAGGGAAGGAGAGGGGGGTGAGGGGACGCGGGAGGGTGTGTTGTTTTCTTAAATATAATTAAATAATCATAAGAAAAAGAAGAAGAATAATACAAGATAGACAAATCCCCATCCCGCGCGCGTGTACGGGTAGGGGGTAAAAAAAATTTACGATGTCGGGAACGGGAAGCGAATGTATAACGTACAACGGATCGAACATGACAAGTGCGTTGAACGACGAAAATGAGGGCATTCGTGCTGAAAAAAGTAGACAAAAATAGACAAAAATTAACTGTAGAAAATCCATTTGCTGAAAAAAGTGCAAAAAAAAAAAAACCGAAACAATGGGCCGAACACACCTATCACAACAAGAGACCATTCCAATAGGGATAAAACCTAGCCACGTGGAAAAAACAAAAAAAAAAATCCAAAATGGAAAAGAAAAATTAATACGAAAAGATACGACGGTTGAAACGTGATAAAGTGAACATGAAAAATGTGTGCAAGAAAAGAATGGACAGGATGGGAAAGGTTGAACGCGGTGTCGGGGAGGGTAGGGCGCATTCACATGAAAAAAATGTAAAAAACACAAATAAAACGGAGTCGAAAATTAATACAGAGAAATTCATTCATTGGAACGGAGGGCAATGAAAAGGAAAAATGGCAAGGGACAAGAGTGGAACAAGTCCGTCCGGTCAAAACACAGTTTCGAGAGTGTTAGGGGGCATTCACATGAAAAAAGAAAAAACAGCATAAAACATGTGGAAAAATTAATAAAATAAAATTGATAAGCTAGAACAAGATGGAGAAAAAGGAAAAATAATGTAGGGACCAAGCCAGACAAGGCTATGCAATCAAAATTAAATTCGGAGGTAATTAAGGTAGGTTCACGTGAAAAAATAGTCAAAAATACACACAAAAATATCTGAATATACAGAAAAATTAATAACGGACAAACCATCCATTGAAATGATAGGCACTCAAAAGAAAAATTGTCAAAGAGGTGTAGGTTAGGGTTGTCACACCAGATTGCAGTTTTGATGTGAAAAGAGTACGTTCACATGGAAACACATCAAAGGGACAGAAAAATTTTCAAAAATTAATAACCCAAGATCTGTGGCTCAAAACAAGGGGTGGTAAAAAGGAAAAGTAGCTAGGCAAAGGGATGGACATGGCTATCAGGTTGGATGGGGGTTCTGATGAATTTAGGATGAGTTCGCATGGAAAAATATCAAATCAAGGAAGAACATAAATTGAAAAAGGAATGGCCACAAAAAGGGGGTAAAGAAGGATGGGTGGGTAGGAAAGGGACCCCATCAGAGTACAATTAGGACATGGAATACATGCATGATCAGATCGTAGTATATGCATGAACGTATGCAACGTAAACGCGTAGGGACGCATCTCCATGTGAACTAAGCAACAAGGAATGAAGACCGCACATTTGACCAATTGGGGACATCCTTACACTTAAAACATGACTGCCACTGAAAAATAAAAGGTATAGGGTTAGAAAAACTTGACCTGTGTTGTTGTCGGGATTTGAAGTTAATTATCGATGTCATGTGCGAAGTCGCCGTCAGTTGGAGGCACAAAAGCGTCTTCACAACACATGTTAGCAGGGCAGAGACCACACAGCAACACCTAGGGAGGAAGCTATGCTGATAGAATCATGGGAAATAGTCGATGACAAAGGATATTGCACTTAGCTCATGGTCACTCAAATGGAATGAAAGAACAGTCCCTCGCCCCACAACGGACATCACTCAATTTGAATAATGATGGAAACCCAGTCTCACACCCAGTTTAGAAATCAACGAGGGGGATGGCTCAAAGGGAGTATGCCAGTGTGCACAATTGATGCTGCATTAGTGCGTTCCACCCTGTCTGGCATAGGTGCAAACAAAAAGGCCATGAAGCCTTGTAGTGTAGTGTATCAAATAGGGTGATGTGTCCTGTGGTGATGGCAGGGACCCATCCCATATGTGCATAGGGAGATGAGAATGTACCTAACACAAAGTGTCATAATGTCTCTCAATCCGCACCTCTCAATAATTGTTTGAGGAAACATCATTCACTTCCCCCCTTTGTCTCACGCTTTGTTGATAGTTACATGAGGGTAGCCCATTCTTGAAACCCATTGATGTAATCCTCATTGTCACTTGTGTAGAGGGTGTATGCCTTGTGTGCAATTGATTGTGCAACTGTGCATCCCGCCATGTGTCGACATATGGTGCAAGAAGGAAGACCAAGGACCTTTAAAGTGCCATACATAGGAACAATTTTGTGCTTTGTACATTGAGAGGCCCATCTCGTGTATGCAACTCTCCATTCACACCTCTCACCTCTTTGTTGGATATAAAGGTCAAGGACTGGTCACTCACCCCATCCTGTGTCTCACGCTCAATTGATGAATACAGAGGGCAGCCCATACTTACATCCCCATTTGATTAGGATGAAAGCTCACAACGCTCTAGGTTTGTCGATGAGGATCAGCTTCATCTGGTTGATGGTGTCAACGTGGGGATTGGTTGATGAAGGGAAATACCCATGGAGGTAGCCAACAAGTTTGGTACTTGGATTGCATGTTGGAAACTTAGTCTGTTGTAGGAACTAGAAGCATTGCTGAGGTTTAGGATTCAATGCACCAAGGGAGGCGGCTTGAAAACTTCTTCTGCAAGAGTTTGACTAAAGATTCGGCGATCCATTTCTTATAAAGGCTTTGCTTATGACGTGACTCATTAATCAGTCCAAAGGGTACCATAATCATTCTGTTGAACAAAAAGAGATCCTTTGCTTCTGAGGCTTCAGGAACTTCTGGAACTTCTTCCTCATTTCTGCCTTCTGAGAATAGACTCTTCTAGCTTGCTTTCATAATCTTCTTCTGTACTATCACTTCCATCTTCTTTAGGTCCTGTTTTTGCCTTAGTGGGGGCCTCTGTAAGAGAAGAACAAGCTCTCTGTTATGTCCTCTACTTCTACTTCTGCTTTTGTCTCTATGTCTGTCTCTGTTTCTACTCTTGTCTTTGTCTTTGGCTCTGTCTCTGCGACTGCCATGTAGCAGGGAGAGCAGTACATCCATGCTTCTATCTCACTATCAGAGGTTATTTCAGAAGTCAATTCGGGTTTAGGCAGGAGGTATTCTCCCATGGCCAAATAAATTTCTTCCTTTGGTAGTTGGCTTACAGTGCCCATTGTTAGGGACTCTGCCTCTGTTTTCTTAGGAAAGATCTGTTTGATAGCCTCTTCATCTCCTCATGTACCATCTGTTACTTCATTGGAGTAGGAGTTGATTACGACTTCGACGGATGTGGATCCATTACCTTTTTGCGATCCATATAACTTCAACACCACTTTGTTGGGTCCTCTGCCTAGGGTTAGGGTTCCTTTGAACCAATGTGTCCTTGGTCTTGCTTCAAAAAGCCAAGGTCTTCCCAACAACAAAGGGTATGAGGTCCCGTAGAAATTTGGTTTGACCACTAGATATGTCAGCCAATAGTCTCTTCCTGTAAGGGTTTTCTTTACGTATGGGAGGATGCCCAACGGTTTGATTCTGCTTTGATCTACCAATCTAATAAGCCAGTGCATATGTTGCATTCCTTGCAAGCCTAGATCCTTCATTGTCACATCCGTCATTATGCTTATTGATGAGTCTCCATCAATCAATGCATATGCAATAAAAAATTCTTCAATCCATATGCCAATCTCTGGGGTTCCCAGATCCAGGAAGGCATTAGCTACCTTTACTTCCTTCATGGGTTCTAAGGCTTTGTTGGACTTGATTGTCATGGAGGAAGCAATTGTTAGGCCTCTTCTTCTTGTCAGTATGCTTTTGAATTTCTTTTGATAGCTAGGAGACAACATTAGTAGCTGCTGAAATGTTAAGTTTGGTTTAAAAGTGTCTAGGTCTTTGACCAAATAATACTCTTTGATAGGATCCACAGGCTTTTCCAATCAGCTGGGAAATGGGGCTAGCCCACTTTTATCTTCCCTTTTTCTTCTCGCAATGGCAACATTTGCAGTTCTTCTCCATGAGGAGGTACTTCAGCATCCTCTATCTCCGGACCTCTGCTCCTGCCTCTCCAACTGTCTCTATGGCTCTCTATGGCTCTGTAGAGCTTTGTACTACATTGTTCTGCATTGCACTGTTTGTTTCTCCCTAGGAAGATTGAACCTCACTGTCTTGGTAGAGGGAATGTTCTCCTTTGCAACTATGGGTTCCCCTTTCTTTGCACGCATTATTGCGGCCACTTCCACTTCCACTAGGAGTTGGACTTGGACAATCTTTTGTAGTGTGATCTTCTCCTTTGCATCAACTGCATAAGGGTTTGTAATCCATAGACCTTCTAGGGTTTGGACAGTTCGGTGATATATGACCCTTTTCTCCACATCTATAACACTCCACCTTTGATCTCCAGACTGTCGTCCTCTGTAACTCTGAGAGGGAAACCTGCTTGGACTGAAATTAGGACCGTTCTATAAATCATATCCATAAGCTCTTTCTTGATGCTTACGGACTGAGTTGGATAGGTAATCCTTCATATTTTCACCTCTTGGAGTACTTGTAGCAGGGTTTTGGGAAGCTTCTGTGATTACTGCATACATTAGCTGGGTTGATCCAAAGGGTCCTCTGTTTTGGTTTTGATTCAGAGCTCCTATTGAGACTGGGGGTTGCTGATTCTAGTGGGTAGGATTACACTATTGTTGAGTCGCCATTGGAGGAACTGTTTGAGGCTATTGTTGTTGTGGTTGAACCATCATTTGAGGCACTATTGTCTATGGCCACTGTGGATTAGGTGCATTGTACTACGATATTGTTTGCATCTTGGGGTAGGGGTAGGGAACTATCCCTGGGAATGCATTTTCTGGGTATACCATTCCTGGCATGGAAGGAGGTAAGACTCCTCTTCTTGAGGTCATTGACAACCTTGCTTCAACTTTGTCATACAGTCTTGCACCTTCCACTATAGCTTGTAGATGGTCTTCTCTGTTGAGAAATCAAATGATGTATGTCCAAAAGATGCTTGCCCATAAGTGGCTTTGTATGAGAGATATGACAAAGATGTATGCCCTAGAAGCTCTAGGAAGAGATGTCCAAAATCCCATAACCACGGTGAGGAACAGTGGTACTATCCAAAAGTTATATAAGCAAGTACTTGACACTCATTTCAATGTATGGTACCTTTTTAGTTTGAGTCACTCAAGATTGTGTTTATGAGTCCAAGCTAATCTACATTGGAACCTAATTCACTTGAGTTATAATTCCTTATTCTGATAATGTATCGTGTGTTTGATTTGCATCCACCATAGCTGATCTAGTTCTAGGTTTGTGTTTTTCAACATGGTATTAGAGCCATGGCTGAGCTAGGTAGCTAGTGGTGTGTTTTCTTCTTCTTTGCAAGCTCTACAATCTTTTAGCCTATTCCTATTCCAATCTCTCAAGCTACTATACATCCATTGGTATGTATGAGATAAATGAGCTCTAGGAAGGAGGTGTTGTGGTGCAGCTATTGAAGGCTAGTTCATGGTTCATGTTGGTGCTCCCTTGAGGCTAGTTAAGGGCCTACTTAAGGAAAGGGGTCTACTTTTTGGTTTTGAGATCGAGAGAGAAGAGAAGAAGAAGTGGATGAAATAGTAAGTCATTTGCTACTGCTTTAGCTTGTTGACCAATTTGTTTTTTTTCAGAAGCAAATCTGAGAGCTATTGCTCACAGAAGCCACAACTAACAAAGAAGATTCTCAAGCAGGTTTTGAGCTAGATAGAAGAGTAAAGATAGCCTTGAAGCTCTACCAGAGTGCTTGCCAATGTGGTATCAACCTAGGCTACAACATCTTCTGGCGAGAAGCGCCGGGAAGTAGCACCTACTGTGGAAAAAGAACACCAAACGAAAGAACTGACTGTCAAAGATGGCATTGGTTGAGAAATGTGATTATGAAAACATCACACATGCCCTACCCTACACGAAGGTCTCCAAGAATTAGATGTGCTATAGAACTTCTAGTATTTCTAGTGAGAATTTTGGGTTGTAAACTCTCTCTCTCTATGTCTTTGCCTATGTGTGTGTGGGCATGGTGATGGCATATGTCTGCTACCCTACAATGCCCATGCGACATGTGTTGAGATATTAGCAATCACACCTAATGTAGCCTCTTTGTATGAGGTAGTTTGGGATGAAGACATGCAGGCTGCAGGAATCCCATATGCACAGAAAGGGAAAATTGTACTTATCCAACAACTATAAAGCATTGTACTTGACTACCACTTTTGATAGGTGAATGAATACATGATGATGCTTTTCTTTATCAGTTTTAGTGTCAGTCTTGTACTTATCAGTCCTACACAAGATTGTGTTTATGAGTCCAAGCTTCCATCTTGGAACCTAATTCACTTGTGTAACATTTGTGGTCTTCAGTCAATGTCATCATGAGTTTAGTCTATGCTTACAAGCCGCCATAGCCATGCTCTAGATCCCACGTATTTTGACATGGTATCAGAGCTCAAATGAGCATGGCCCAACTCTTCTTTCACTCCTCTCAGCTCCTTTCCATCTTTGATCAGCTCAGTTTGAGTGCTTGACCCTATCTCCAACTTCATTTGCATTTCTACCTTTAATGAAGCTTCCATGGCAGCCATAGCCATCAGCACCTTATCAGCTTGAAGCTTTCATATCTCTCTCCACATGCCAAATCTCTCTAAACTTCCTTCTAGAGAAGTGTTTTTCTACTTCTAGAGCTCCTCCTGGCACCTCAATCATTGAGATTGGGCAACTATAGCTTTAGCATTGCCTTTTTTTAGAGTCACTACGATAACTGTGTCTGTGGTGGACAGCACCTACCTACCTCTATTAGAGCAGCCATATCTCATCAACCATGCCATATCTCTTCAAGTTTTCTTCTTGATAGTTGTTCTTCAGGTCAAGCGCAACTTCTTGGCAAAAAAATCAAGGATATTGATGCAGACCATGCTTGACATTTTCATTTTTCCAAATTTGGGCACATTTTTGACAACGACCACTTTGAAGCCTTAGATCTCTCAACTCGGGAAAAATGAGTACAAACCCTCTTAGGTGGA